>NC_038048.1:40955042-41275675 GCF_002211085.1 Panicum hallii | reverse complement strand
TTTTGTTGCATTTCCAGCAACCTTTCATTTGTGAGGCGTCGCCGCAACAAAAATTCAACACCATGGGACACGACTGGCTAGTTTAATCCTCCGGAGCGCTTTCGTCGCCGTTACTCATTAGTCACGAGTACCCCTAACTAATCAAGACACGGACCTCTGCACGTGATGTTAGCCCTTCACGCTGCATGACGCGGCGGGCCCACCTCGAGGTGTCCCCACCCGCCATCCACTCCCAGGAATTCCACGGCGACGGCCGCACCCACCAAATGCATCGACGGTCAAGGCCACGCGCCCCCAACTTGACCTCGGTTCGCACACGCCTCCTCAAGCTCAAGCTCGAGGTACTTGAACAGTCGGAAACCCAACTACACGAGAAGTACAATCCAGTGGTCATGGGCTCCAGCAGTCAGCACGTAGCCCAAACTCGCAACTGGTCTTTGTTGGATTAGGTAGACCGAGCCAGTCATACCCCAATTAGTTATGTTTATTTTAGAAAACCTGTTCACTCGGGATTAATTGTAGGCTTAGTATCAGCATAATTTTGAATTTATTTTAGAAATAAATGATATTATTCTTTTAGTCAGCGAATAGCATGTTTCATCAGCGGCACGTCTGTGATGACTTCTAGCATTCCAGTCTTAAGAGTAAAGTAAGCATGCTTATATTTATAGGATAAGTGTACATTAGCAGTAAGACGTCTGTGGTAACTTCTACTGAGTAAGCTAAACATGTGTATATTATAGGATAAGCGTATATGTGTGTGTGAGCATTGTCTATTGTCTTATGTACTATATATATTTCTTCGCCCGCACAAAAACGTACTATATTTGTAGGAAAACAAATGTCAGAGCAAAGATAATAGCAAAGCTCAATGGCTAGCCTAGCCCACACACAGGATTGGAAACTTTTCGGAGTAAAACCCCACGACGAGGACAGTTGAATAGCCGGCAATTTCCTGACCATGTTTCGATTCTCCATCACCTATATAAGACGCCACGCGTTGGCATCAACGATCAGTGCGATATCCAGCGCTGGCCAGCCACCACCAAAGGTATCCAGGTGCCACTACACCACCACTGTTCGCTCGCTGAAGCGTAATGCAGCAGCAGATGGCCGGCCTCGTTCGTCAGGTCACCGGCCTCTCCCCTCGGCCGCACGCCGCCGATGGGAGCTCCGGCGGCCCCCATGGGCAGCACCGCGTGGTGGTGCGCACCGGCCGGGCGCGTCCCGGCAGGATCGTCGCGGCGGCGCACGTGGCTTCCCGGCCCAAATACTGCCGGCTCCGGGGCGCGGCTGCGGTCGCCGTCCCCGAAACCAGCCGCCAGCAGCTCCTCGATCAACAACACGTTCGCCCCACCGCACCGAACCAGCTTATTAGCACCGTCAGGTAAGCTTCGATCCCTTGCTCTGTTTCCAGGAACCCGCCATGTTCAGTATAGCTGAATAATCCTGAATTCTTGATGAGTTCTGAACACATGCAGGAAGGACAAGTTCTTCGAGATCGAGATGAAGGTCCTTGACGACGAGCTCGACGAGTACGGCGTCGTCAACAACGCCATCTACGCCAGCTACCTCCACAGTGGTGAGGCCATCGTTCATTCCTAGCTACTGCAGCATCTCATCTCAAAGATTATTATCCATAATCCATTCCTAGTAGGACACGTGGCGCATGCATTTCTGCTAGTATCTATCGACTATCGATTCACTGATGAGCCGTACGTACCAGGTCGTGACGTGGTGCTCGAGAAGCTGGGCATCAGCGTGGACTACTGGACATCCACGGGCAACGCCATGGCTCTGTCAGAGCTGAACCTCAAGTACTACGCGCCTCTCAGGGTACATGTCTATCTTCGTTCATTCGCTACGAACAAATGCACGGGAAATCTCCACAGAATTTACTTATATTTATGTATCTTGCGTCTTCGTCGTCAGAGTGGCGACAGGTTCGTCGTCAAGGTGAAGCCTGTGCAAATCAAAGGCGTGCGAATGATCGTCGAGCACATGATCGAGACCCTGCCGGAGCGTAAGGTGAGCATGAACTGGAAGCATGCTGTATATGTTAGGTTGTTAACGATGTAGAAATCTCACACCTTTGTTACATACTGTTGCCAACAGCTCGTATTGGAAGGCAGAGCGACCGTTGTTTGCCTCAACAAAGACTTTCGTCCAACTCGGGTGTTCCCGGAGTTATCTGCAAGAGCAATGGAGGTCTTCGCTTGCAAGGTTGCCTAAAAGGTTAAGATTGTAGCATTTAAAAACAAAGAAGAAGAAGAAGACAGAAGCGACGATATTCTTTCTTTTTTAAAATAAAAAAGTGACGATATTCTGCAGACTGCTTTCAAGATAGATCATAGATCTTCTATGCTGTTATGGTGTATATTGGTTCGATTCAATTCGTTTTGCTAAACTTTGTATCTGCAATGTACGACATGCATATAAATAAAATGATAGCTCTCAAGTCTCAACAATGCGACCACGAACCGGGATACGATATAAGGTTCTTTAATTTAGAACTTCTCTTCAGTTAACTTGTTGGTGTTGCAAAACAGAACACAGAAGACTTTTTTTATGCCTCTCTTCATTTATTTTCTTGCAAAAGTAAAACATGTCATATTGTCATGGTTCTTGTTTGTTGCCTAAGTCAATGCCATAATTGTACAGAGAAAGTGAGAAACTATTCGAAGCAAAGCCAAAGTCTCTGAACATGTACTTGAACACGATACTATGTTGCCAACCAACCAACGGGTTAACATAGGCTTCACTGCCTGCGTCCATAATGATTTTCTTTGTTAATTTCTCAGAGACTGCATATTCTTATTATAAACTCACATCACGAGATGATTTGCATACTTCAGGACGTATTTGTATCTTACCCTGGGGTGCTAATTAGATGTATTTCTGTGGCGAGTGGAACCTACATAACTTGCATGACAAACAAAAAGTTGGGAGTGCTAAGTGGCAGTGCTACCTCTCTTCAGAACAGAAATATATGGGGTTCTAACTTTGGAAGAGTAAATGTAGTCAGAATCTCTTGTACTGTATCTGGGAGCAGCTACCAGCTAGTGATATGAAATTATGAATGATGCTATAGCTGCTTGCTTGTGAGGATGCAACTGAACGAACTGATGATACAGTACAGCCGTCTCAGCAGACAACCGGGGCAACAGAGTTGTGTTTTCACGGCTCCGATGATTCAGAACTTGGGAGCGTAATACATGCCCAGCGCGATTGCTAATTCCTTGGGTCCAAACACTCAAACTACGCCGATTGGCCGCTGACCTATTGAGCTGCAGAACGCAAGACTGCAGGAGGACTGGAGGAGCATCGCTGTGCGCTTTGCATGTGTGGCGACCGCGATGCCTGCCGCTCACCGCTCACCAGATGCCGCGATCCTACGCCTCCAGGCTCCTGCGTCAGGAGCCAAGGGTGCGCTGGCCTTGCTCGATGGAAGAGAGGGCAGCGTCGAGGCCTCAAGTAGGAATAAATAAGGCGAGATCAAGGAATGCCCGGCTGCCCGGCGTGCGGGCGCTCGACGGCGCTCTGGCGAGCCGCCTCGGCCGGATGCAGAGAGAGGCGGCCCGACCACCGACCACCCCTACCCGATGCAAGCAGGGCAGCGCCGGCGCGGCTGCAAGGCCGCCCGGACCAAGGAGGAGGGGGAGCGGCTCAAGGGAATGCTCGATGGATGCGCGGTGGCGGCGGTTTGCGCGACCTCAAGGGTGGACGTTATCTCGAATACCGGCCGGGTGGACGGTATTTGAAATACCGTCCACCCCCTGGGTACATTTCAGCCGTCCGATCGTACCTTCGCGTCCCAGATGAGGCGCATCGTCTTCCTCGTCAGGCTTGGCAGCCGGAGGCCGCGGCGGTCTGCAGGCTCACGGCCCAGGAGAAGCAGAGCGGGGGATCGCATGGGCTGCGAGCAGCGCCGTGGCGCGACCTCGGCCGAAACGTGTTCGCGCAGACGCCGCGCCTGCTCGGGCTGCCGGCATGGCTTGCCCTGGTGCTACTGCGTTGGAGTCACTGGGCGCTCAAACAAGCAGAATAGAGGATGGTGGGAGGTGGAATACGATGGACCGTGGCGAGAGATAAGTAGTGTGCGCCCAAACGCCCAGCGTTCTGACACTGGTTCTTTTCTATTGCTTTCACTTCGTACAAACGAGCAGTACAAAGGTTGATATCTAGCCTGCAGCCTGGGATCCCTTGGAGCACCTACTCCACAACTCAGCTTTGCTGCTGATCCGCACGGCACCAAGCGCACGACGCGCCATTCTCGCGTATGACTCGCTCCTGCATCTAACGGATCACCACGACTCCCTAATAGACTCTAGACTCTGACTCCGTATGCGGCAAGCTGCACATGCATGACCACTACTAGGATCGTCGAACGATCCGCACACGACGCACTCACGCCTCCAGCTCTTGCTGCATGCACACAACCGCCACGCGCACGCACGCGCCACCGAGCTCGCCGCCCGCGTGCGCACACACGCACCGCCGAGCTACCTGTCAGCCGTGTCTGTCAGCTGTGCACACACAGGTTGGGTTTATTCCTAACAATCTCTCCCTAAACCCAGCGCCGCCGATGCCGAGCCTTCACAGCAGAGTTTGCTCCTCCTCGACGTCCGCCATGGCCGCCATGACGACCTCCTTCTTGGGCTTGCGGCAATCCCGAGCAAAATGACCCCGAATTCCGCAGTTGAAGCACTTGCCGATGCCGGACTTCGCCCGCTGTCGGTCCTTCTTGTCCGTATCCGCGAGCAGAAGGTTGTCGCCGCGGGCCTAACCCCCGTTCGCCACCTGTGCGCCGATGATCTGCGCGCGCCGTCATGAACGCTCGTCGAACGCCTTCAGCCTGCCAAGCGCCTCCTCGAACGCCATCGTCTCGACGTCGCAGAACTGCTCGATGCCAGCCACCGCCGGGTACAGGTGATCAGGCACGGTGTCGAGTAGCTTCTTCACCATGGTGACGTCGTCGAGCGTGGACCCGAGACCGGCGAACTTCGCGGCCATGCCGCTGATCTTCCCGGCGTAGTCGTCCAGCACGTCGCCATCAACCATGCACAGCTTATCGAACTCCCCCTTTGTTGTGGCGAGGCGCGCCGTCTTGACTCAATCCGCGCCGACGAACCTTGTTTTGAGGCTCTCCCAGACCTCCTTCGCCGTCTTCTTCGTCGACACCTGCATGAGGATATCATCCGGCAGTGCTTGGAGAAGTTGCGCCCACGCCGTCTTGTTCTTTTGCACGTCCACCGCGGCATCGCCCGACGGAGACACGGCCTCCCAGAGGCCCTGCGCATCGAGGATCGCCTCCAACTTGATTGCCCACACCGTGTACCCCGCCGGCGACAGCACCGGGTACGACATGGACACCGTGCCTCCCGCAGCGCCTTGTGGAACCACCGCCATTGCTTCTTGCTCGAGGTAGTAGCGCAGGATCTTGGGCATACACGGAATCAGGCTCTGATACCAAGTGTTGGAGTCACTAGGCGTTCAAACAAGCAGAATAGAGGATGGTGGGAGGTGGAATAAGATGGACCGTGGCGAGAGACAAGCAGTGTGCGCCCAAATGCCCAGCACCCTGACGCTGGTTCTTTTTTATTGCTTGCAGTTCGTACAAACGAGCAGTACAAAGGTCGATATCTAGCCTGCAGCCTGGGCTCCCTTGGAGCACGTACTCCACAACCCAGCTTTGCTGCTGATCCGCACGGCACCAAACGCACGACGCGCCATGCTCGCGTATGACTCGCTCCTGCCTCTAAAGGATCTCCACGACTCCGTAATAGACTCTAGACTCTGACGCCGCAAGCTACACATGCATGCACCACTACTAGGATCGCCGAACAATCCGCACACGACAATCCGCACACGACGCACTCACGCCTCCAGCTCTTGCTGCATGCACACAACCGCCGCGCGCACGCACGCGCCACTGAGCTCGCCGCCCACGTGCGCACACACGCGCCGCCGAGCTCCCTGTCAACCATGTCTGTCAGCCGTACACACACAGGCTGGGTTTATTCCTAACATACTGTTCATCTACAACGGAGGAGCTGTTCCCGACGATGGCGCCGAGCGCGGGCGCTGGGGTGTGCACGGCGCAGGCACCGGCAGGTGGGGGCCAACGTGGCGCCGCTGGTGGTGGTGCTCGGGGAGATGATGCCGTACTGCCGGTCGCGGTGTCTGGCGCGTGCGGCATCATCGGCGGGCTGTTGGTCTTCCACCTGGAGATGATGAACAAGCCCCTGTACGATGAACATGGCCGGGCTGGAGGAAGGGGACAAGAAGAACCTTGTTGGATCGAGGTCGATCAGCTGAGCTGCTGAGGCGATCAGAGGGGAACCTTGATGAGGCGATCAGAGGGGAACCTTGGGAGCTGAGAAGAAAGGAATCGGATGGTCTTTCGATCTTTTTGTAATTTCGTGTTAGTGAAAGTTGTCGTCACATGCTGGAATCTGTCCGGGTCTTTCGGAAGAGCAAAAGAAAGTTGTCGTCCACGTTAAGACTTGTGAGAGGTGAGTACTTTTCCTAAAAAAAATCAGCAGCAGTATTTCAGATACTGGATTGCTGAAGGTCCAAGCAGGAAGGGAGCATGGCCGCTCAAAAAAAAAGGAAGGGAGCATGGACATGGGAGGAAGAAGAGAAGAGAGGCAGATCTGAACTGGGTTTGATTTTTCTCTGCTCATGGCTGATGGCATCCTCTGATGTTTTTGAAGCCACTGCTAAATCTACTCTGCTTATATTTCCTAGGTGTTCGTAAGCTATGAGATTTGCTTGCCTGCAACTCTGGAAGTATCGCGTTCCCTTAGTGCTGCGAATTGCTCCCTTGGGTTCAGGCCCCGATGCCCGCGGAACCGGCAGTAACCTGACGCGCCTGACCCCCTCCTTCTCCTCTTCTCCAATTAAGAGCCATGGCCCATCCCACGCTAACCTTTGCCACCGCCGTGCGCCACCTCGCGGAGCAGGGGGCTGGTGACATGGATGCTCATCGTCGTTGTCGCCCCCGGGGACAGTGGCAGCGGTCGGATGCGTGTGGTCGACGGGGGGCCGCAGCGGCGGTGCGATCTAACCGGCGAAGAATATTTACAAAGTGGCCCCTGGTTTGGATCGTGATTATTAACCGCGATCCGATTATTTACATTTACCCCCTCATATTTGCAGATCCACCGCCGTCGTATTCCCCGCCGGCACGCGACACCACTTCCCGCCCATCCGCCACCCCTTGAAGCACCTGATCGGACCTCCGGCAAGGCTTGCCTCGGTACTGCTTAATCTACGCTGCAGAGCTGTTCCCAACGGTGGTGCGGAACGCGTCGCAGGGGTGCACGGTGGTGGCGGTGCTCGGGGAGAGGGAGCCGTTCGCGGTGTTGGGTGCGTCGCAGGCTGACTGGCTCTCTGCATCGTTTTACATCTCTGCTTTTCACAATTCAAGCAAACTCTTTATGATCCAAATCTATTTGCAGCACAAGCGAACATCAGGGTTCAAATCGACGCAGGCAAATTGATGGTTCTGAACTCATCAGCTATCTCCCAGGCGAATCTGAGCCAAGGAAAACGGGTAAATGCACTGGCCGTCTCTCTGTATCTTTCACATCGTAGCTATAATCATCCCAGTAAATCTCTCAAGGATTCATCAAATCTACTTGCAGCACAAGCAAAGCCAGCTCCGGATTTCAAATCGATGCAGGCAATGTGCAACGTGCCTTCGATTCAGGCCCTGCACCAGCAAGCGGCAGTAACCTGACAAGCCCGACACCCCCGCCTCTCCTCCAATTGGCAAGCAGCAACGCACGATGCGATGCGGCTCGAGGTGGCCAATGCAAGCGAAACCATAGCTTGCTCGAATGGCTGCGCTCCCAGGCCGGCCCGGAGCAACCGTCTCGCCGCACATCATCACCGACCATCACCGCATACGTTCGCTATGGCATGTCGCTGCCACAACAGAGAAGGAAAAGCTGCGCGTCCATAGCTACACCCCGCCAACCTCCTCCACCGTCACGTGCCCATCCATGGCGCGCGGCATCAACTCAGGCCAACTCCGGCATCACGCGAGCCTCATCAGCAAGTGCAGCGAGGAGCAGCTCCATCCCCGCCGGCCTTCGCCACCGCCGCGCGCCACCTCGCGGGAGCAGGAGGCCGGCAACATGGATGCTCATCGTCGCTGTCGTCCGCGGGGACGGAGGCAGGGATCATGTGCGTGTACTCGACGGGTGGCCGCGCCGGCGGCGTGACTTAGCAATCGCGATCCCTTTTTTTTTTCAAAATACCCCTGAATATTTTCGGATGGTCCCCTAATTTGGATCACGATTAGCCGCTGGTATTTTCGTATAACCCCTAATTCGGATCGCGATTATTAGTCGCGATCCGTTGTTTACATAATACCCCCAAATATTCGCAGATAGCCTCCCGGTTTTGGACGGCCGGGTCCTTCGTCTCCTCCGGCAGCTCCCTCGGCCCCTCCTCCGGCTCGCCCGCTGCCGCCGTTGTCCCCGTCGTGCACGCGTCACCATTTCCCACCCATCAGGTCACCCCTTGCAGCACCGACTAGCTCCACACCCATCTGACTCCCGCAGCAAGCCAGCCAGGGACGGAGGGCGGAGGCAGACGCTGCTGAGCCGAGCGAGCAGCCGCGTGCTTGCTTGACCTCAGGCTGTTCGCCGGGCATGGCGGCTCGACCCGGACCTCGGGCTGTCCGCCGATGAAGAGGGTCCGAATTTCCCTTGGGGTTCCTGAATCAGCTTGTGTGAGAGATCTTCCCCTGGGCATAGGCGTGCCTAACAGGATCTAGCTTCTGAACATGCCATGAACAAATGCTAAAATGGTACTTCACCATGGGTTACAAAAGGCAGTGACAGTTTCGTTGTAGAGGTGAAACCGTGCAAATCAAAAAGTGAAAGGGGCAAGAATAACAGCCAAACACGAATTGCTAACAAAATATTGTAGTTCTTCTCATCCATGGATGCTAAAGTTAGTTAATGAGGCATTGAGGCAGGATTATCTACACTGCCAGGAAACCAGAGGTTCTTAATAGCAGCGCATATGTGCTTTCCTGGCTTATATGTTGCAGTTGAACAACAAAAAAAAAAACCCGTTGTTTTCTGGAAGCAGCAGAAATCTCGTTGCTGCCTAAGCAGATTGTAATCAGATTTTTTTCATACTTCTATCAGGATGTGTTACACTGGTTCAACAAAAGTAGATCACAGTAAACAATTCAGCGGCAGTTTAAACACAACAAAGGTAGAGCACAGTAGCGCACTAAAGGACTTATCATGATATTAGGGGACTGTTGGAAAAATTCGGTGGTCAAAAAGACCGAAAAATAAGAGAAAGAGAAAAACGGATAAGAAGAAAAGATGTTGTTTTCGCGCCAAAATAAATAAGGGGACCCGGCGTCTTTTGGATCTAGTTGAACCTAGCTAAAACCCTAGCACCCTACAGCCGTCCGATCTCTAGCAGCACTGGAGTGACTTGAAGGCTGCCGCCAACCTGCCGTCGCCGTCATCGGGCAAACTAGGTGGAGGCCCGAAGAACGACGGCACCGGTAACCTTCTACGACTCCGGGAACGACTATGGAATCACCTACATCGACTTCGTCTCCAACCAAGATGGCCGGAAATTCATCTGCGATCGCTCCCGGTCTAACTCTCAATCCTTGTTCATGTTATTTGAGTTTGTGCTTACGTGTTTAGGTGCTTAGATCCTGTAAATCTAATTACTCAGTAAGGTTTTATATCCTACAGGGACTCCATCTGGTCACTGGTCATTGTTTCAGTCCTAGCCTCTTTGAACCGCTGCGCCATTCTTGACAATATACAACCCAATTATCAAAGCTCGAGCGAGGCTCCATCGACCTGAATGACCTGAACTGGAAGGTGAGATCACTACTAGATTTTCCCCCTGTAACCACGAAACATTTAGGCAACACCACTGATTTGGGTGCAATAGGTGGGTACTATGGCACCGAAAGAGTGATTTGGTAGTAATAAGCATGCCTATTACTACACATAAATTATGTTGCGATATTTATGTTTCGTGTTGCCACAGGGTGACCCTAATGCACCTATTTTTAGGATTTGTGTTGCAATTGGTTGGGAATACCGCTACACCAATTATGAGTTGCATTAGTACTTCGTGTGTTCCAATAGAAATGTGCTATGGCGACCATATTAGCATTGGTTGCTTTTGAACGGCAATTTCGCAACCCTTGATTTGTGTTGCAAATTGCTTGGTGCGTTGTGGCAATAGATAGGTGGCTATTGCATCCTTTCTTGCCGCGAGATGCAATAGCATGGACGTATTGCCACAATTTTGCGTGGTTGTCCAACTAGTCGTAGTCGTTGCAACTGTAACAGACTTATTGCAACCAAGTGTTCCTTGGTTGCACTTAAATTTGTCTATCACCATGCTTTTTGTTCCTACAGGTGGGCCTCCACACAAGTGTTCCTTGGTTGCACTTAGGGTGTGTTTGGTTCAGCTGTGGATTCCTGAAAATCTGATTTCTGGAATCAGCTGTGGGAAAGCTGCTGTGTGGAATCAGCTGTCGAAAAGCTGAAAGTTGTTTGGCTGAATCAACTGCCAACTGTGGATTTCTGTAAGAAATATCTGTTATGCCGTTATGCCCCTGAGGCCGTGTAAGAACGTTTATATTCTAATTAATCATATGAACCTATAGATGACCGTTTTAGAGAGGAATTTTTCAAGTTTATCAATATTTAATATATATACTAATTTATTCAGTTTTATAATTATCATCTTTTTGTATTTCATTCTAAAAATTATATATAACATATAAATAGACATCAATTTTTCTTTCTTCTTTCTTATATTTTTTCCTTCTCTCTTTTTCTCTTTTTTCCCCTCAGCATCTCTCCATCTCTCTCTCTCTGTTGGAGGAGGCAGGGGAGGCGCGCAGCGAAGGAAGGTCAGGCGGCGCGTGGGGGGCGCGGCGGGGCCGTCGGGCGGCGCGGCGCGTCGGGGGCGGGCGGCGGGCGGCGGCGTACCCATCGACGGCGGCGGCGCCGGCCCGGGGGGCGGCGGGCGGCGGCGGGGGGCGGCCCGGGGGGCGGCGGGCGGCGGCTTACTCGGAACGCAACGAGATCGAGGGGAGGGGAGGGGAATGGCAGGGGGAGAGGGCAGGGTAGGAGGCGCACGGGAGATGGATGGGGAAAGGATCGCTCGGGAAAGAAAAGAAGCGAACCGGTACTTCGTAACGAGTGGCAATGCGGGTAATTTTAGCTGCGGGAATCGGTAGAATCTGGCCTGCTGCCCGCTACGTCGTTCCACTGCGGGAATCGGTCGATTCTGAGAAATCGCTTCGCGTAGCTGAGCCCTTTGGTTGCGATTACAGATTCTCCGAAGCGAATCAGTGGTCCGAAGCGGAACCAAAGGAAGCCTTAAACTGGAACAAATCGTCAAAGGAACAAATCGATAGATCGACTAGGACAAATCGTCAAACGAATGGTGGCACTGGGCGAGGAGCTCGGAAGAGTCAGCTCACCTTCCGCCCCGCCGCCGCCCGTTGCGCTGCCGCCGCCCGCCGCCCCGCGCGCGCCTTCAGAGTTTGAAGATATATACAGGGAGGACACAATCAAGACATATGAAGAATGGTTGGGGGTTGAAGGAAAACTTGATGACATCAGTAATATCCCTCTCCTAATTGTCAAACAAATTACCATTCTCTGTCAAACTTCAAATTATGCTAGCTCATCATGTGACAATATTGTCTGCAGATGCGTTTTTGGATTCTAGCAGTCACATACATTCCAGTCAAGACAGCAACCCAACACCTCCAGTGCAGCCACCATCTCATGCTCGCCGTTGGAGAAACGGAAATGGTAAGTAGTGTTTATTAGGAATTAATTGTGTTTCAGTTTTCTATGTCCGTATATGCATATATATTATGTCGTTTAATATCTATTATTATATTTTGTTCCCATGGAATATGCTCAGAAAATGGGAAGAAAAGAGGACGTGGTCCCCTAAAAGGCTTGAAGGCAATCTCCAAGAGATTCAAGGTGGGCAATCAGAAGATGAAAGTTGAGTTCTCCAGACTTTGAGGACCGGTAGGTGAGGACTACCGCACGTTCACTGATGAAATAGTAATGTTTACAAGGAAAAGGGCGCCACTCATTGGAGTGAGATCGTGGAAAGATATCCATCAAGATGTAAAAGAGTCAATAGCATCTAATATATTGGTAATAATAATGTTTGCTTGTGTATACATTTTAATTATAAACTAACGTAACAACTGACCTAGTATTTGCATGTTCTTATAACTATATAACAGGCTAGGTGGGACATTGAGGATAATGATAATTCAAGGACAATCATATAGGGCACGGCTAAGGAGCGTTACAAAGGATGGAGTTCAACTTTCAGTGCTACGGCCAAGGCATACAACAGCTACCACGAGAGAATGTTACATAAGCCTGCAGAATTAGATATTGTTGAATGGCACTATCTGTTGAAGTATTTTAAGAATGCAAAATTCCAGGCTTGTTCCACATTGTTACTATTATTGACAATACTAATTTCGTACAAATGGCTATGTCTGAATCATTAAGATTATTGTTCAAATCTATGCATTCTGTAGGCAAGAAGCATACAAAATTCTGGGATTCGATGCCAAAAAAAGACCACACATTTGTCAGGCTCCAAGCCTTATATTCAGTGCAGCTATGAGAAGGTAATAACTAGAAGTGCACATCTACAAGCTTTTTTGCTGGATGAATTACTAATTTGTTATGTTCTTGGCATATCAGAGAGACCTAGAAACTGGTGAGGAGCCCAATGATATGGAACTTTGGTTTATAACTCACAGTAAGGATGGGCAATGGAAAGACCAAGAATCTAGGGATGTCTATGTGAGTTCTAAATAAATTTGTACATAACTTACTGTAGTCCATCCAAATAGAGAATGCATGCAATTTCTTCTTCAACTAACTCCTCCATATGTGCCTTGTAAATATTAGGAGAAAGCAAGCAGCCTTATCTCTGAGGCGGAATCAAATGCAGAGGGAAACTTCATTACCCAAAAGGAAAAGAACGAAATTTTCCAGAAGGCATACAAGGCAGTCACAACGTGCAAATCAACCAGGTTGCATGGTAATGGGTACCTGGCAAAAAACCCAACTAGAAGGCAGCTGCTGAATGCGGATCGCCAGGAACAAATTCGTATGGAGGAGCAACTGCATCAGGAGCACCTCGAGCTCATGGGATCATTTGGGCAGCTACAAGAACAAATGGCAACATGGGAAGCTAACAGGGAAGCTGAAAGGATAGAACATGCATGACAGATCGATGAAATGAAAAAGGCAAGGGAGGCTGATTTACAAGCGCTTAGGCAAGAGCTCCTATCGATGATGCAAGCAGCACATGGACATACAGCGTTTCAGCAGGTACTAGTCATGCTAGTTATTGAATGACTTTCTTTCCTTAGGTTCTATATCTAATTGTCAGTACCATTTCATAGATTGTCCAACCAACAACATCTATCCAGGCAAACAACAATGTGACTGCATTTGCAAAGGTGGCGGTGGCTGCAACAAACATGAGTACTGAAGAAGTTGAGCCAACCCCACAGCATGTGGTCCCTTCACATCAGGTTGTTTGTGAATTGACAACTTTTTAGTGCTATCATTAGATACTTAACAAAATGGCGCCTAATTATTTCCTTCCAACTTTTTTATTCCCAGGAAAAGCCTCAAAGCAACCTAGAGCAATCTCAAGTCACTGATATACAAAGGGCAACCGGCATTCGCACTACAAGAAGTAGTACATCTGCAAGAAATAATGAAGCAAATACGGCACCGGTCCCGACATTCATTACTACAAAATAGCTAAAGGATAAAGCTGCTAAAAGACAACAAGCCGCCAAAAAGACAGGAGGTGAAATTTTTGTTTCTCCACTACCTGCTGTGAATGTTTCTGTTTCGACTGTCAAAGTATTTATAG
This sequence comes from Panicum hallii, assembly GCF_002211085.1. Taxonomy (NCBI): domain Eukaryota; kingdom Viridiplantae; phylum Streptophyta; class Magnoliopsida; order Poales; family Poaceae; genus Panicum; species Panicum hallii. The sequence goes on along the minus strand of NC_038048.1, from coordinate 41,261,722 downwards.
TTGTCTTAATTATTTGCTGTCATTCTATTAATTTTATGATGCGCAATGAAACTTTGGTTTACCTGCCTACTGTTGTTGCCTCCTTTTCATAATTTCAGTTTACTTCATGCTAAAAAATGCTATTCTTTCTTTTCAGCAAACTAAGGCAGTTCGAATGGAGCAAACAAATGATGAGGCCATTTTGAAGTCACCCTTTGCTGATCAAGTGATGGGATCGTCTTGAAGTCACCCTTTGCTGATCAAGTTCTTCATTTCTTATCAAATTAGCCTACTATGTGTGTTGAAACAATCTGGTGTTGCAAACTTATTACTATTTCAATACTACGTGTGTCATGGAATTTTACAGTGAATGGTTGAATCTTGATTCATGAATGATAAATGCTTAATTATTATTTGATCCTGTATTATATTGTTTTAAATTATTGGTGATACAAATAATTGAGCGTGGCATAATAGATATGTGGCAATAGCTACAAAAGTATGGGGGCAACACCATTCATGGCAAATGAGAATTCATCCAATCGCAACCCGACTTTTTTAGTGTCACAAAGGGTCGTGCCAATACGAAGTTCCACATGTAGCAACCCACTATTATGGTGGTAATAGAGGCATGAACTTTTGCCTACCAAAATATGTACGAAGCAATAGAGGAGATCACATCTAACAACCAATCAAGTTTGGTGGCAATAGAGTGCTCCACCTATAGCCTCCAAACGGTTTCGATGGTAATAGAATGTCCCACCTATAACAACCATTCCTAATGCGTGGCAATAGAGTTGTCCACCTCTAGCAACCAAACGAACCTGGTGGCAATAGAGGGAACCACATATAGCACCCAAAACACTTTAGTGGCAATAGAGGTGCTTGCCCTATAGCAACCACAACTAGAGTGCAGCAATGCAATGCTTTGCAACGCAAGATTTTACACATTGCAACGCGTTGAGTATGATGCGATTGAACCTCTGGCAACAGCAGATGCGTCGCAATAGGATAATTTACAACCAACACGAGCGTGCCCTTAGATGCTAGTTGCAACGTCTAATTGTGTTGTAATAGAAAAACAATTGCAAGCAACAAAAGACATTCGAGGTTGAAGGCTAATACCACGGGACCTTTTGCAGCACTTTTTTACGAAATTGTTTGGGTGCAATTGTGGCTATTGCACCCAAAAAGAGCATATTGCAACGCATTTCCTGTGTTGTATTAGGGGAAAATTCTAGTAGTGGATTATACTTCCCATTGCTAACCCCAGACTGCCGACGTCGCCACCCGCCCACCCCCTTCCTCGGGGAAGCCTCCGATCCTCGCGAGACCCGGTGCCGCTCACAGCATGTTCATACGGCTTCAGCAATCAGCACCGCCCATGCAAATCGCAAGAAGCCAAGAAGTGGTGTTGGAAGTTGGAACCAGGCAAAACAAACGAAGTGCTTCTGCTTGTTTCGTACCGCTACAGAACAGATGGCGTCCTTGTTCCTTGTAGCTCCTTCATTCTTTCGTCCATTTACACGGATGGAGACGATCAAAGCAAATGACGGTCCCGTGGTAAAGTAAATCCAAAGAAAGACAGTTCCTGGCAGAAGCTACCAAATAGGCCTAGGAGGACCAAGGACTTCAACGAAGAAAGAAGCGAGTGTACGGTCTACACACCAGAAGCCTCGTCATGTCATGTGGCGCGATTTCTTGGTGCTTGCGTTTTTCCGTAGAGGTCAACCATTCCACTTGATTATAAACATAAACATTTCATGAACAGTTAATTAGCACCAATGTTGTTGTATTGACAGGCTGGTGTGTGGGATTTTTTTTAAAAAAAATCATCGCTACAGTGTGTTCACCGTGATAGTTGCCGTCTCTGCTCTAAACTTCGTGTTACTTAGGTTGATGCATTCATGCATTTCCTGCAAAATGGCTCGGCGGACCCACTTCGAGGTGGCCCCACGCCCGCCAGCCACTCCCAGGAATACCAGGGCAAACGGCGGCAGCTTACTGTACCAAAGCCATCGACGGTCAAGCCGTCAAGGCCACGTGCCTCCAGCTTGACCTGGATTCACACGCTTCCCAAGCGTCTCCAGCCCGTGCTAGATGAACAGTGGAAACCCAACCCCACGAGTACAATCCAGTGGGTCCTGGCCCCGTGCTCCAGTAGTCAACCCGCCGCAGTGCCGCACAATAGCTAAACTGAGCTGCCGGCCAATTACGCAGATTTCTTTTTTTATTTCCTTAGACTTAGATTGGGCAAGGCAAGAAACTGTCATACAATTTTATAGTTTTAGTCTGATGAATAAAACAAATTCTTACAATTATTACATGATGTTGAGATCAAACATACCATATGAATTATGCAACCACTTGTAACTTTATGTAAATTATTAAGTGTTATTCGCTCCGTCCAAAAAAGATAAGTCATTCTAGTATTCAAAATTTGTACCAAGAACTAATTATTTTACCAACATTTAGTATGTGCATGTAGCAATCAGTTAATATCAAATATATAGCTAATAAATAGAGATAAATAAAGTTATATTGTTGATTTGTTATAGAATAGAATTCCTAAAGTGACTAGTTTTTTTTCGAACGGAGGAGTAGCATACTAGCTACGGACTGCAGCCGAATGGGGTCAGTAAAAGGCATGGAGAGAAAGGAATTTCCCTCAATGGGGTTTTATCTTAGTTTTACGGCAATCACTAACACTCTTTTCATCCCGATCAAATCCAGCTCTTCTCTCCACACAAATTTTATATCATGGCACTGTTATCTATGTTGGCATGCTATTTATCGAGACTAAAATCACTATATATACATGAAACTTCCTTGCATCGAGAATTTCCGAGCAGAGAGAAAGAGAGTGGCTGAGCAAGCCCAATGGCTCGCCGACACACAGGATTAGAATTCTCTGAGTAAAACTCCACAGGCCACGAGGAGGACACAGTTGAAAAACCGGCATTTTCATGCCCATGCTTTGATTCTCCATCACCTATATAACTAGGTCGCCACGCACGCATATTGCCATCAAGGCATCAACTATCTGGGCGGTATCTAACGCTAGCCAGGCACCACCAATATCCAGTACGTGCTCGGCGAAGAACGTACGTGCCACGTACACCACTGTTGCTCGCTCGCAAGATCTTCAAATGCAGCAGCAGATAATGGGCGCCCTCGTTCGTCAGCCCACCGGCCTCTCCCCTCGTCTGCGCGCGCCAGATGGGAGAAGCTTCAGCTCCGGCGGCGCCCATGGCCACCACCGCGTGGTGGTGCGCACTGGCCGGCGGGCGCGTCTCGGCAGGGTCGGGGCGGCGCACGTGGATGCGCGGCCCAGGTACTGCCGGCTCCGGGGTGTGGCCGCTGTCGCCGCCCGCGACACCAGCCGCGAGCTGCTCGATCAGCATGCTCACCCCGGCAAGTACGACACCGCGTCGAACCAGCTTGCCACCGCCATGAGCAAGGACAAGTTCTTCGAGATCGAGATGGAGGTCCGCGACGACGAGGTTGACGAGTACGGCGTCGTCAACAACGCGATCTACGCCAGCTACCTCCACAGTGGTGAGCCCATCGTCCGTTCCTCGTTAGCAGCTCTGAAAAGATTATCCATTCCTAGCTATATGTGGTAGACACATGACACGTGCCTATCTGCGATTATCTATGAATTCTCTGAGCAGGCCGTGACGTGATGCTTGAGCAGCTGGGCATCAGCGTGGGCTACTGGACGTCAACGGGGAACGCCATGGCTCTCTCAGAGCTGAACCTCAAGTACTTCGCGCCTCTCAGGGTACACGCCTAGCTTCGTTCATTTGCTGTGTGAGCGTACTCATGGGCCCATGGCAAATTCCTGTGACGGAATTTTACTTATAATCAATTCAACATTTTACATGTGTTGCATCATCAGAGCGGTGACATGTTTGTTGTCAAGGTCAAGCCCGTGCTGATCAAAGGCGTGCGGATTATGGTGGAGCACATGATCGAGACCCTGCCGGATCGTAAGGTACATCACATGAACTGGTAGCATGTTATCGTAAGTATATGTCTCATCACACCTTTATTTGCTAATCTTGGCAGCTCGTGTTGGAAGGCCGGGCGACCGCTGTTTGCCTCAACAAAGACTTCCGTCCAACTCGGGTGTTCCCGGAGCTGTCAGCGAGTTTGATGGAGGCCTTCTCCTGCAAAGTCGCCTAGGAGATTAGTAGGATAATCTTAGGAGGGAGAACGGGAAGAAAGCAGTAATCTACGCTTGCTTTCGCGATATGTCTTACTATGATGTCATGGTGTTTATGGTTCCATTCGTTTCGCTAAATTTTGTGCCTACACTGTATGAGGTACGCATATAAATAAATAAGGGAATTGAAACCGGGAGGGTTCTATATTTCGGAACTTCTCTTCATATAACTTGTTGGTGTTGTAACAAAAAATATGATAAGAGCATCTCCAGCCGACCTCTCTATTTTTTGCCACTTGCTTCTCTAAATAGGAGGTCTCTTAGACACAAACCCTACATACCACCCCCTCATAATCATATTTGCCCTCCTATACTTCACACATCAACATACCCATCTCCATCTCTTTTCTGCTCAGCGCACACCAGCTCCTATTCCTTCTCCCTGTCTCCCTCTATGCTTGAGACCCGAGCTCCCTCTCTCCCCTAGCCATGGCCGAGCCCCCCACTCCGCCATGGCGACCATGGAGGCCGGAGAGTCCATCATCGTCACCAACTCCGGGGCAGCGCCCATGGCAGCCTTGTGGTTGGAGCAAGTTCGGGGCGACGTGTAAGGCACAACTGTTGATACGATAAATTAGATAGGGGCTAGGTGAGGTCGAGGCCTCTCATCTCTAAAATGAGGGATAGAGGGCTGGTTGAAGATTGACTTTTCATCAATTTTGCCCTCAAAGTAAGGTCTTGGATTGGATAAGAGCTCCGTTGGAGATGCTCTAAGGTTCTTTGATGCCATGCCTCGATTATTTTCTTGTAAAAGTAAATCAGGTCATGGTTCTTAATGTTTGATATTTGCAATAGTTGTACAGAGAAAGTGAGAAACTATTAGGCAAAGTTCATGAACATACTATGTTGTCAGCCAACGGGTTAACAGTCTATGCTGACTGCGACTATAATGATAATTCTAAGGGACTGCAGATCCTTACTACAAACTCACCTCATGAGAATTTTCATACTTCAAGATGTATCTGTATAAGGTCGTGGCCAGCTACTTAGAAGCAATCCTGTGGCAAGAGTAGAACCTACCTAACTTTTTTTTCTTTTGCAAGGAAGAGTAGAACCTACCTACTCCCTCCTTTCCACATTATAGGTCATTTTGAATTTTCTAAATACAGAATTTTTATTATGTATCTAGATATGGCGTACATATAGATGAATAGCAAAATCTATATATCTAGAAAAAGCAAAATGATTTATAATTTGGAATGAAGGGAGTATTTTGCATGACAAACAAATCTAGGACCACACTGTGAAACTTAACCAAATAAATGACGGTGAAACGGTTCAATTCATTATTCCAGAGACATGTCCAGATGATGCAGTAATCCTGTTAACTTCTTTTTTTGGAGGAAGAGTAGAACCTACCTAGGTAGCATGACAAACAAATAATGGTGAAATTTAACCAAATATAAGTGAAGGTGAAATAGTCCAATTCGTCATTCCAGAGAGGCAGTTGAAACACATCCGACACATCCTGATGATGCAATGGCTGGCAACATAAAAAATTGGTTTACCAATAATTACTGAAGTTTCCAAAGCTTTATTCTAGAGGTGTACGTGCAAATCAAAGGTGAAATGTGCAATAATAACAGCTAATCACCTGAAGCATCTAGGATACCAATAGTGTGCACGCTCAACCGGAAAATTCCAGCATGTAGTCACCCCAAAGAATAAAACATCTAGGATATTCTTGCTGGGTTTTTTCAAAAGAAAAAAAACATTATCTTGCTGAGTATAGCCATGTCTCACACATCCATTAATCTGGCAATCATATTGGAACCTAGAGGCACTGATGTTTGTTTCAATAAACAAGGCTGTCCAACCACCTTATTTTCCAGAGTTGCTAACAAAATATTCAGGTATTAATGTATTATCATCCATGGACGCGTAATGCTAAGGAGGCATGATTATCTGCACTGCTTTGAAAGCAATGTTCTTAATAGGAGTATATGTGCTTTTCCAGGCATAACAATATTATTTCATTATTGTGTTCTGAAAGCAGCAGATCTCTCAAGCAGTCTGTATTTACATAGCTGCCCTAAGCAGACAGTAACCAGATTTTCTTTATACTTAAATTAGTATGTGTTACACAGGTTCGATCAATAGTTCCGTGAATAAGTTACACATGAATCAATGGCAAATAATCGAGCGGCAGTTTAGCACAACAAAGGCATAAGAAAACAGTAAATGACTTCTTGCGGATATCAGGGGAAAAACTAATGCATGTCACCTGGAGAGTGGCTGATGTTGCATTGTTCGCCTATTTGAATCCGCTGCACCATTCTTGTTAATGTACAAGACTATGCTACGCTCCTACAAAGCAAAAATTTCCTCTGCAATGGCCCTGCCTCAACCCATTGCATACTTGAGCGAATCACCAGCACCCTGGAAGAACAGGCAGGACAGAGCAAAGTCTGCAATGAAAACCCCAACCAGAGAAACGACCACTGCAGATGTTGTAGACTCGCCAACACCCTTGGCTCCTCCATGGGTTGTGACACCCCAGGCACAGCTCACCACCGCGATAATGGCACCAAACACTTGAGATTTCAGCAAGGAGCTGATCAAGTCCCATGGCCGCAGCGCCCTGCGCGCCGACTCCAAAATGATGCTGACGCTGACGCCAAAGATGGAGTCGGCCAGGAATGCCGAGGAGGCGAGGCCAAGCGCGAAGCTGATCAGTGTCAGCACCGGGAGCGCAAGCACGCAGGCGAGGACGCGTGGGACCACGAGGTAGTCGACGGGGTTGGCGCCGAGGACGCGGAGGGTGTCGGTCTGCTCGGACACCTGCATGGTGCCGAGCTCGGCGGCGAATGCGGAGCCGACGCGGCCGGCGGCGACGACGGCCGTGACGACCGGCGAGAGTTCGCGCGCGAGCGCGAGGGCTAGGACGCCGCCGACGGATCGGTGGAGGCCGAGGCGCGTGAACTCGCGCACGAACTGGATGGTGAAGGCCATGCCGACGAAGGCGGCGGTGAGGAGCGCGACCCCCGCGCTCCCTGGACCCACGCGGCGGAGCTGCGCCAGGAGGTTGCGGCGGTGGACGCGGCCCGTGAGGACGCGGTGGAAGACCTGCCCCGCAAGGAGCAGCGCCGAGAGGCCCCGCCAGATCGCGCGCGGCGGGGACCAATTTGCGAACAGGGAAGGAGGGGCCGCGGGCTCGGGCGAGGGGGCCGGAGGGGACGGCGGGGTAGGGGAATTGTTGCTGTTGCTGGAGGTGGTGGGCGTGAGGGAGAGGCGCGGCACGGGCAGGCGGCGGCGAGACGGGTGCAGGCGGAGGACGACGGATTTGGGGCTGGATAGGTGGAGGAGCGGGTGCGTCGTGGCAGAGGTGGGGCGGAGGAGGAGCGCGGCGGCGGGCGACATGGCGGCGGTCGTCGGAGATCGGCTCGGCGGTGAGGCTGGGTGGGGGTGGTGGGTGGGGAAAGAGATGGGGAATAGCGTGGCGTGGTGGTGCGCGGAGGAGGGGATACTTATCTCGTGGGCTTTTGGGCCGTGAAGACGGCACTGGTAGTAGCCCAAACACACAAATGAACATGCCCATGGACAGATTATCATATACGAGCGAGAGCCTCGCCTGCTGGCTGCTGCAAGGCGATAGCCATTGGGCTCCTCCGCCGCCGCCGCCGCCGGACGCCTTGAGTTCCGCTCGCCGTGCGTTCTCCTCTGCATTCCGTCGGTCACGAGATCACAACCCGAGAGACGGGAGGGAGAAGGGGCTAGAGGGCCTCCTCGCGCGGCCATGGCATTCTCGACCATGCTGCTGCAGCCACGCACGCCGTGGGGCCGCGCGGCGCAGCCGCGTTCCGTCGTTCGAGTTTGTGCGGATGGTTTGAGGATGGAGCTTGACTGGCGGCGAGCATGAGGCGGAGGCGGCGCGGCAAGCACAGAGACGATTTCGGAGACCTGGGGCTCGGATTTGGAGACGGCCATGGCCGCCGGCCGGCGCCTTCCGCGGCGTTCAACATTTTTGCAGAAAGACCCACACGACCAAATCGCGATCCAAACATTTTCACAAAACTCCCTAATTCGGATCGTAATTAATAATCGCGATCCGTTTATTTACAGAAACCCCCCTAAATTGGATCGCAGTCGGTAATCGCGATCCGATTATTTACATAAAACCTCCTGTATATTTTCATAAAGGTCCCTCCGCCATGACTGCTGACGGGCTTCCCTCTTGGCGGGCTCTGGTGACCGACGCGCCGCCTCGCCGTCGCATGGGAGCTCCACTACTCCTCCTACCACCGATCTCAGCCCTTCCCCCTGCCGAATCCCTCCTGCCGCGCCCCCCCCCCCCCCCCGCCATTGGCAGCCCCCAAACCGTGGTCGGGGCGGGGCAGCGGCGTCGCGGCGCACCGGGGCCGGCCGGCCGTGGTTTGGCGCCACTGGCGCTGGGGCTAGGAACCGTGAACGCTCGTCGTCGCCAAAGCCGCGGGCGGTTGCACGTCCGTCCGTCCGTGGTGCTCGTGAAGTCCTGATGTTCACCGCGTCACTGTTCTTCGGTGTCCTGACTTCTGATGCTGTTTGCATTTCGGTGTTCACGACTTAGACTAACTTCTCACTCGCTTCACCTGATAAACACAGGGATAAATTACCTGCTGCCAGTGCCACCAAACTGACCAAATGGCTCTCAGTACTGAAGCCAAAGCAGCAATGCAATGTGCTGATCTGAAACCAAACAAATATTTTCAGATGTTGCATAGAATCTGAAAAGCAAACACCAGCGGGTAGGCACATTGAATTACCAATGTAGATGAATCAGGGTATCATAATTCCTAAAAAAAATCTTCCACACCAATATTCTTAAAATCTATAGATGGATGCAGTGGGTATGCATTCAAAAATAGGCATCCAGAACCTAACATATTTTTTGACGATTTCGACCTTTCGTGTTTCCTACACTGGGCTACCTTGACACTTTTCTTCAGCACACCAATAGCAAATCAAACTGCAATGCTTGCATATAGATGTTTATAGCACAAAAACTAATGACTGTCCATATATATTTTTAGAATCCATCGTATTTCTGCTGCAAACATTCTTGGAGGGGCAGAGAGGCAGAGTATCAAAATCACCTAAATAAGCATAAAACGATTCACCTACAAGATGCCTCAGGCTATAGCCTGAACCTCTAAAGCAAGCAAGCAAGCATGATTCAAATAAGACAAACTGCAAGGACTGCTCATTTATTTGTGATGCTATAGAATTCACTGGATTGACAAAAACTTCTTGTTACATCTTGAGCTAGTGGTTTCAAATTAAAAAAACTAAAGGACGAAGTTCATTGTGATCTTGTTTTGGGAAAACAGAAACTGAACCAGAGGACTTTTTTTTTTGTAGCGAGTGTACATGTGCAGTAAAACTAACATCAATTTCAATAAGCCAGCCCTGCCAAGCAGTAAGTAAACAAATGACATCAGTAAGCCGAAATAAAAACCTGAACAAACGCCATGACCCATGATGATTCACCGTCACATCAAAATTGATTGTAAATAGTAATGACTTTGGCCTGGAAACGCTATTTAATGACGAACTAATCTGCAATCTACAGCATAAATGCAACTCCAACCACACCAGCAAACCATTTCCCCAGCCATCCATCAGTAAATCAAAGTAATTGTGTACCTGTTTATCCATGTCACTGAATTTACCCTACGTTAAAACGCCACTGGTGCCACGCTATCAGCGCTGGTAAGATTACTACGTATGTCATAACAATTCTATGTTCCAAATTTGCTGGTTGTCAGGAAAGGCATTACCTGAAGGGTCACCACACAAGGTCTCTGGCGCTGTTACACGATCACAATCCAGGTCACCAGAGGCATGGCTCTGGGGCGATACTCATTTTCACCAGAACATCACACACGGTCTCTGGCGCGGTCACTACCCTGAACGTGTTATCAGCACAACGGTGTCGAAACCCTTATAGCTACCGGGCTCTTGACATAAAGGAAGATGAGACGACGCTGAAACCCTGCTGATGACCTGTGTCCCAGCTTGATGATCTGACTGCTTCGCCAAGGATTGCTTCATCAATTTCCACGACAATGTGATTCATGCCCAGTTGTAAAGCTGGTCAATACTCCGTAAAACTTATAGTAATGTTCTGGTGGAGGTCTCATTTTGAACATTTGGCGATGCCTTTTGGGTTTTTGGGGACTGTGAGGTTTAGTTTGGGAGCAAAGGGTTATTAGCCCCTGGAACGAAACCCCCGAGGGGGATTTTTAGGCTTCTGTTGGAAACTCTGACACCTCTGCCTCCTTCGCCTCCTCATGATCCCTCTCCTCACGCGGGCAGACGCTGACACCTCTCCGTTTCATCTCGCACGGTGAGGAGTTTGACAGCAGAGAGGAAGTCAGGTAAGGCACAAAATCTCTGGAGAGCGTGAAGATTCTTGAGATGGCGATTCAAGGAACGGAAGATTTCTGGGGGCAAAGGGGAAGGATCCTATGTCTTGCATACTGCTCCAATTGAAGAATTTTTTCGATAGTTTCAGTAGCTGACCTGCACATAACAAGCGGTTCAGCACTTCTAGTTCCAGGCTTCCAGCTACATGATCTTCTCTAGGTCTATGAAATACAGGTGGCCAACGTTGTTGATCATCTTCTTCCTCTGATTTGAAGCCTGAAGGATGCTTGCCCACTTGATCGTAGACGAGGGGCTTGATTAGTGGCATGGTGTAAGCCATAACAGAAACATCTTATACATTGGCTTTATTGCTGAGAGTTGCAGGAATACCGTTGTTTAGCTGTTTAGCAGTACTGCAGGGTATACTGCCTTTGTTGCTGAGAATTGTAGAATTTCGTCTGAATGCTTGGGCAACTTTTTGAAATGATTCAGTAAAAAGGGATTACTGAACTTGGGAATGTCTTGGTTGTGTCTCTGATGTGTGAAACTGCAAATGATGCCCGTATTACACCAGATATTTCATGCTTAATTATGTCTCTTGACAATCAAACCAGCACCTGAATCCTCTGAAAGCTAGCAAATCACCTGCTAGTTGCAGAGCTGAAGATTCAGCACTGCGGCATAGGCTCTGCACGGGATGAGCCGCCGGCGACGGGCGAATCGGGCGCTGACTCCACATGTGATATGCTGGTTCAATCAGGCGCTGACTCCACATATGATAACCCGTACCCGAAGTAACCGAAGACCGAAACCCGAAATCTTATTTCGGGCATCAGATCAGAAATCCCGAAGTTAGATCGGGATAATTCGGGTACCAACTCCCTGTACCCGAACTCCCGAAAGGACCGAGCGCCAAGGCCGCCAGACGTTGGGTATCACCGCCCGCCCGACTCCCAGTCTGGCCATCTCCCCGTCTCCTCGTCATCGATGCAGATGGCCCTTCCGCTTCCACTTTCCGCCCTTCCGGCTTCCATCGACCTCGATTCTCCCTCCGCCACTGCCAGTCCGCCTGCCCAAGTAAGTGCCCATGAATCCCCATGCGGCCATGCGGATTGCGGTGCGCATCCATCTCCGGCTCTCCCTAGCTCCGGCCTCCGCTCCGGATCTCCCTCCCCGAAGTCCGCCTCTCCGGCCCCCTCACCCGCCGCTGCCGCCGCGGCCATCTCCACCTCTTCGGCGGTCCGGCCCCCACCACGCGTCCACGCCCGCCTCCTCCCCCCTTCCTCACCGCGCCGCCTCCCGGCTCCCGCGGCCCTGCCCGCGCCCCTGGGCAAGGAGCCCTGCTGGCCTGCCCTGGGCAAGGAGCCAGCTAAGGACCGCCCGCTGCCTGCCCTAGGCAAGGAGCCAAGGTCCAAGGAGCAAGGACTCCCGATGCCCGTTGGCCGCTGGTCGCTGCCCTGCCTGCGCGAGGCAAGGACCGCCCGGCGCCCGCCCAGGACCCCAGGTGTTGTGACTTGTAGGTGAATTCTGTTTCTTGAATTGGGGAATTCTGTTTCTTGAATGTACATACATTCAGCTATAAATCTATAATAATCGATTTAGCATCTCAGGAATTCTGTTTCTTGAATTTATGGTTAGCATTGAGTCCATTATTTCTACTTTTAATCCTGATTTAGTGACTGTTGTTTTCGTTATTATCATTTAGATGTCCGAACCTGGTTCGCAAACGGAGATGGAGATTGACTCAATAGCAGTGGATACTCAGCCATCACAGATTAATCAAAATGCAGTTGCAGTTACAGCATCATCTTCGCAGGGGTTAGTTGTTGAACAAGATGTTGTTGAGCTTGACAGCAATGAAGATGGAGCAGGGAGGAAGGAGATAGCATCAAGGTCAAAGATGTGGGATCACTTTATTAAGATCAGAGATGACAAAAAGATTGTTAGAAGTGCCAAGTGTAAGTATTGCAGCCGTATATTGAAGGCAGACTCAAAATCTAATGGTACATCTTCTTTGAAGAAGCATTTCAATGTTTGCAAGCGCAATCCACACAAATTTGCTAAAGATCCAACACAGGGCACTCTACAAGCAACTCAAGGTGAAGGTGTCGTCACTTGGAGGTTTGATCAAGATGAACTTAGGGCTGCATTTGCTGAGATGGTTATAGAGGATGAACAACCCTTTTGCTTTGGTGAGAAACCAGGATTGAGAAAGTTTATGGCAAAAGCATGCCCACGTTTCCAACTTCCATCTAGAAGAACATGTACTAGAGATGTTGTGCGTTGTTTCTTCCAAGAGAAAGCAAAACTAAATAAGTTTTTCAAAGATTCTTGTCAGTTTGCTTAACTACAGATTGTTGGACTTCTCAGCAATTGGATAGCTATATAACCGTAACAACTAGTTTTATTGATGACAGTTGGAGGCTACATAAGAAGGTTATTGGTTTTTTCATGGTGAAGGGTCATAAAGGTGATGATATAGGAAAAAATGTGATGAGATGCATGTCTGAATGGGGTTTAGATAGAGTAATGACTATAACAGTTGACAATGCAAGTGCAAATGATACAGGTATGGCTTATGTCAGAAGGCAATTGATGAGGACCAATCTAACTAATGGCAAGTATTTGCACATGAGGTGTGCAGCACACATTATTAATCTCATCGTGCAAGATGGCTTAAAAGAAGTGGATGTCTCTGTAAAGCGTGTTAGAGCTGCTGTTAGGTATATCAGAAATGGTGGTTCAAGAATAGTCAAATTTAAATAGATTGTAGAGGAAGAAAAGCTGACCAACAAACCGTTTCTGAAAATTGATGTTCCAACAAGATGGAACTCCACATACCTAATGCTGAAAGCTGCACTTGTTTATGAGAAGGTGTTCATAAGGTTCGCAGAAGAGGATATGAGCTATGTAATTGATCTATCTGAATCAAGGGATGGAGTTGGTCATCCAGATGAAACTGATTGGCAAAATGTATAGAAGATGGCAGATTTTCTGGAGCATTTTCATGATCTCACTGTCCGTGTCTCTACTATATTAAAGATCACTTCCCATACATTTTTTCATGAGATTGGAGAAGTGCATTTGTTGATTCAATCTTGGCTGAATAGTACAGATGTTCTACAATCAGCTATGGGCAGGAGAATGAAAGATAAATTTGATAAATATTGGGGAATTTGGAACAATAACAGAAATGGGAATATGAACAGCAGTAGAAATGGAAAGGAGAAGGAGAAAGAGAACTTCAATTTGCTAATGTTTGTTGCTGGATGTCTTGATCCAAGATACAAGTTATCTATGTACACAAAGATAACTGTTGAAGAGATATTTGGTGAGGAAAGGGGACAGCTAGTTTGGGAAGCAATTAACACCTGTGTTCGTGATTTGTTTGAAGAATATAGGAGAATGTATAGTCCAAGTGAAGAGGCAACTAATGTTACTGATCCAATAGCATCAAAGGGAGGAAGAGGAGGCAAGTTGAAAGAGGTTGTTGCTAAGAGAATGAAGCTAGGCAACGGTTCAAGCAATAACACTAAATCTGAGCTTGACAAATATCTTGCTGAAGAAACAGAAGACATGAAAATGAAGCTTGATCTTTTACTTTGGTGGAAGGCATCTTAGCAAAGATTTCCAATTTTGTCTCTCTTGGCCCGTGACGTGCTTGCTATACCTATCTCAACGGTAGCTTCAGAATCTGCATTTAGCACTAGTGGACATATTTTAGATGACTTTCGAAGCTCTCTTACTCCATTTATGCTTGAATCATTGGTACACACACAAGATTGGTTGAGATGGTCAATACCGCTTGACATTAAAGAGAATATTGAGGAATTAACTATGTTGGAACAAGGTACATCAATATATCATTTCTGCATATATATTAAATAAATTATTACTATCTTTTTCCCGTATTGACATGATGTTTACTTCTTATAGAATTAATTGATGAGTTTGAAGTTAAAAGGAAAGAAAAAGGGAAAGAACAAGCTTCTACTTCAAGGACACCAACAACGACAATGGGAAGCAACTCCATTGATCTTAATTCTTAGTGTATTATATATTTCGTTATGGACTTATGGTTGTGGCTGCTGCCGGAAACATGTTTATTTTTTATATTAAACTTGTGTACTGTTGCTGAATTAATTTACTGCTGAAATTTTGAAGTACCGTATTGCTGCTGCTAAAATGAATTTTATTTTTCATACTGAAATGTTGAGTCGTTGAGATATAATATATGTACGTTCGGGTAATACGGGTAACCCGAAGACCGAACCCAAAATGTCGGGAACCCAAAATTTCGTGGTACAACTTCGGGTATCAATTTTCGAGTCCCGAACTACAAAAATCCCGAATTACCCGAACCGAAACTTCGGGTAATCCCGAACGCCCGGAGTGAATGCTGGTGACGAAATCCATCGCAACATCCGAACAAAATACATCGCCTCAGCAACCGCCGCCGGTGCCATCGCCTGCGGTGTCGTGGTCCGGTAGGAGATCGCCAAGCTGCCATGCTCAACCCAACAGAATGCGGCGAATGGTGCGCAGCTGTTGGAGCGGATGGGTGCTGAGGCTTGAGAGGGTGTTGCTTGTCCGACGGTGGTGGAGGGCGGGGAGCACGGCGACGGCGGCGGGCGGCGCACGACTGGGAGAAAGTTCATATCCAAACCATGGGTATTTATGCAAATACCAGGGGGCACTTTGTAAACTACCAGGGGCTATTTGAAAATATTCAGAGTCGCAATCCAAATTAGAGGGTATTGTATAAGTTTCAGGGGGTTAAATGCATATATTCGGATCGCGATCCAAATCAGAGTCTATTTGTAAAATTTCGGAGGGTTACCAGGGGTCTATTTGCAAATACTTTGCGCCGGGCCTGCCGGCGACATTGCAACCGACGGGATCGATCGCCCTGCCGCCGGTGGGCGGCGGTAGTCCCGCCACCGTTCTTGTCGCGCTCTCCTCCATCGAGTTCCTCCGTATACCCTCGCGCCTAGGCCGCCTCTGCTCAGGCCATGCTACGGATACGGATCGAGCTCGACGCCGCTGCGCCGTGCCGTCGCTGGCCGCGCGTGCGCCGCAGATCAAAATCTAGGGAACGGAAATGAGATCACCTTTTCCGCCCGGATTCACGCCATCGTTAATCCGTCCCCTTCTCGCCCGACGCCGACAGGCTCAGCCACCGGACGAGTGGTGAGCCTGGCGCAAGCCGGCCGGACGTGCGGTAGTAATCAATGGCGCAGCCTGCAGCGCAGAGGTAAACAGCGACATCTCAATTCTCAAGATCTTCACCAGCGACTGAAAATATCACACTTTGAACCTTAGCGATAAAAAAGACCACATTTTTAACCTTTCTTTTGGAAGGAAACTGCCCCCAAAGGGGTAAACTCTGAATCGAGGTGCAGATCGTCTTACAAAGTTTAGAGCAGAAATGCCAGTTACAGAGACAAGTTTCAACATGGTCAGTCATCATAATGTCTGACATTCTGAAAGTTTCTGCATTGCATTGCAGACAAGTGTCGTTACAGGCTTACAGTCATCAGCATTTCTAGTTCCAGTTACATGGTCTTCTTCTCTTGGCGTATGAAAGAATGATGCCATTGCGGATCATCTTCTTTCTCTGATCAGCCTGAGGGTCTGACCGTCTGAGGGATGATGTCTGCTTGATTCATCACGCCAGTTAAAGCACAGGCCTTGTAGTGGAATGGTTGCAACAGCTAGTTGGATCGAAGATCAGGTCATCCTATGGTCAGTGCCTCAGCAAAGCAGTGGAGCAATTCCCACACTACATAATTAAGGTCACTTGTCAATATTTTCTGATCCTGTTCATGGGTATATCCCATTTTTTGCGACCTTAGGAAGTAAATAAGTATATTGAAAAATACATAGACATGTTGTCATGATAATATAATAGTAGTTAACAGCAATTCTTGATCTACTTGAGTTAAAAATAAATATCCCTTACCAGGTGAACCTAGTGTGAGTGATAATTTGTCAGCTTGTCCAAGTATTCAACCTTTTTCGCCCACCTGTTTTTGGCCCTACAGAGCGGAGTAGAGCAGTTTGGTAACGAGGCTCATAACCTTGATTGAGGTCACGGGTTCGATTCCCGCCTCCGCACTTAGCAGTCCATATAAACGGATTCTATTTGTATAGATATGGAGAGGTAACACATATATGAAGTTATAGAAATGAAGTTACAATATCAGAAAAAAAATTATCAGAAAAGTAACACATATATGAAGTTATAGAAATCCTTCACTAGTTCTTCAAAGTTCGGTGCAGAGGTAAACAACAACATCTAAAGGTCTTCAAAGTTCAAAAAAGATTGAAAAAATCAGTGTTACATTGTTATTTGGGAGGAAATTACTGACCCCAAAAGCGGTGAACTTTGAATTCAGCAGCAGATATTCTTACAAAGTTTGGCCTGGAAATACCAGTATAGAGATTTTACAGCATGGACAGTCAGCATAACGTCGAAACTCTGAAAGATTACACATGACATTGCAGAACAAGTGTTACAGCCATCAGCACTTCCGGTTTCATCTTCTTTCTCTGGTCTTTCTCCGGTCTGTAGCCTGAAGGATGATATAGGCTGATGGTGTTTGGGTTCCGGTCAAGTGGTAATCACTTCCTATGCTCAAGTGTACTTCCGTTGCTGGGAAAAAACGTTGTGCAACAAATTTCTGAAAAAATGAATATATTTTACTAGCATTTTTGCTTGAAAATACGCCTAGATTAGGAAAAGGAACTGACGCAACAGAGCTGGCTGGCAGCGGGGCAAGCAAACCATGCGCAGCGAGAGATGCGTTACGGGCAAGCAATCTTTTGCTAATTAGGCACCCGCGTCTGCAGATCGCATCTGCGGTTGCTCCGCGAGAGGCATCAGGGATGGATTTCGTGTTGACATCGGTTTCAATTCAACTCGCGGTCGGACTCACTCCCACAATAAAATGCTCGTCTTGCTTCGGCACTCGACTCGCGCGTGCATTACTCACAATCGCCGCCGACCTCGACCGCCTCTCCCCTGCCTCGCGCCGTCATCCTCTGCTGCCTAGGTGCCTAGGGCAAGGGCAAGCAATCCGCCGTCCCGCTTCTACCGCTCGCGATGGCCGAGCCCGCCGCCGCCGCCGTCCGCAACCACACCGCCGAGGGACCGGCCGGCCTCAAGAGGAGGCGCGTCGCCGTCGGCAGCACGGAGCAGTATGAGGAGACCGCCTGACGCCTCGGCGAGGGGGCCTTCGGCACGGTCGTCAAGGCGCGGCACCGCGACACCGACCGGATCGTCGTCATCAAGCGCCTCGGCGCGGCCCACGGCGGCCCTGGGGCGGCGCTGCGGGAGGCGCGCTTCCTCGAGGAGGCGTGCGGCGGCGGCGCCAACCCGTTTGTCGTCGGCTTCCACGGCGTCGTCCGCGCCCCGGGCACCCTGGACCTCTGCCTCGTCATGGACTGCGTGGGCCCCAGCCTCCACGACGTCCTCCGCCAGCTCCCCCGCAGGGCCCCCCCGCTGCCCGAGGCCACGGTCCGCGCCGCCATGTGGCAGCTGCTCACGGCCGCCAAGCAGATGCACGCCAGCCGCATCGTCCACCGCGACGTCAAGCCCCAGAACATCCTCGTCGGCGAGGGTCGCAGCGTCGTCAAGATCTGCGACTTCGGGCTCGCCATGTCCGCCGACGAGCGGCCGCCGTACCAGCCGGCCGGCACGCTGTGGTACATGGCGCCCGAGATGCTGCTGGAGAAGCCCGACTACGACACGCAAGTCGACATCTGGTCCCTTGGCTGCGTCATGGCGGAGTTGATCAGCAACGGGAGACCTCTGTTCCAGGGCTTCCACGGCCAAGGGCAGCTCAGCGCGATCTTCGAAGTGCTCGGCGCGCCCGACGACAGCACATGGCCGTGGTTCTCGTCCACGGCGTTCGCCACCGCGGTGATGCCGCAACTGGACGTGCAGCGGGAGAACCATCTGCGCGAGCTCTTCCCCGAGACGAAGCTGTCCAAGGAAGGATTCGAGGTCCTCAGCGGCCTCCTCACGTGCAACCCCGACAAGAGGCTCACGGCGGCTGCCGCGCTCGAGCACCCCTGGTTCGCCAAGATCGACGCGCTGGCGCTGCCAAACAAAGTGGTGGTGGTGTCGCGGTTGCCCAAAAGACGGAGGATACATCACATACATGCTGTCTGCGTGACATAGATCGTTGATGAACACCTGTAATGTAATGTTGTCAATACAGTGATGCAGATTGCATTATTTGAATTAAATCCTTTCGTGCTATGCTTTTGAATGAAAAGATCGTTGATGAACTCCTGTAATGTTGTCAATATAGTGATGCGGATTGCATTATTTGAATTAAATCCTTTCCTGCTATGCTTCTGAATGAACCTGTAATTTTTGGCATGCAAATAAGGTTTATATACGAGAACAGAATCTGAATATGCGGTGTTTAACTCACACCGACATCCATACTTGAGTCAAACGACGTAAACGTAACACAAGCAAGATGCAGCAAATTCTACACGCGAACATCCTCCTTGGCACTCCAAGTGTCCCAACATTCTCGATTCTGACAAGGTTGCCGCCTGTCTAGTTGGTGGTCAGCGATTTTGCGACACCTTCACTTTGATGAACGCCAACTTGTGTCCAGTCTGAATGAGAGCAACCATGTTAGTTCGAAAACTGAAAAAAAAAATCTGCCACCTTTTATCAATGTTATCAGGGCATTAGCATCAGAACTGCACATCAATCGTCCCAACGTTCGCCGGCAAATTGCAATTTGATCCATCACCGAAGTGTAGTCAACCCGAGAGAGCAGCCCAGCCTACGGGCCGTCCACTTCGCAGACGGACCCGCCCATACATGCAGCTGCTACCCAAAGCAATTGCTTCGCTTGCCTCGCCTGTAATAAATCATTGCCTCTCTACAGCATGATCTACATGGTATGGCTATGCTGGTGGAGTAT
The DNA here is from genome assembly GCF_002211085.1 of Panicum hallii. Classification (NCBI taxonomy): domain Eukaryota; kingdom Viridiplantae; phylum Streptophyta; class Magnoliopsida; order Poales; family Poaceae; genus Panicum; species Panicum hallii. Next base: position 41,242,219 of record NC_038048.1, on the reverse strand, counting down.
TGGTTAGCAGCTGGAGAAGACATCCACCACGGCAATGGCGACTAAACTGGCTGCACTCGACACGCAATGCAATCTCAAGCACCGTACTACCGTGAAGTTCGCTTTCGCGTCAGTCAAATCAAAGCAAGCCAAAGCAGGTGTACAAGGCAGCCAGGCTTCAGAATTCAGAGTGTTCCTTGCTTAATCCCGTGCGTTTCCACGTGATTCTTCGTAAATTTAGCTGGTACACCTACATGATAGCCTGGGCTCTAGTACACACACCCTCTCTTCTCTTCGACCTGAGCGACTGGGGCGGTCTGACATAGCTGGTGTAGGAGAAAGGGAGCGTCGGTGGACCAGCATGCGTTTGTTTCTTCAGTCTTTTTTTTTTTAAGGAAAGTTTCTTCGGTCTTCACATGCCCACTCTTGGTGTTGGTGGTGCTAATTGCCAGAAACTGCCGCGACTGCAGTGCGATATGGCAAGTACTAGCGCAGTGGGCGTGCAGGCTGGTGCCAAAGAACACTAGAGGTAACGTGCAGGACAATGGACAAGCAAAAGAGCACAAACTGAATTTAGGCAAATGATTCTGCCTTTGAGCTTCCCCTTTTTTCCAACTATCATCTCATCAACCAGGCAAATATTGTTAAGGAGTAAGAAGATGAATTAAGAGGTATAAGATAACATTTGATCTACTTTTATATCAAAGAACATATTCTTATGCGGGCAACCAGATATCATCTCATCAACCAGGCCGAGCACGTACAAGCATCCAAACATGACAGTGTCGCATGCGCTCGGCCTGTCCAGCGGCAGCGAGAGCCTGGTTCCCAGGTACGAGCTAGGCTAGACTCGTACGCAAACCAATCGCACCATAAGGTTTCTCCCCTGCACTAATCTGTAAGCATGCCAGCCGCTGGAAATGGGTGCGCACCGCCGCTTCCGCAGCCCTGCCTACGAGCCGTCCACTTCACGTACGGGCGGCGCGCACATGCAGCCGCTACCGGAAGCACGCGACCGAGATCTCACGGGCGTAAGACCATGAGAGCGAGGCACGAGAAATCAAGGGCTTAATCCCCACATAATTCACAAACCTCGGCAGCATTGGTGTTGGTTAGCTGCTGGAGCTGAGAAGACACCGTCGCGAATGGCGGCTAAACCGACTGCACTCAACAGCAGGCTTCCCAGAAATTCGACACGCAACTCCGTCTCTTTCACCACTGAAGAACTCCCTCCAAAGTACTGTACACTATTTCACTTTTGGCGTCAGTGAAAGCAAACGAAAGCGGCTGCTGTACTGAATATTACACTCGGAATTCAGAGAACTACTCCTTGCTTTCATGCTTGTACCGTTGTAGCGTGAGTTTAGCAGGTACCGTTGTACCTGTATATCACACTCTTTTCTGTTCAGACTTCAGAGTTTGTAACCTGAAAAAATGGGTCGGTCTCACATCCCTTGCTTTCATGCTTGTACTGCATGCAGAAAAGGGATGGTCCGGGAACCGAGGGTGCATGGAGCGGAGGAGAGGACGAGATGCACATGCGTTTAGCTTCTTCACATGCCCCCTCTTGATGCTAATTGCCAAGTACAGACACGCTGCAGTGAGATATGGCAAAGTACCAGTGCAGTAGTGCTCCAACATGGGCTAACAAAAGCTGGTTGCTCACCGGATCAGCTCACCGCCTCATGGACTCGTGGTCATGGGGGTTGCAGGCTGGGGCGGGAAGTGTGAGAGGCCAGTGGAGCGGATGCTAATGGACAAGCAGAAACAAAACAAGCTGATTTAAAAGGGAATGATTCTCCCTGTCTTTCTTCTAGCCCCCGGCTTCCTTTCCTCAGCTCTTCACGGAGATGCTTCCTGCCTCTGCACTCCGCAGCGCTTTCTTTGTTTGCCCTGTTCTGTGTGGCGATGGTGCAGAGGCCATCTCTTTCAGTTTCAGCATGGCGCCAGTTGTTTCTATATTCATGTGAACCCAACGAGCAGATATGCCGTGTCATATTCCACCAATGCGAGGCTATTCCTATCCTCCTGCTACCGCGAAGAAGTCTTCACTAGCTACGTTACTTGATCTACTTTAGGTTATTACTACAATGTTAGCTTGCTCAAAAGGTTACCACAATGTTACATCCTTCGTTTGACTAGCTCTAACTTTGCTTCCATCAATTTAGTCCATATTATGATGCAGAAACCAAGTTCAAGTTTTTTTAAGAAAAAAAAAGCAAGGTAGCAGCCCCTTTACTGTGGTTCTGTAAAAAAAAATCTGCAGTATTCATCAGTTCTCCATCTAGCTTCATGACATGCGTTTCTACCACTTCTTCAAAGTACCCACATGTAGGCTACGTCCTAGGCCACAGCCTTACCCGTTAGTACCAGCCTGAAGAAAACAGGCGTCCATGTTTCTTTTTCTTCCATCTTTCACCAACCTGCAATTGGTTGAAAAGCATCATCGCCCTGTTGATGTTTTCTCCCTTTGTGCCAGAATCTGCTACCTCCTGCCACACTAGCATAGTAATTCTTTACCTCGGTAAAGAGAAACTTCACATTGTCGTTTTTGGGAAGCCTGCCGCTGTTTTATTCAGTTTGAATTCAGTTGCAGTTGAACTGTTTCTTACTTCTCACTGTTTGTCTTAGATGACTTCTAACTGTTTTTTAAACATACCTCTTACTGGTAAAAAGGAAGCAAGTAAAGCAGCAAGCATACAGAGATCACTAGATCAGGAACATCCAAACCAAGAACAAAAGGGGGGCAATCTGTTCCATTATTCTGATGCCCTCAGTTGGGGCATACATATGATGCCTTACAAGCCAAGTTTCACTAGCCCCCACAAATTGCCATTTACCATGGATCCTTGTATTTTCTTTTCCAAACAAAAGGTCCACAACTGCAAATGTTACCCATCCTTTTTCCCCTTCAGGATCACTGACTGCGCTGGCGATTAAAATTCGCCCGGGCCGATCATGAGGGAGGAGGTTGGAGGAACCGTGCTGGCTGCAGAAGCAAGCAAGCATCCTATCCTACCACTCCGAGCGCGCCATCCAGCCCTACTAACAGTAGCCCCCCAACAGTCAGGAGACCTGCACCGCCTAAAACTCTCGTGACCGGCACACCGATGATGCTGTGGCAGCACGCATGGAAGGGGTAGACACAAGCTGATGAGCGAGAGCGCAAGAAACTAACAGGAAAGTACGCGGTGTTTATCTGAATAAGAAAGGTAATTTCAGCGATACTCTACTGGCATGGCGCCTGCAAATCTCTCTCGAGTCTTGACAAAGCCACAGCAGCGGTTTTACTTTCCGAGTGTGCTATGGAATCTGGTATGTCACTGAAAGGGACCAAGCAGGCGCTTTTGAGAAACACTAGAAATGTCCAGGCAGACACGAGAAAAAAAAAAGTGTCATCGGCTTGGTAAATAATGAATCACTCCTTGGCCTTGCTCGCTCCATGTTAGGATCGGCTCGAACGAGTGAGAACCCCGGCGGACAAGGAGATCCGCCGTGAGGCGAGCGAGAGATCGGGGAAATAAAGCAGAGGAAGATGTGGCATGGCATGGCATGGCATGGCATGGCATGGCATGCCGATGCCGCTCTAATTGTGCGACAGCAAACGCATGACAGGGTAGTAGCACGCGCCCCTTCACTGCTCTGCTCGCCCGTTCGCGATGCGCGGCGGGGGGCGCCGGTGGCCACCTACCATGTGACACTGTGAGCGGGCTCGCGACGGCAGCTGCTGCTCTGAGTGCGCTGCGGCTACGCTCCACGGAGGAACCCCCATCACTGTACTCGTCCCGTGTACATGTGTGTGCGTGCGTGCCCTGCATACGCCTAAGCTACCGCGTGCCATTGAATACACCACACCTCGGCTTTTCAGAAGACAGGTCCCCCATGATTGCCCATGGCGTCATGAGATACCGGCACAGTGCGGTGCAGCACTACAGTGCAGAGACTAATCGCGAACGGCTCTGTTGCTCGCAAAAGATTAGCCATTTCAGAAGCCGAATTCTGTAGAGGATAGAAGCGAAGCTACTAGCTGTAATGGCGGCATCCATCTGCACAGAATCGTGTCCTCCTTTTCAGCACTGTAGAAGCCGAAGGCGCGTTCCATGGCCAGATCGCAACAGTGCGCGAGCGAACGCCGCGCTGTGCCGCACGAACGAAGAGGTGTGGCCGGGGAATTAAGCGCGGACGGGTGGTGGTTAACCTACGCAGGCTGCAGGCACCACTGTGCCAAGAAAGCGACGCCTTTTTCCCAGCGATCGCGTTAACCGCAGCGCCCGCCGTGGCCCGTGCGCGCGGCGTCGCCAGTCACCGTCTTCCCCGACCTGCGCCCCACGTCGACGCCTCACTCGCTCACGAGGCTACCGGTCAGGCAGGCAGGCTGCTCGCTGCTGCCTCTCCCCCGTCACCCGCTACTCGGTGCGCGGGACAGTCCCTGTAACCCCGCCTGCCTGGCACCTCCCGCGCAAGTCATGGACGGTTCCTGACGGCGGTGGCTACAAAGCTCAGCGGTAGCGGCCGTTGCAACTAGCAGGTGAAAGTGAAGATTATACTCGTGCCTGGAACCTGCTACGTGCCTGCGTACGCGAACGCAGGGTCGGGTCGTCGTGCAGGGGTACAGGACAACGGCTATCGGCACGGGTACCGGTAACTTTGTGCGGCAGCTGTGAGTAGAAGACCGGTCCGAAGGGAGCAGGAATTTCCTTCCTGCCGGGATGGGACGGCTGCGGCGTGAGGCCGGCCGGCTGGCTTGCCTTGCCTTGACGGCCTGAAGCCCTTGCCCGCTTGCCGGAGACGCGGCCGGAAGAGTCTCTGCGGCTCACGAAAGTCTCGCGCGCAGCGACCCCGGCGCCGGGCAAAAGTTAAAGCCGCCACCGGGATCGACGAGATGCTGCGCCTGCGCGGTGTGCCCCGCTGCGGGCTTTGCTTGCTCGCTACCGAACACGCTTTCCCGGGCGCCTCTTCTGGCCTCGCTACTCCTCCGTTGTGAGCCGCTCACGGAAATTGTTCTCGTAGGACGCTGCTACTTTCGCCGAGATGGATTTTCACAAGGAAAGTGTGCAGGGGGAACAGGAGAATAATCGGAGATCGCTCGATCGGAAAGTTTGGAGCCACCGGTTGATCTCGGCCGTCCATCCGTGATCTCGTGGGCCGCCGCCACGTGAGGGGCGGCTTTCCGTTCCGGCACGCGGAGAGTGCACAGCGGAGCGACCCCGGCCGGGCGGCGGGAGCAAGGGAGGGCCCACGCGTCATACCCGGTTCCCTCCCCACGCGGCGTAGACCAACCGATTCGCCCGCGAGATCCGCCTCGGGCTCCGCGCCCCCAGGTATGGTAACAGTACCGGGCCCATTTTTCAAACTAAGAATAACCGCCCCCGATTAACTGCGCGTTAATCCCCCAGATTAACAACCGACGTTGCCCGCTGACCTGAGAGCCCGGCCGATGCGAACCAAGCGCAGGAGAAAGAGAAGGGGTGATGAGAGGGACGGGTGCCACGTGGACGCGGGTGGTGGGCCATGCGTATAACCACCTCCCCGCTGAACGTGGAGAGCAGCTCCTGTAAAATCGAAAGCCTCTCCGACCGACTCGTCAGATAGATCGCATCGATCCAGCACAACCAACATCCTGTACAATACTCGTAGCAGGCTAGCGGCGGTACTGCTAATATCCAGTGTATATACGTCCGTATAATGGTATTTATACACCTAATTCAAAACCGCACTACGTTTCCATTAGTTGCTGCGACGGACAATCTGTTGGGATGCGTTACGCTCGTGCCGGGTGGGCCCACAGAGCAGAGAGAGAAGGAATGGAGAGCGAGATCATTTGGGCGCAGTACGCGACTGTTCCAAACCTTTTGGCTGCTCACTGGTCACTGCAGGTGGGGAGGTGGCGGTGGTGGGGCGGCAGCCGGCAGCATCCAGCAGGCGGCGGCCGAAGCAAAAGGAGAGAAAGGAAGCGAGCGAGCAGTGTCTCTGCAGCCGCATGTGGATGTAACTACGAAGGCCAGGCCCGATCCTGCTGCATTGGTATCGCCATTCCGGTGCTGGTGTTTTCTGGCTACCGGCTAGCGACTGCGATCGCCTTGGTGGCTTGCCAATGCCAAGCTCCCCAAGCTACGGACAGTTGGAGCGAGCACAGCTGGAGACTGCAACAGAAAGCAACACTTCAGCTGGAGTGGTTTTTTTTTTCTTTCTCTCTCTCTCATCTTCTTTTCCCTAGCTCCTTTTCGGGATATTTTCCCTGCTTGATTCCAGATGAGAATTCAAGAACTAGCTAGCTTGGCTCTGTTTAGCTGCCCTAGTCGCTGCTCTGCGCCATGGCTTGAAACGAACAAAAAGACAGAACGAAACGGAGGTCTACAGCGATATTGTAGCTGATTGAATCAATGCGATTGCGAACAAATACTAGGAGAAAAGAACTACCCGACCCAAGCAAAGATGTCGCCAATCCTGTTTTTTATCGGTTTCTTTACCTTTCTTGCTGCTTTGTTAAGCAGCAACTCTTTCTTCCTTACCCTTCTGATCCTTGGCTCGAATCGTCTCCGTTGGAATCAACCGAAAGGCGAGCGGGACAAAGCAGCCGGCTTGCTTGCTCTGCTTTGCTTTCAGGAACCCGCTGGCTTCGACGAGAGGAAGGGATCTGACACGGCGGAGTGCTCCACGTCGTCGAAGGGCGCGGGGAGGTTCAGATCAATGAAGCCCAGGCTCTTCATCGCGATCGAGGGGTCGGCGGCGGCGGCCGAGCAGAGGTGGGACCGCTTGTGGCCGCCCAGAGCTTGCCCGGACGGGAACACGCGGAAGCAGTAGGGGCACTCGTGCGGCTGCGCCTTCGACGGGTCCTCCTCCCCGCCGTCGTCGCATTCCAGCAATGGCTGCAGCGGGGCGGGAGGCGGAGGGGTGCTGAGCGGGGGCGCGCAGCAGCCGCCCCTGCCGCCGCGCACGTTGCTGGCGCGGTGCCCCCCCAGGGCCTGGTACGATCGGAACACCTTCTTGCACGCGGGGCACTCGTACCGCGTCCGCTTCTGCGCCGCGGCAGCCGGGCGGGCGCCGCCCTCGTCGTCGGAGTCGGCGCGGTAGGCGGAGTAGTACGCCGGCGGCGGCGGCGCGGGCCAGGAGTCGCGGGAGAGCATCATCAGGGACAGCGCGACGTCCTCCACCGGGGTGTCCCCGTCGGAGACCGAGCTCACCGGCTCGGCGTCCCCCGATCCGCCGGGCGAGCGCTTGGCGTCGGGCGAGTAGTAGTCCGTCGTCTCGCTCTCGCGATCCGAGAAGTCGGACGCGGCGAGGCGGGCGCGGCGCTTGGGCTTCTCCCGCAGCACGTGCCCCTGGATGGGGCCGGGCTTCTTGGCGTCGGTGTCGTCGTCGAAACCGCCGCCGCCGCCGACCGCGAGGGAGGTCGAGGCCGACGACGCCGAGGAGATCTGCGACTTGGCGGCGGCGATGGAGTGGGCGCGCATGTGCCCGGCGAGGGCGCGGGGGCTGGCGAAGCGGCGGGAGCAGAGCTTGCATGTGTTCTTGGCCATGGCGAGAGCTTGGGAGAGCGAGCTTGATGAGAGAGAGAGAGAGAGAGCTCAGGGGAGAGCTAAAAATACGAGCGAGCTTTTGGAGGCGAGAGAGAGAGAGAGAGCGAGCGCTGCCCCCCTGCCTCCGTGGGGGAGTTAGAATATAGCGGAACTGCCAAGTTTCCCCCACATTTATTCCCTTTTTCTTTTCCTCTCCAATATTTTTTCTGTTTTGTGGGTGGCTCCTCGTATCCTTGATTATTGCATTCCCACAGGAGAACAATATTTTTGGCGCACCCGAAAACATTAATCTTAAGAGATACTGCTATGGAGACGGGATTTACAGTGAGCACATCCAGGAAATTCTTCTCAAGATAATTATGCTCTGAAGATGTAGTGGGAACTGACCCAGAAAAGATGTCTAAAGCAAGACTATAACTGCCGATTAAATTGTATGAATTAATTGTTGCTCGTATGGAGGACACGAAATTCAGTATGTATCCATGGCGCAGTGGTCAGTTTTGGCCACCAATTAAGTACTCAGTATTCCCAGCCATGTACAGGTGGTCTCGTACATACACGCCGCCTCATGAACGGAACAGCTAGAGCGTGTGAAGAATATGAGTCTCCTACACTGTCAATGCAAGAATTATGAGCATTAGTGCAGCGCCAGCCTTTGATCTTGGGAGGTGCCTCCACTCCATGCCATGGCTGTCAAATCCCCTTAATCTGGAGTGGCTTAATATAGGCCTAGGGGTTTTCCATGTTAAGCCACCACCCCACTCGGATCACGACTGGGAGGTGCGGTTGGCCGGTTGCTCGCCCCCTCGTCTGCTTGACTTGCTCCAACCCTCCCTGCTGGCGCGCCGCCGTGCGTGCGGCGAGCTGAGCGAGAGACTGATGAGGGAGCCGGAGGAGGGTGCCGAGCAGGGGATGGATGGGGACAAGGAGTAGGTGCCAACAGGGCGCTGGGAGAGGAAGACTCCCGGGACGAAAACAAGGGAAGCATGCATGGCACGGTGGTGGCCACGGCGGTGGAGCGTAGCTCGGGCGATTACGGTTAGGATTAGTAGAACGCGTCAAATTCAATCGGATTTGATGGGATGGGATCGGATGCAACAGAGATGGCTGGAGGTCCTCTGTTTCGACGCCTTTCCGATTAGTTTATGATCCCGGCGGTTGCGAGATTGCGGGGATCAGAGATCACGGTCGTTTTTTGGCAACTATTGATTAGTCGCTCGATCATCAGTACAGCTTACTCAGGAAGAAAGGCAGGCAGGAACGGGAAGGCATGCCATTACTCCTTCCCGGTGATTTCTCCACCCCGGCCGAAATTACTCCCCGCTTTGCTCGCACCGATTTCCATCCGTTTTTACCACACAAGCAAAGGAAGGCACGGTGCTGTAAAATCCTTCTCTGAAAAACTACCAGGACTTCCTGAGACCGGGATGCGAGGGGTACAGGGTGCTAGGGTAGCCGCCAAGCGAGCAAGGCGTGCCTGCGCGACGTGGAAGGGAAGCGCTTTTGGTGCGCCTGCGAGGGAGGGCCCCTTTTCCAACCCCAAACCCAACCCAACCAACCGCTTTGGAGATTTTCCTGGCAGTAGGTGCGCGCCGGTTCGCATGATTACCCCACTAAACACCTACTCCAAAGTTAACCCGTCAAGCGTCGCGGGAGCATCAGCAGCCGTCAGTGTGCTATAGCATCCTCGTCGAGTCATCATGTTCGTGCTACCACTACCAGCACGGGCAGGTTCCGAAGACAAAAAAGCCGCTGCCAATCGACGGCTCGTGACACGGGGATGGGGGCTGCCTCCTCTGCTGCGTACGACTAAAGGAACGGAGTATTAATTCGGCACGCAGGCAGCTCAAAGAAAAAAAAAAAACAGGCTCGCTTCGTACGCTTCGAAGTCGCCGTGGACGGGGGAGGCGGGCTTGACGGGCTTGGGTTTGGCCTGCGAGTGCGAGAGGCCGCCTGGCTTGGGCAAGCGATGATGTCATTCACAGGCCCAGCCAGGAGCGGGACTTTGTGGGCTGTCCTTTCACCCCCTGTCATTTTCCTGATGCCTCCTCCCTCTTCTTCTCCGGATGCCCGTCTCTCGAGTTTTTTTTTTGGGTTTATGGTTACGACCACTGTTCGCATATACTTTAACTTCGAATGCATTCTGATCTCTCACTTAAAAAAAAAGAATGCATTCTGATCTCTGGATGTAAAGCCCTCTTCTTATTTTTTTTCTGACGTTTGACTAGACGAGAACGGCGATCGCCCACCTTACCCCGGGAGTACATACTACTTCTCCACTGTGACTTTCCTGACGATTAACCCACCAAACCCCACCCAAATTACCCGCAAAAAAAAAACCACCCAAAATAAATCACCGCTAGCCCGTTAGCCAAACACTGCCTACGCGTTGCTTGGTTCAACGCATGCGAGTTCTCTGCCGAGAATGGAGCTCGCCGTCAGGTTGCGGGCCGCGGAATCGAGGGTGGCTCTGAGCTCGTGTATCGTGGGCCGAATGACAAGCGGAGCACGGCCCAGCCTGTGATCCTTCCTGGGCTCTATCCAGCACAACGTTTGTACCCCAGAAATCCTATATATCTTGCGGAAGGTGGAAACGCTTCCACTTCAACATTTGTGCGACTGAGTAAAGTGAACGGTAGGGATTTTTCCTCCGTCTCTCTCTCTCTCGTCTCGTGCGCTGGGAGAGATGTGGCTGTTGGGGAATGTGCTGGTGCGTGGGCCTTGTGCGATGGTGGGAAGTGGGGCCTGATGAAACACACGTGTAGCAGGCTATTTGCTGGCCTACGGGAGGTTTTGATTTCAAACTTTAAACTTGTTTTCCTCGCTATCAACATTTGAGTTATAGTATTTCAATATGGCTATGTAAAATATTGAACTAGTTTATTAGAAACGTTGAATTTGTTTCAAGCGATGTTGAATATGACTTATTCAAAAAATAATGTTGAATGTCACTGCTGCCAGTGTAATCAACATGGTTTGGAAGCCGCGAGAGCCGAAAAAAGAACAATAAAAATTATGTACCATGCCTACATGGTGATAGGCTCATAGTTTGTTTTTATTAGCCACGGCTCACGGCCGTCCTCGTGGCGTGGCTCTACGCTCTGCTGGGTTCATTTACTGTCCTGCTATCCTAAACTGTTTTGCTCAAGGCAAAAAAAAAACTGTTTTGCTCAAGCAAACGGCATATCGCGAACGAAAAACCAAGTAGTACTCCAGGTTGCCTATGATTTGTGGGCCGTTTTGGGCCTGTTACATATGTATATGTTGGGCTGCTGCCGGATCAAATATACATCACCTTACTGCCTTCCGGAAGACAAATAGGGAGCCCCTTTGTGACCACAGCAGCGACCAGCTTCCTGGCTGACGCGGGATTATCTCTCAATTAGTTAGTAGTACCCATATGATGATTACTGTAGAAATCTTCGGTTAAGGTGGCCAGTGTACCGATCGCTGAATGTTCAGAAGTAACGGGCTGGAGCTGTCTGGTCGCTCCGACCATTTTATGTGAAACGAGAATTAGAAAACTGCAGTTGGTAACATCTAAGATCCGTTGTAGTCTAGCTGGTTAGGATACTCGGCTCTCACCCGAGAGACCCGGGTTCGAGTCCCGGCAACGGAATTTTTTTTCCTTGCATGTTTCTTTGTTTCCATAGATGTTGCTTTTAGAAATTTCGGAAGGCAAAACTTTCGTTGTAAAAAAGCAAACTATCTTCCATATTGTTCCTTTTGACTTGTCTTTCATAGAAGCACAGTTAGTCTTGACACATCATGTCCATGCAACGATGTAAGTTTACCGATTCAGGAAAGAAAAATAAGAACAAATCACTTACATGATAAGAGCAATATACTCACAAATTACACATGCATGCTCTGAGCTAGAGTTAGTAGTTAATAAGTAGAATAGTATATATATACGGTACTAGTAGGTTAACAGGTTAATTAATAGCTGACTCCCGGCTCTTGTCATCCCCTCCGGCCGATGAGGAGCCAATGCCAACCTGAAGCCATGGCCCCGTGGGCTCCCCGTCCATGCTCACCACATCCTTGAGATCGCTGAGCTTAGCTCTCTTGGCTGTGGTGCTGTCCGCCTCGTCGTCCTCCGCGACCTTGTCGGCGCCGTGGTGGCTGCTTGTCGCTGTAGTCTTTTTTCGGTGGCTTCCAGTACTAGGTACCGCGACGGCCAGTGGCTGTAAATGTACCGGTGCTAGAGGTTCAAGATGGAAAGAGCTGCTTCCGGCCTCGGGTCGCGCCACGGAAGCTGCTAGTGCTGCTGGGTTCGCTGCGATGGTGAGGTCGAGCGCCGGCTCCGGCGCGTCCACCATTTGTCGGAGGGTAAGCTGGTGCCTGACTACACCGATGATGTCTTCAGTTAGAGGTGGGATCATGTTAGCCACCGAGTTGCAGGGGTCCGCCGTGCTCGAGGTCAGCCAGTGGCATCGCTTGTGACCTCCGAGTGCCTGCCCGGAGGTGAACAAGCGGTGGCACACAGAGCACTCGTGCATCTTGGAGTTCTTCTTACATGGTGCTGCGACGGTGAGCGCAGCGACCGGTGAGTTGTGTCCAACGGGCGCGAGCGACATTGATAGTGATGCTGCTACCTCACTTGTCCTTGCCTTGGTGTCAAGATCACTAGTAGCAGCATAAATACTTGTCTTAGCCTCCGTGTTCACGCCTGTATTGACTTCATCCACGATCGCACCCTTGCCGGTGATATTGTTGGAATCACCTAGGGCTGAGTGGCGTGTTGGCTCACTGGCATTGCTTTCGAACTTGGCCGCGAAACAACCTTTTACTTTCTTATGGCTGGCTCGGTGCCCGCCGAGAGCTTGGTGCGAGGTGAACACCTTCTTGCAGGCCTTGCACTCGAATACGTTGCGTGATGAGGGCGTGATGTATTGTGGCGGCGGCGCCACTGCTGAGGGCAATGCCACAATCGGCTCCGGTGGTGGGACGAAAAAGGAGATCGGCTGCAATTGCAATGCCGGTCCTGATCCGTCACCTTCCTTAGCAGTCGATGCGCGCCGCTCCTGCTTGTCGGTGTGGACAACTGTTGTCTGGCCAACGTTCGATGAGGAGAGCATGACAAGGCAATTGGCAAGGTCCTCCTCCTCTCCTGACGTTTCCTGTCGAGACGACGCCATGGATGAATGGTCCTCTCCCCCGATCATCAGCTTGACGCGGCGCGAACGCTTCCCTTTTGACCACGCGGCCGCCACCGCCGGATCCTCCTCGCCATCGGCGTCGGACGGGGGCGACGACGAGCGCAGCGAGCCGGACCCACCCCCCACCTCGTCCGCCTCGTCCTCGGAGTTGCACTTGCCATGCTGAAGAAAAAGCTCCCACGACGTGAATTCCTTCCCGCAGTTCTTGCACACCTGGCAGCTCCTGATCAGCCGGTTCGGGTTCGCCCGGAGCGCGTACGCGTGCGTCGCCGACGACGATGTCCCCACCGCGTCCCACTGATCATCCGAGCCGCGGCACCGCGCGGCGGACGCCTCGTCGCCGAGCGAGTCGTCGTCGGCGCCGAACCCGTCGACGTCGCTGGCGCCGTGGGCTCGCATGTGCCCGCCGAGCGCGCTGCCGCACGTGAACCCCTTGTTGCATACCCGGCAGAAGTGCTTGAACTCCGGTGGCTGCCCCGGCAGCCGCGGCGGTGACGGGGACGGCGGCATCTGGTGATGGCAACCTTGTGGTGAGGGAGAAGAATCAATCGATAGATAATGTGCTGTGCAGAACTGCGCATGCATGCACGTACCAGGGACAGGGAGGAGGATTCACACATGGCCGCGCGATCCGACAGATTCGCTGGTCGCGAGCTGTGGCCGGCAAACGCCTCTCGTGGTCACAGTTGCAGCAAGCCTTTTCAACTGCTTAATCGGAGTGTTTGCCATTTATATATATAAGCTCTTTTGGCAGCGTTGTGACTCTTCCGCTGGTTAAGCTAGTGACACGTGGCAAGGAAACCAGGGGTGGTTACGTCCCCCAGCAGTCTTGGACACACCTGTCAGCCTAACAATCGTGAAGTACTTGGTGAAAAAGAATTCTTCCGCAGTAATCGGAAAAAGAAATATCCAAAATCACTGGTCCTTGAGAAGGTCCAGCTGCGGTTAACCACAAGTTATTTAAGCTAGCGTACGCTCCTAGCCCTCCTACACTTGCCTTCTTTAGCTATTCATCTTCCTTTTCTCAAGGATGGTACGATCCTACCAAATAGTATGACACGGATTGGTCCGACTTAGTTTGTCATACTTCATCCGTCGTACAATCCTAATATTTTTATTTTTCAGACGTATTAGTGGTTGCATGAAATGACCACCGTACCATGCAATTGACCAGACTTTCTAAAATTATGGGTATGACTTAATTTTTGGCATGCGGATTAAATTTGACCATTTAATTAGGCAGTAATTGTTGCCGGATTCCTAAAATTGCATTCTTTTGTGAATTTTTTCCCCAAATGTTAGGATTGTATTTTTTTTATTGGACGGTGGGAATAGCTCACTCCGAGATCCACATAAGAATTGGAAATCGCTGGATAAAGTAAATGGCCATAAACCTTATGTTTAGTTCCAAACTAAGAATAACATGACCCAACAAGATGCCATTAATTTGCTCATAGCTCATCCAATATTTCTATAGTTGACAATTATTAACTCTGAAAATCTTAAGTAGAGATCTACGAAGCAGGCCTTTAATTAATTTCATATAGAGTTCAATGGTTGGCAGAGCTCGTCCTAATGGTGCGGCATACTTCTTCCTCGTGCAGCGCCGCCGCTCGCCGTTGTCCTCGCCGTGATAGATTAGGATTTGGGGCTTCGGGATCAGATTTTCACGATGGGAAGGTTGCATATATAAGGACGTGGCCATAGAGAGAGAGAGCGCCTTGGGATTCCAACGGTGGCAGTGTGTGGGCGGGGCACCGGCAGCCGTGAGTGGCGGGAGACATCTGGTGGGCAGTGCAGGAGACGGGCGTTTTGATAAGATCCTCAGCAAAGTCGGGTTAGGGTGGCGATGGCCGGTGATGGTGAATCTGGTAGCAGGAGCCGCTGAAGACGGTGCAGGAGGGTGGTGCGGGATAAGTAGAGGAAAGATGGTGCAAGCTCATTGGCTGGACGAATGGCGGGCGCGGTGGGTGGTGCCGGAGACGAAGAAGAAAGAAAAGGATGTGCTTGCATCGTGGGTCTCGCGGAGGAAGAAGCGCTGTCCTAGCCTGTTTCGTTATTGGGCCGTGAGATGATTCGGGTGATGTAATTTTTATTTATCGCACAAGTAACGTATAACTGCATCCTATTACCCTCACTATATCTGTAGTGAAGCTCTTCTTCTTAATATAAAGAAGTGCAGCTTTTCTGCGTTTTCGAGAGAAAAAAAATCTGTAGTGAAGTTCTCTGCTCTGATCGTGCGAGCGAATGGAGGCGCGTCCTTTTTTCCCGTATCCCGGTGGGGGCGGGGCAGCTGGGTTGCTGCAGCCCGCGGGATGTGCCCTACCTGTGCCGTGCCCACCGACTTTATGATCTGCAAAGTTAGCTGACGGCGATGTCGCACCGACAACACGATCGCAACAGGCAAATATACTACAATTTCCCTGCTCTTTTCCGCGTCCGATTGAATCATTCGGTTGCCAATTCGGCCATTGAGCCGTGCCCCGTGACCGTGAGTTGCGGTAAAGCAGTGGCCATGGCGAAGTTAGTGCCGGTCCCTGCTGTTGTTAATCTGATTTAGCGATTCCTTTCTGTCGAGCAGCCAGTCCCAATGGTTGTGCTAAAAGCAATTGGTGTTCTTCCAAGAAAGATTGAGAAGAAGTTATTTTACGTTTCCTCTTCGAATCCCCTTTTTCTTCGATCGAGGAGTACAATGCTTGCAAGCCTAACTCATGGGCAAGCCATGATTATGCTATGCACATCCTTGTGCCGTGGAGCCCTTTGGGCACCGACACCATCTCTACCAGCGTGCCTCCGGCGGCGCCTCGGCGATCAATCCGCGCAGCTCTTGCCCGGTCGCCAGCGACGGACCACGCTGGCATGCCCTGGCTTCGACTATTACAGTTACAGGCTTACAGCTTCCTGACGCTCTGGATTTTACAAAGCCGCCGCCGCCCGCCGGTGCTGCGCCTGCTGCGCCCGCGCCTCTCCGGCGCAGACGAGCGCCTTCTCGAGCCGCCGCTCCACCCGGTACCCGCCGCCGTGGCTCACCTCCCGCTCCAGGTGGCGGCAGTAGCTCTGGAACACGCTCGTGCACACGTTGAGCCGGAACTGCATCAGGAACAGGAAGTCCAGCTCCAGCGCGCTCAGCTCCGCCGCGGCCAGCCCGCCGACCGCCGCGAAGTAGGAGTTCTTGTAGTTGCGGTCCTCCACGAACTTGGACGCCACGAGGATGGCCGCGGTGAGCAGGCGCTGCGCGTTGGCGCGCACGACGCGGACGCCGGCGTCCCCGCGCCGGAGCCGGTCCAGGTACGCGTACGCCACCACGTACACCTGCGGCGAGACGTTCGCGTACCGGGAGAAGCGCTCCAGGAACGCGCGCAGGCTCATGTCCAGCTCCGTGCCGCTATCGAACGCCCGCACCCGCCGCAGCGTCGCCGCCGCCGCCGTCGCCTCGCCGCTGTCGCCTCCTGGTGCCGCCTCGCGGTCGCTCCCGGCAGCCAAGGCCCGCTCGTTGCGGGCGATGTGCCGCTCCAGGATGGACGCGAGCACCGTGATCACGACCTCCGGCGACAGCGCCGCCGCCGAGCCGTCGTCGCGGCACGGGAAGGCGAACGCGTCCGACGACAGCTCACTCGACGCCATTCCTTGGCTTCTCCGGTGGTGGTCACGAACACTCACGACTCACGGTCACGGGGTTCTGTGCTATCAACTGGCGAGCTGCGCTCCCGACCACACACGCCTACACCGCGCTGCGCTGCCACTGCAAGCTCGTGAGCCGTGGCTACTTATACACGGACGAGGCGTCGGCGAGTTGTGGGGGCGGGGAAGCTATAAACAATGGCGGGGCTGGACCCGGACGGGCGAAGTGGGCACGAGGAAGGAGCAAGGAAGCAAAGATACTCGTAAAAGAAACTCAGATGCATCGTCTGACAGGCTTGATCGATCGCCCCGGCTGGTAGCGCGGTTGGGGGGGATCCGTGATCGGCGAGGCTGGATTTATGACAAATCGCGACGGACAAAACAAGTACCGCCTGCAGATCATCCTGTCGGCGTGGCTGGCCGTACTGCCATTAACATTTCCCCTCCCGGCCCGCATGAGCGTACGTGCTACCTGCTCGCCTGGTACACGAACACGAGCACTCCCTGCCACCGTCATGACGCGTGGCCTGGCTGGTGAAGAACAGCTTCTTCCTTTTTAATCCCTCCCTTGCCGGCTTCAAGTGTTGTTTGTGATGGCAGTTAGCAGCAGAGGCGTCTTTTGTTCAGGGTGGTGGCGGCGTTCTAACCACCGGCGATCGCAGGAAAGGCTCCAGGTGCAGACACGTCGAAGATCGTTGGGGAGGTTGGAGATGACGTGGATGTTGTGTTTTGGGAGCAGAGGACAAGAGCATCGAGGAGTTGATATGGTGATTGCAGGGAGGACACAAAAATGGATCTGCTGAAGATGATGTTTGCATGTATGCAATAATAGCACCGCCTCCGGAAAATGATGCATTCGTTCAGTTGCAAGGTCAGATCGTGTGCTGAGCTTCCAGGCTTCCAGCATGTACAAACGACAAAAAAACTGTTGGGTTACTAAAACAATGTATGCATTGAAGTGAGAGAGGAGCACTAATTATCTGACAATTTTGACCTCTGTTTTTTAAATTCAATCCTAATCTTTAGAAAATTAGAAAAGTCGTCTTCCAGGCTTTAAGAAATGGCAGGTCAAGTAACAACTAACAAATCTCATGATATGAAAATGTAAACTCTGACATTCATAGGGCATGAGGCAGAGTGCAGCACTCAATATGTTAAAAACAACCGATTACCTGCAAGTATGCTTGGTCCAAGTACATTTTGTTTTTCTTGAGATGAAAGTATCTGCATGCAGATCAAGCTTACAGAAATAAAGCAGAGCATTGATTTCTGATAATAATAGATCAAAGCTGTCATATGCCCTACACTACAAGTTGATTGGCCAAATTGAACTTTATTGCCTGGCACTTTCTCTACTTGCTTTTGTATTATATTTTCCGTACATGGTATAATCAGCTAAATCTTTGTCAACATGGCACTAAAAATTTATAATTTATATTTGCTCCTAAATATGCCACGTCTGGCCAGTTGGATGGATGGGTCTGGATACAATCTAATCTCATAATGGGCTTAAGCAAGTAGTCTCATTTCTGGAGTGTACAAAAGTGCTTTCTTTTCCGTTGATAACTAAACACCGCGGTCACCTCAGCGTGTGTAAAGTTCTACTACTTTTTTTCAACAGAAATTATCACTAGTTTTATGTAAATTTTCGTGCCTGCGTATGGCCATGACCTGTTTGCATCCAGCATGGCGAATAAGTTAAATAAAAAAAATGCACTCCACAAGCCTGTTTTGTAGAAACCGCAGGCTCGTGGTTGCATGGTTCAGTTAATTTCAGATATAGTACTCCTTAACCTCAGATCAGGTGTCCTGGTGAGGCTACTTGCAGCTACAAAAACAGTGTGAAAAGGTTTGCCCTGGGGGGCTGAGTCTTTGGAGAACAGTGGATTTAATGTCTCAACCTGTTCAGCCAGTGTTTTTTTTCTTGAAAACTGGCCGGCAGATTTTCTGTCCGGCGTGTATTGATGGAGAAGAGTTTTATAAGCTAGTTTTTGATGAATAGTTAGTTGGGATCCTTCGGTTAAGACGTCAAAGCTCAGACCTGCAGGAGACAGGTTTGTTCTGTTAGGATGGCGCTTGCAGGAGAGGCCCTCTCTGCCGACAGGTTTGTTTGCTCTATTAGGACGGTTATTAGAGATATATTTTGTGTTAGGGAAAAGAGGGCAATAGCGTCGATGAGTTGACTCGGTGATGATTGCAGCCAAAATATAAAATTTGATCTGTTGATAATGTCTTTTCTTGAACAGAAATCTCTGTTGGTAATGATGAGTTGTTGTATGCACTAAAATTTGTCCCCAGAAAAGGCGTGGTTTAGTTAGTTGCAAATTCAATGAGTACTCTGTCTTAAAGAACTTGTGGTGATGGCAGCTAACCAACCAAAAATTTGATGGCAGGGAGAAGCTTGCACTGACAATCTGACAAATTCTGCCCATGCTATTTATATTTTAGACCAGCCTGAATATTCAGAAAAATTAGAAAATTAGGTGCTTGTAGCTTATAGAAATGACAATCCAGCTTTGATCATTTATGAACGTAAGTTCGACATGCGCATTGCACAATGCAGATGTCGAGCTGCCAAACATCGCGCACGTACGCTTGGTCCAAACACGTTTCTGTTTCTGAGGAGCCAAACGAAACATATCTGAAGGCAGGTTTCAGAGGAGCCAAGTCAACGGAAGTACCACTATCTTCTGAGGATCTGTTTCGTGGATCACAGAGGACAAGCGATTCTCCATGGTTTGACTGGGCCGTTGGATCGCAGAAATTAATCCTCCGGGTCAATAGCCTCAGCCTGCGCCATGGTTCCGTGCATTTCTTCCATCGTCATAAATCTCTTGTTTGCCGGCTTGAAATATTGTTTATGAGATGGCAGTTAGCAGAGATGTCCTTTGTTCAGACGTCGAATGGAAGCTCTGCAGGAGACAATGGTGCGAATGTCTCTGCTGACGATGTAGTGGCAATCTGCAGTGCAACGATGGCAGTCTGCATCCCTCTTGTCATCGCATTTGATCCTGATAAACGATGGCCGTTCAGACCGGAGCTCAAGCATTCAGGAACCGAAAGCTAGAAATTGCAATGTGACTCGAGCTTAAGCAACTGCAATCACGAGCCAATCCTGACGAAACGGTGAGCATTCAGAACGCAGTAAAAACGTTCAGTACCGATGGCTGGCAATTGCAATGTGTGTGAGGCTTGCGTTGAATCAGGAGAGGGGCTGTGCCGGAGGGGATGACGAAGAAGCTAGAAAGGCAGGTCGCCGCCGCACCGTACCAGAGGGACGCCAGCTCGCTGTTCCGGAGAGAAGCGACGGCGAGCCTGCCTGATAGCGTCCTCCTGGACGAACGGACCGTCCAGAACGAAATCCCGCGGTTGGAGACGGATAATGAGAAATGTATGGCGGGGAAGGGGGAGGGGGAGAGCTGGAGGAGAGCCCACTCAGCGCGAATCGCCGTCGCCATCGCCATCGCCGGAAGGGGAGGAGCGCGGTGTATTGGATCGCTGGCGTTGAAAGTTAGGGACTGTTTTCAAAATTATTAGGGGTCTTTATGAAAATTGTCGGATCGCGATTATTAAAGTGATCCAATTTAGGGGGCTATTATATAAATAAATGGATCGCAGTTATTATTCTCGATCTACGTTAGGAGTTTTTGTGTAAAATATGGGATCGCGATGCAGATCAGGGTGTTCAATGCAAACTTTGTTGTTACCCCAGCACGCACGGCGACTCTCCGGCTCCGGCAGGGGAGGAGGGGTTGGGGCGAGCGGGGCAGCGGGCAGCTTGCCGGGCGCCGGCCGTGTTACCTGACCAGTTACGAGACTCAGCGTGGCTCGCCGTAGGTCCAAGGTGGCAGAGCTCCAGGCGAACCCTCTGCTCCCTCACCGGCGACGTCCAGCTTTTGGCTTCAGTTGGAAGTGCCTCCTTCCGTCTCCTTCCTTCCCCAATCGCGTTCGCGTGCCTGAACTTGGATGCTTTCGCTTCAATCTGCTGGGCGAGACCCTACAGCCTGAATGCACTGCAATCTTGCCGAGTTTGCAGCTTCAGTTAAAACTTCAGAGACGGACAAGATTTAGTTGCTAACTAAATACGGCGCTGCATGAACACTGCATCCCGTTAGTACACCTGACTACCTGAGATTGGCGTAGTACACCTGCAGCTGAGATGGGTGAAGGTGAACTTCGCAGGTACTGTACCCCAGTATCGCTAGATTCAGACTCCGAAATCTGAATGGTGTGAGTTCGAATTGAATTTTTTATCTCACTAAGCTCCGTGCCCATACGTTGCTATGGGTTTAAAAAAGTTATAGTACAATATGCAAAGCATAGGCAAACGATGTTGATTTTACTATCTTAGCAACGTACTGTTTTACGGCACATTAAGATCTACAAACATCAATAAGGTATTAATAGTGTGAAAGCAAGTACGAAAGTAACACACAAAAATAGTTAATTGTTGATTCAAGAATGCATTTTTCTAACTAAACAGAGTTATGTTCAACTTACTATCCAAGTCCTACCAACTCTATTTTATATTTCTTGCCTGTACGATGCATCTAAAATATAGTTTCATCCTTTTACACTATCAATAAGTATTTTCCGATACGCATTCATGTTAGATCCATACATCTCAGCAAAAAAAAAAGGAAATAGACCTAGAAAAATAAAATTAAACATAAATATAACATCAGAGGAATGTTCCCTATTACATAACAAAATAATAATATAATATGCATAGGTATTACGTGATGTGTCAAACTTTAAAGTTAAGACATCAAGGCAAAATAAAGACCATATTCATCTATTGCATTGTACAGATAAACTAAAGGCTTGCAAGATCATGACATGGGAGGTGTGGGAACAGGAAAAAAAAGGTATGATTAATTTTTAGAATAAATCCATTATGAGAAGGATGAAGATGACTTCAGATGTCATGCCATAACTTCCATTCCCCCCTGTAGATTCTTATTAGCTACCAAATTTTATTTTGGGTGATGCTGACTTATTGTATATATATCTTGATCAATCAGCTATTTTGAAAACATGGACCACTACACCCGGTATTATTGATTGACCAATAACATGGGCAAAAAAAAAAACCCAGAAGCAACACTGAGAAGGTTCCAGAACCTAACTAGTGGTGGGAAGCAGAGGTGCAAATTAGTGACCTTTAGATGCACCTCCAACTCTTTTTAGTTCAAATATTTATATTAATTTTTTAAAATAAGATTCCATTTAAAAAAAGTAGTATAAATATTTAAACTAAGACGGTTGGAGGTGCACCTAATGATCACCGATTTGCACCCCCAGTGGGAATCACTTGTCTGCGTGCCAGCATTTCTCTCCTCCCCCTTTCCTCTAACGATGCAAATGGGCGGCGGCGTTGCATCAGGCCAGCAGCCGCTCCAATCCGATAAGTCGGGCCGGTAAGCTCCGGTGAGCCTTTGCCGACCAGTTCATTCCCGCACGGCGGGCTCCCTCCCATGAGCAGCTCTCGGGCGACGGCGCAGCACATCCTTTCAGCTTGCGAGGTCCTTCGACGTCGAGCTCTTCCATAGCTCGCGACTCGCGAGGGCCGGCGGCGTCATGCTAATTCCTGTCTTCCATAGCTCGCGAGCGCCGTTGGCGTCGGGCTCTTCCGCGGCTCGAGAGGGCTCCTCTAGACGGCACAGTGGCGGAGTCGCTGCCCCATCCTACTCCAACCCAGTGCTTGTCGGCGACCAAGCTCCACGCAGCTGTCTAGCTTCGGCATCCCCGTCTGACAAATTCCGTGTCATGGATTATCTGATACTCATTTGTTTTCTTTAGTGCAACTCTAGGGATTTCACCAGACCTGACCAGCAACGAGCATTGACCCTGTAGATCTCGTGCGGCTCGGTTCTCTTCTCCCTCGCCAACATACATCAGCAGCCGGAGCTCCCCCGGTATGGCAGCTTGTTGACTCCCTCGTGGTGGTCGCGAACTCGTGACCCTTAACCCACGAAGAATCAAGGCAAGGGGATCAAAACCGGCCGTCGAGGATGACGGAGCGACGCGCGGCGCGACTCATCTCACAGTCTCAGATCGCAACACTGAGAGGACCATGAAGTGCTGCCCGACAACAACTGGTAAGTGATGTGGTTCACGACGCGGCCACGCCCCGTCCGTCAGCCGGCGGCGTTGTCGAGTGGTCTGTGCAGCCGGTGGCAATGTTTAGGGTTGTGTGTTCATTTGGACGGAGGCAGATTGGAATGGGGACGTGGGAGGTGAGGGAGAAAAGAAACTGCGCCTAATGCGCATCGTCCATTCTATTTGCCGTCCAAAACGGACGGTTCTCGTTTGATACTTGCAGAACGACGATTCTCGGAGGGGCGGGGGCGCGACGTGGGGCGCGATAGTTACAGGCGCCGTTCCTGCACAAGAATCATCTCATCGGACGGCTCCTGCACTGCGCGGCAGAATGACGAAGGGGAAGGGTCAAGGTCGCACCAAAAAATTATCCCCAATTAGTTTTTTTAGAGTAGAGATTGCATGTAGAGTACAGCATTGACCTGTGAGGTTTCACATGGATGTTTTCTCTCTAAATGTCATATCTTTAAATCTCTGCTAGTCTGCTTCTGTGTTACCTGTGAAGGTTGCGGTGCATGTACAGCTGCTGCTGCTGTCTAACAATTGTCCCTGGTCAGTCGGTCCATTCCATGATGCGGTGCTTGATATTTCGGATTCCTAGAACCTTTGCTTGGTTGTTCTGATTGACATTTTTCTTCTCCTCGTCAGTTACTTACAAGTACTTTGTTAGTGTTATCAGCTACAATGATAAAAAAGATTACGTTCCATCTGCAGAAATTGTGTTTGTTTTGTCTATAAAATCATAGTGACAAGTCGTTCGGACAAGATTGAAGATTGAGTTTCAGAACAACAAGATCTCTTACACTAGAACCTTTGACCCAAGTAGCTTACTGGTAGCTCCTGGGCGGATTTCTGAGATCAATTTCAGTGGTCATTGTTGGAGCTTGGCGCTAGTAGCAATCCGGAGAGAGATCAAGCAGATAACTCTCTTCATGTATGATGCATGCCAAACGGATCCTTGGCTGGCCTTTAACCCCAAGGTAACCAAATATCTTATGTTTCTTGATGACTATGCAACAGATTCTTCTGCACATGGAGAAGTTGCAAAAGTATATTGTTGACTCTTGGTTCTTCACTCAACCTGAATTTTTAGAAAATTAGAAAGTCGCCTAATAGAAGAGTGAAATGGCAAGCCAAATCTGACTAAACGAAAATGTCCATTATGAAATGCACACACGACATGTACACCAACATGTTAAAGTCAGCTGATCACCCGTAATTGTGCATGGTTCAAATACATTTTTTTGGGCTTTGAGATACCTAGTCAAATCCTTCTGACGATGGGACTATCTGAATGCATATCAACTTTACAGAAAGAAAGCAGAGCTTGATTTCTGATGATAATATATTTAAGCTGGCATTGCCAAGTTGGACTTTCTGGATTGCCAACATCTCTCCAGTTGCGTTTGTATAATAGTACTCCTATTTGCCGTACATGATGTCACGACCCTATAATCTTTGTCAACATTTGCACTACAAAATCATGACGTCCGTCTACTTTATCCCAATGTGACACGCCTGGCCAGTTGGATGATCCGCCGCCTAGAAACGATTTCATAATGGGCTATACTACTAAGCAAGTTGTCTGTTGTTATTTTTTTTTTGTGAGAGCTAAAAATGTTTTCTTTCCATTGATCACTAAAAACTGCAGTCACCTGAAGAAAATGACTAAATTTTGTTGCTTGGGTATATATATGGTCATCACCTGTTTGCAGTCTGCTTCCAACATGGGAGGAGGAGGCGCCAAAGGCCTGTGAATGCTTTTGCAGAAATCAAATGGCGAGATTTGTCCATGGTCTCTCCTGCACACCCTGCCTTACAAGCTCTCGAAATCCAAATGGTGGCTGCTCGTGCAGAGAGGCAGCGGTGAGTTCTGAGGCGGAGAAGCTATAAACGACGACAGGGGAGCTGAGCAGGTGAGGTTCACACAAGGAATGAGCAAGGAAACAATGAAATTATCAGTACAAGAACTCTATGGTTAGCTCATTGTAGAGTGGATCTAGCGGCCATGGTTCGAATCGCCGTGTGCACAGATTTAAACATCTCATATGGCTGGGGTTTGAAATCCTGTTTTAATTACAAGAACTTCAGAATCTACCGGTAAGCCCCCTTGTTTGTGTCAATGACTGACAGGCCTGATCGATTCTGCCCTGAGGTCTATTTCTTCCCCAAGAAGTTTTGCCTCATGGTCCCTCAGATCCCTTTCGAGGCTCAGCCCAGCCCAGGGCCAGTTCTTTTAGTGCCATGCAACATGCCTAGCCAGCCCGTTTCCGGATCTCAAAAAAAGAAATCCATCGTTTCCATGTGATATGGCTCCAAGCTAGCTGCTGAATCACGGCCTGTGGTTCTGCTTGTGGGATGTCGACATCATGACAATGTACAAGTACCCCAGCGACATTTCCTATGCGCAGTGCGTGCTTCGTTTGACGCGAATCTTGAATCTAGCTAGCTAGCCGCGTTTCAGCGAGGGATCGATCGAGGCTGCACGCATGACGGCGGCATGGAAAGAGGCAGCACTAATCCTGCATGCTTCCATGGCGTTGACCCGTGATGAGATGAGATTATCACAGTTGTAAGTACGCGTAAGTACTGGTTGCATCAATGGCCGGCATATATGTGCTACATTGAATGACCATTCTCTAGTAGTAGTGAAACCAGCTACTCCTTCTGTCCTCAAAATGCAATTTTAATATTTTTAGACAGATTAGTGTTACTAGTAAATGACCATGCTGTCCTCAGTACTTGTCTTAGTCCCATTAATTTAGGTATGGAAGATGTTCAAATTTCATAGAGTTAGTTACAACATGCAAATAATTAAATCTAAAAATATATTTGAAAGGATAAGACATATAATTGTTTCTAGGATTGCACTCTTTATAAGATTTTTTTTAAATTCAGAATTGCACTTTTCATAAGACAGAGGGAGTATATTCTAACGGTAGCCAGCAGGAGTAGAGATCGAGCTCAAGTGAGGAAATTGCTTCATCTTCGTCAGAACATACGAGAGGAAGAGAGGATAAGGGGCAATTTGGTAATTTTCGGTGGCCATGTTAGACGTCATAGCAAAACCGGGGTGGTTTCGGTTGGGGGGTAATTTGCACGGTTTCGTTAGTTCGCTGGTGTAGGATGTCTGGTTTTGTAGTTTCGAGTTCAAAATTGGAAGATTGTGATAGTTTAGGGTTGAAAAATGGATTTTTCCCTAAAAAGAAAACTGCGCTCTCCAAGATTGGTGATTGGTGCAGCTGATGATCTCACGATGTCGGTGTTTAACCGGCTGCCCACCGAGGGATATACCCAAGGTGGTAAGTTTTGGGTGAGGGGACGCCGAGATCAGGAACTCGAAGGTGCAAGGAACACAAAGTTTAGACAGGTTCGGGCCGCAAGATGCGTAACACCATACGTCCTGTATGGTGGTTTGTATTGCCTTTTGTGTAGAATGACCTAGAGATCGTCTGTTTTGAGAGGGGTCCCTGTCCTCCCTTATATATCCGAGAGGGCAGGGTTACAAAGATACTAACCAACACCAGCCAAGGAATCGTACCAGAACATATCTCGAGTAGATTCCCCCTGTATCGGTTAGCCTTATCTCCTATTTAAACGGAATAAATAAGAGATAAATAAGATGAATAAGAGATAAGACGGACTTAATCTCTTAAACTACGCTATGTACACAGTCCCGTAACCCCGGGTCTGACAAGCCCTCGAGCTCTTCGTAGCTGAGTACTGTAGACTTATCGAGTACTTTCGAAGTAGTCTTCGACTTCTTCTAAAGCTTCGCCTTGAAGTCCTTCTTCGAGTACTCGCTTGGCTTCATCGAAGCTATGAGGTGCTCATGCCCCGAATCTTTGTTATGGTGTGCGATTTAAAAATTGCACTCCATATGGAGTAGCCCCCGAGCCTTAGGTTGAATCGGAGAATCAGGCTGAGGGTCCCATTAGTCTGTAATCCTCCTTATCCTTCAAAGAAATTTGAAAAATAATGAGTCAATGCCACATATCCTGCAGCCCCCGAGCCTTGAATCCAAATCTCACAATTTTGGAGATAAGGATCCGAAAACCGTGGCATGCAGTATTACTCTGGAATTCCGAGAACAACTCTTCGCCTTCTGCATAGAGAAATTGAGCCTCCCGCTGGTTTATTTAACCGCGCGGTGGCTTAGAGTTTCTTCTGCACTCTCCGTCTTCATATGAGTCGTCTTCGAGTAGTTTTGCGGCGTCCAGCCCCCGAACTTACAAGCCAGGAGAGCCGAAGGAGCCATGTCGAGTAGTGCGCATCACCCAGCCCCCAAGCCTGGGAACTAGCGGAACTGTGATGGCACGCCGTGCTGCCTGGAGGGTTGTTGCAGAAGCTTGATCTGAAAAAAGATAATGCATACATTATGTAGCATAATGCGAAGATACCGAGTAGTACTCAGTAATAATATGAAGGAACCAAAATTTATTCGGTGTAAAAATTTCGCGTCTTGCTCTTGCTAGGCCATGTAATTTCCCCAGGCAGTTAACCTATTACGTTTAATCACCTGATCTCTGATGGCCGTAGACCATAGCGTAGGGAGCTTAGCCGCATGCACGCGTAGGAGCATAGGCTTACAGAAAAGTCGAGGTTTCACGGATTAAGGCGTATGCTACCCGAGTACTTTAGCAACCATTAAGAGAAGACAAAGAAGTCGTCATGCGACAAAAAGGATGCGCAGTGCGCAAAGATAGTCGGCGAAGTGTAGCTCTGGAGGGTTTTATGCCCATCGAGAGTCGTACACGGATAAGTAGTCGATCATGGTGTAGCCCCCGAGGGTTTTATGCCCGTCGAGAGGCGTACCAAAAAGGTAGCCGATCTTGTGAAGAACAAGTCGGAAAAGATATAAATCACTTAGCTTGATTCGTGGACGAATATCGACGAAGCCGTGGAGCTCGTTGATGGAGCTGCGACGGTTTGTTGATGAAGCTCGACTAGTCGGAGTCGATTCCGGCTAGTTTTCAAGTCGAGACGAGTAGTTGAAATAGTCGTCGGCGGGCTGCCGATCGTCCTCGCGAAGTCGAAGTAGTCGAACCCGTCGCCGCTGAGCGCGGAAATTGCGGCACAAGCCGAAGTTGAACCGGGTCGTCGAGGTCGACGGCCGCGGTGCATTGACATTGCAGCGCGAGGTGAAGTCGAGCCGAGTAGTCGAGGTCAGCGACAGTGCGTCTGATGAGGCAAACCGGTTGGCACTCGCTCCTAACCAGCTCCAGTTGCGGCGGAATTCTGTCGTAGAGTCACGACGCGGCGCTGGGTCAGTTTGCTATGCAACTTCCTTGCTGCCACCAACACCCTCGTGCCATCCTTGTCTGTGAGAGCTCCCCAGCAAGCTCCGCACGGATGAGAATACCATGCAAAGGTCACGTTAGCAAAGGTAGATCATATATTAATCCTTGCTAGTAACAGCCACGGATTGTATCCAATGTAGGAAAAATAGAAAAGGAATCTTCTCTGTTCAATACGTGTAGTATGTGCCCGGTGATCCATCTATCATCTATTGTTGTTGAGTCACCAGTTGTGCCTCCTGGCGCTCTGCGACGGTTTGTTGACGAAGCTCGACTAGTCGGAGTTGATTCCGACTGGTGAACTGGAAAGATACCATCGAGCTCGCCGGTGGATCTTTGACGCGCGCCCCTACCTGGCACGCCAGCTGTCGGTGTTTAACCAGCTGCCCACCGAGGGATATACCCAAGGTGGTAAGTTTTGGGTGAGGGACGCTGAGATCAGGAACTCGAAGGTGCAAGAAACGCAAAGCTTAGACAGGTTCGGACCGCAAGATGCGTAACACCCTACGTCCTGTATGGTGGTTTGTATTGCCTTTTGTGTAGAATGACCTAGAGGTCGTCTATTTTGAGAGGGGTCCCTATCCTCCCTTATATATCCGAGAGGGCAGGGTTACAAAGATACTAACCAACACCAGTCAAGGAATCGTACCAGAACATATCTCGAGTAGATTCCCTCTGTATCGGTTAGCCTTATCTCCTATTTAAACGGAATAAATAAGAGATAAATAAGATGAATAAGAGATAAGACGGACTTAATCTCTTAAACTACGCTATGTACACAGTCCCGTAGCCCCGGGTCTGACACACGACGAGACAGGAAAAAAGTTCGTGAAATAAAACATACACAAATTTCAAAAATATCGTTGGAATTCGCCAACATTTTTTCCTTATCTTTTTATGATAATAAAAACCTTCCCTAATCTATCATACATCATATAACAACAAAGAAATGAGATAATATATTACGTGTCTAACACGTTAGATAGACGAATTACATGAAATTTTGATAATATAATTTACCCGGGCCGACGATAATCAAGAAATTTCAGAAATATCACTGAAATTTCACTATTTTTTCCCTCCTTGTGACAAGAAGTGGATTCACAAGGACAAAGCAAAAAGGCATTTGTCTGTCAAACAAAACGAATAAACGGGTAAAACCGCTGCCGTTCAAGCAGTACAAGCCAGATATGTAGCTGACGTCGTAAACGGATAATATAATATACTTACACCTTCCGTCCATAAATAATTTAACTTCTGGAGCTGTCCTAAATCAAACTATTTACAGATGAAGGGGTACTTAGTACTATACCATCACATTGTCCTAGCTAAACCATGTCCATGACCTACTCCGATCCTTTTGATAAGATCTGACCAATCGAGATGCCGTGCTGTCAGTTTTCAAGAAATTTTCTACACGATTATGTTGACATTGCATTGGCATCTAGCTACATATTTTTTTTAATTCCGTCCTTGATCAGGGTTTTGGCAGCGCTATCATCATATGCCTATACTAGTAGATGTACTACGCATACGCGGTGAGCTAGCGCTGTTCGTCGCCATTCCTCTATCTCCCTTGAGCCTAAACATGGCCGCTGCCGATCTCAAGCTCGCTGCCTGCTTGTGCCTCCTCGCCGTGGCATCGCTCCCGATGCTCGCCATCGCCGAGTGCGAGTGCACGGCCTCCGGCGATGAGGACAGCGACAAGGGGAGGGCGCTCACGCTCAAGATAATCGCCATCTTCTCCATCCTAGTCGCCAGCTCCGTGGGCTGTGCGATCCCCTCGCTCGGGCGGAGGTTCCCCGCTCTCCGCCCGGAATCCGACCTCTTCATCGCCGTGAAGGCCTTCGCCGCCGGCGTTATTCTCGCCACGGCCTTCGTGCACATCCTCCCGGACGCCTTCGAGAAGCTCGGCTCGCCGTGCCTCGTCGACGGGCCCTGGCAGAAGTTCCCGTTCGCGGGCCTCGTCGCCATGCTTGCCGCCATCGCCACTCTGGTCGTCGACACCATCGCCACGGGCTACTTCCAGCGCGCGCACGCCAAGAGCACTGCGGCCGTCGGAGACCTGGAGACTCCAGACCACGCGCACCATGGCCATGGCCACAGCCACGGGATGCCTGCCTTGATCGCGTCGTCGTCATCGACTTCGAACACCGACGAGGGCGCGAAGCTGATCATACGCCACCGCGTCATTTCACAGGTGAGCAATCCGTACAAGCACACTAGGAGTATATAGGAAATCTAAAATCCGCGTCATTTTAAGATTATACTTGCAATTGTTTATTGGAAATCTAAAATTTATGCAAGTGTTTTGATTTTCTCATATGTAACCGCCTTGTCACTGAATGAATATCTCAAGGTGCTGGAGCTGGGGATCATTGTGCATTCGGTGATCATCGGAATGTCTTTAGGTGCATCTGAGAGTCCCAGCACGATCAGACCGCTCTTGGCTGCGTTAACATTTCATCAGTTCTTCGAAGGGATAGGGCTTGGAGGATGCATTGTGCAGGTATGAATGTATTCTTTTACAAGACTTATCGAGGCCAGAAAATTAACAGTCACTTATATCATCAGCACATGGAAACTCCATACTTAGTTTTGAAAATTTAATTTATTTGGTGCTTTTGATCAACTCATCACAAATTTGGAAGATCCATGTCAATAGTCTAAAACTCTAAATACTACCGTTCAATTAGATGCCCAGTAGAATCATTAAATCTCAGGCAAAAGGAGCTTTTGAATTTAGACATATATACCTTGTTGATAAAGTCCCCGTGATATTTCTCAAATTAATCCCATTTCTGAAAAATCAGTAAGATTTCCCTGGAAAATCTAAATTCATTTTTAGTATTATTGTATGTATGTATGTATGCAAGACAAATCACTATAGTGATATATTCTACTAGTTGAATTGCTTCAGATATGGCATGCTGTTTTAGGAGGGGAATTATGACATGACAAATATTAATTACAAATAAAACTTGAAACAGTTCAATCTTGTACTTGTTAGAAATTTGAGATCTGATTCTGCAAACCAAACACATTTAATTTCCAGCCAATCCAAAATGACGCAATCATGTTCATAGGAAAAATAAATTTCCATTTAAGTCGTGTGTTCTTCCCTCATATAAGAATTTTTGCCTCATCTCACTTGCATATAACCTCCTGGACCTACATGCATGTTAGTGAGTCATCGAGAGAGAAGTATAAATCCCGAAGTTGCATTGAGTGACAAATTTAAATCCTCTAGGATAATTCATGGAACGAGAAACTCAACAAGCTCCCTCTGAAATAAACTCAATAGAGACAATAAAGAGATGGATGACGTAGCACTAATAAATGAGAACCATAAAATAATGATCATTAGGTGATGAAGTTTTTTGGTTCTTGCAGGCCAGATTCCGCCTCAGGTCTGTCGTGACAATGGCGCTCTTCTTCTCGCTCACCACGCCTGTTGGAGTAGCGATCGGCATCGGCATCTCTTCGGCTTACAACGAGAACAGCCCCAGTGCCCTGATCACCGAAGGGGTCCTCACCGCGGCCGCCGCTGGTATCCTGAACTACATGGCCCTCGTCGACCTTCTTGCCGAAGACTTCATGAACCCTAGGGTGCAGAACAATTGGAAGCTGCAGGTCATCCTCAGTGTCGCGTTGCTGCTTGGGACGGCGCTGATGTCCATGCTAGCCATCTGGGCGTGAACACTCGTGAGCGGCGGCAGAATAGAGGGACGAGAGAGTCGTCGGCTCGCTTCCCTCTTGATATTCTTCTTGTGGGTAAATATTTACTGCTTCACGATTTCTCACTTGCGTTGTTTATTTCATTCTTTCTTGAAAGGTTGATTTGTATTGTTTGTAAAATATGAAGTACATATATATAAATTGTACGTAATAAAAGCTCTGGGCTGAACCATAACAACGAACCCAGTTTGTTCAGAGTTGCAAAAGGAGAAAGGAACCTGGTGTGCATTTGTCCCTATTGGTATTAGAACCGCAGTTAAACAAGCTAAAGCGTACTAACTGTTATCTTCCTTCTAAAATATTGGTAGGGCCGCATGAATAGTACGTGTATTTGGATATAACGCAGGCACAGGAAAAAAAACTCTATACTAAACAACCAAGTTGACTAGTAAAGCCACCAGCATAACGCCATTACACGTTACTGACAGCCTTGAACTTGGAGCTAGCAGATCAGAATCAATGTCGACACGGTGACGACATGTCAAGGAACGGCTCCACAACCCCAACACTTCATCATAGACATAGACTTGTTGATAAGTATATGGCCTGAATATAGCTTGGGCTGAAGACACGGTGTGCTCCTCTCGCTCGCTCGTGCTTGTTGCTGCGACGTGCAGGGTGCGTTCGGTTGCCGATGTTTTGCGTGGTTTCGGTGGTGCTTTGTGTTTATTAATTATTTACTTATTATTAGTCGTAAAATTATTTGAAATCCTCTCTCTCTCTATCTCTCTCTCTCTCTCAGTACATGCTGGCAGATTTCCCGAGCAGTTCAAAAACAAAAATATCCAAGCCATGCCATCTGATCAGCGCGAACTGGATCGCCATCTTCAATCCGAGATATCGCCTGAATTGATAATCATTTTACTTACTGCCATTAATCAAGGACATAGTAGGTCATTGATGACGAGATACGTGAGCACAACACCATGCATGCCAAGTGCGGCAATCATATCCATCTTCCGCAAGATTTTAGCTCATGTATCTCTTGGTGTTTGAGATTATAGCCAGCGCAAAAGTAAATAGAGGACCGAGATAAGGTTGGAGGAGAACAACCTAACTGTGCATGACATGTGGCATAGTTTGATTAGAGGGGGGTAGGTGCACGATTAGTTATTTAAGATCTCAAACTTGAAATGTCTTTTATTCTCAAACAGTGACTCTGTTTTCGATCCGGTTGGACCACCATGTTATTTAGAATAATTATTACATCCAACTTAGAACTGAAATAATCCCGTGAATACTTTTTATATACACATATGTTAATAATTCTTTTAGTGATGTAAAGCATATTTAATTTTCTAATAAGTTCCTACTTAGGAGTTATAAGCACTGCAATGAGTGAAAAATGACAAAAAAAAAAGCCGACCACAACAAATTATGACTGCCAATTTGACTGCAAACCAGAATTTAGGTATCAAGATGACTCTACATAAATAAATTTAGAATACAATTTTTTTATTAAAAGTTGTCTATATCCAACTGTGTATGAATTTTCAAAATACAACCACAAATTCGATTAAATCTATTATTACTGAATACTTTTAAGCTAGAACCAATTATAAAAATAAGCCAGTATCACAGTCGACTAGTGCCTAGAATTAACCAAGACAATGATATTTATACACACTGTTTTTGCATTGGACCTGGTGAATCTAAATGTCCCCATCTGTACCATCAGTTTGTATTTCTTTTTACATCGGAAACTTTATTGCACTTTTAACAATTACATCAAGGTGATATAATTACCCCAAGATCACTCATGGCCTCTTCCTAGTTAGGAAGCGCAATATGATTATTGAAGAATAACAAGACATGATGCAATAGTGAGCTACGACGTTTTCCTGACGTTTTACATCACAGTCATGGAAAAGTTCCTAACGGTTATCCATCAGGGAAAGGTGGCCTTCCCTGACAGTCCATCCGTGACGGTTACCGTCAGGGAAGACTATCTATGACGGTTTTGGCTACTTTCCCTGTCGGATGTATCCGTCACGGAAAAGCTGATCTGGGGTAGTGACACAAAAATAATCTTCAGTTTCTTACACCACCATATATAGTAAGCCCCCTCCCCCCAAAAAACAACGCCTCCAAGGAAAAAAAAGATGGCATACAGGAGCATCGTTGCAGTGGACTGATTAATTGGTAAAAGGCTGGATCATTTGTTCTCACTTGGAGTGCAAATTCATCGATCGCCAGACAACATCACCATTATTGCCAGGTAAAACCAACTAATATCAGACCTATAAATTTCTCCCTAGACTTAGGGAATTGGTGCCCAAACAGGCACCACAACAACAAAGTCTCAAACCTAATCTTCAAATGCGTTTCCATGATCGGTTGTAGAGCCCTCATACTGTAGTGGTGGTTCTTCAAATTGCAACGGATTGTTATCTTAATTTAGCATGCCAGTTATGTAAAAAAAAAATGATTCGTGAATATGTTATTGAACAATGTGAACATGAAGGTTCTATAGTAGTGCGGGATCCGCGGTGATGAATATGGCCTCATAAGTGGATTCTTTGTAGGTGGGTAGGGATTCAAGTGGATTTGTTCATCCATTTGAAATGCCCTATGTGCGGGTTCACAAACAAAATGGACTATATATGGTGGGTTCGCCAACAAACCTCTTACACTTGAAATGAATTATATGCGGGCTTATGAACAGATCCGCATTGCTTCCTGGAGTGGTGCCAGTGAGCGGCACAATGTATCGGGTGCGGACAAATTAGCCAAACCAAATTATAGTTACAAATTACTTTGGCTGCTATCATCCCACAGTAATACATCCTTAGATCATCATGATCAAGTACTCAACAGTGACATTCCACAGAATAGTTAAATCATTCTATATGCTGTACCAGCCAAAAGGATCCATAAATCTAAGCCACTTTATTCAATAGCACCAACGCTTAACACTCTGTAGTGCCATATCTTTGTTCCATACGAAAGCTAGGAGAGAGTTCTTAACAATACTTTGCTACATCGATCAGCACACACTTGATGGTGTTGTAACTCCAGCTCTGCAGTTTCTGCATTGGAGACACCGGAACATCACTAGGGAAACACAGGTCCAGCAAGACCGTGGAGGGAAGAACACGTACGCTACCGAACCTCCTCTTCTAACGCGGCCTCTAGCGTTTCCCGGACGCACATACACACTAAACTCATTCCACAACTAACTAGGCAAGACCTCCCAAATCGGAGCACTAAATTTGGAACACCACTCGCTCCGCCTCAGTAGCCGTAGTTCACCGTGGACCTGTAGGTCGCCCCGGCGCCCCAGCCGGCGGGGATGGCGTTCCTGGCGACGAGCACCTTGCCGGAGCCCGAGGTGATGCGGACCGAGAAGGGCGCGCGCAGCGGCTTGCCGTCGTTGGAGTTGACGCGCCACACGGCGCCCCACGACTGCTGCATCGGCGTCCACGAGTTGCAGCCGGCCTGCATGACGTCCACCTTGGCGACGTCGCCGTCGCCGCTCACGTACATGACCAGCACGGCGAGGTAGTAGGGGTTGGAGCCCGCGTCCACCTTGAAGTTGATGGCCATGCCGTTGTACTTGCACGGAACCCTACACACAGCACCTTTTCAGTACATGTGCATTATCATCACTAGCCATGGAATTGTCGTCAGTTGAAACTCAGTAAATGGCACACCTCTTGTACTGGATCTTGAGGATTCCGGCGGAGCGGAGGCGGTCGGCCATGCCGCGGTTGGCCATGGCGCCGAAGGCCGTGCCGCTCATGTCGAAGTGCGCCGACTCGGCGAGGCAGGCGCCGCCGGGGCAGGAGTCGGTGATGGTGACGGTCACCGGCCGGCCGGAGCAGGCCCTGTTGCCGGTGCACTTATTCTGCGTGTTGGTCGTACACCACCGCAGTAAATGCATCGACATTTTTGGTCAGGTTCTGTACACGTGCTTCTCAAACTCCAATATAATAACAGCTTCGACGACAGAGCGAGGGATGCTGACCTGGTAGCACGCGCCGCATCCTTTGCCGTTCTTGAAGAGGGAGGGCCCGCCGGCGGCGATCATGGACCTGAAGGGGCGCTGGCTGACGGCGCCCTGGTAACCGCACGCGCCACCTGCACGGCCAATTTGAACGAACGAACGAACGAGCAGGTCACGAAACGAAACGAAGATCCTGAATCCACATCTCGGTCCAGATCGTACAATGCTTGGTGCAGGTAATAGCTACTGGAACTCACCGTCGCTGCCGGCGCCGTACGGGCTGCCGTACCACGTGGCGCCGCCGTAGGACCAGCCGTAGCCCCGGGCCGGCGCCCAGAGGCCCCTCCTGCTGCCGCCGGTGGTGTCGTTCTGCCGCTGCGGGTGCTCGACCCTGGACTCCTCCGGAGCTCCGTCGTCGCAGGAGATGGTGCTCACAAGAAGAGATAGGATCACTGACGCCAGGGCATACCGGAACGCGCTTGGACTACTGGTGGCCATCCAGTCTGCAGTGGACTTGCTAGGTCAGTTGATCAGACTTGAGAGGATGAGAGGCTGGTGAATTGCGAGATTGTAGCTTGGTTTTGGGTGGTGTATATATAGGATGGTTTTAAGGGTCCCGGACGACGTGGCAGCAAATACGTGTGTGTTCCGTGCATAATTGAGGCGGACGTGCGGGCCGGATTTGGGGAGCACGGAGGTCAACTGGGCCGGGTCGGCTGATCCGGAGGTGATCGCGCCCTCCCTCCAACCTCCCGGAGACTTGGATAAACAAATGATCAGTCCCGGCATGAGTACTTGTCCATTTGTCATTTCGTTTTGCAACGTGCACTCGTCAAACTGTTGTGCTCATCATCGCGTACAAATGTGCAG
Source organism: Panicum hallii (assembly GCF_002211085.1). Lineage (NCBI taxonomy): Eukaryota > Viridiplantae > Streptophyta > Magnoliopsida > Poales > Poaceae > Panicum > Panicum hallii. Next base: position 41,205,984 of record NC_038048.1, on the reverse strand, counting down.
TAGTGCATCAGTCGGCCGGCATGCATATGCGTACGTATCTGATTTGTACGCCGTGCGTGTACGTTAAATAATATGTAACAAGCCGCATGCTATACGTACGCCATACGTGCGCGCCGCCTGCTGTACGTGCGCGCCATGTCAGCCAGTACGTGCCACCCGCTATCCGCGCCGAGGTTATATTATATAGAGTAAAATGCACCACCGCTCCTCGGCTCAAAGTGTCATCCCGATTCCTAAACTTTCAAAATGCAAATCTAAATTCTCAAACTTGCTAATCGCAAGACGTGAAGTCTAAATCATTATTTTTAAGTCATAAAGTGAAAGTGTTTCAACTTATGTGGAGCTTACGTGTGGTCCAAATTTTATTTTTTAATTTTTCTGATCAACTCTTATATTTTCTATTTTTCCCAACATTTTGTTTTAAAACTTTATGAGGAATATTTTCTTTTCCAATATTTTCTCCAAATTTTTTCTTTTTATTTTCTAATTTTTTTTACAAATTTGGTATATATATCTTTTGTATTTAAATATATTTGTACAAGTAAATTGGTATAAATTATATAACTTTCGATTTAGCTTAAACAACTATGATTTGGATCTCACGTGATGCGATTATGCGATTAGCAAGTTTGATAATTTGAATGTGTATTTTAAAAGTTTAAGGATCGGGAGCCAAATTTAAGGTCGGCGATGTATTTTACTTATATATACGGACCGGCTCGTGGATGAGTTGGGACGGAGTGCGCCACGCTCCGGCAACCGGGCCGTGGATCGACGACGGCTCGACGCCGAGCTCTTTGGTCCCTCGCCTCATCAGCGTCAGCCCAAAGCTCTCCCTCTCTAGTCTCTCCTTTCAGACGGTGCCGTTTCCGATCCCCTGGCCGCGCACGTCGCTTTGGTTTCGCCAGTTCGGGAGGGTCGCCGCCGCGATTGGAGCACAGGGTGGTTGCGCCAACGGGCAAAATTTCGCATCTTATTTGACTTTGTGAGCGGGGGGACTGTTCTGTACGCACGTTGCTCCGTGATTGGTGGTTCGAACGCTTTTGGGGTGTGTGGAGTTTGTTTGTTTTTTTTATGGGCTGTGGAGTTTGTTTTCTGCACTTCTGTGGCACGACTGTGGTCAGCTCTCTGAACTTGTGTTTATCTTTTCTGCACGTGCATTCCGTTAGACCCGAGTTCCGAGTGGGCCATGGATCTGGAACAGACGAGTTTTTATTCTGAGAGGCCCAGACTACGTTAGCCCAACTAACATGTGGGCCATGATGGCATACGAAGTAAGTATGTGTAATTGGAAATATAGGCCCAGACCCAGGTACAGGTTAGTTCATGTTTTATTTTTTGAGCTTTCAGACGTCAGAATTTTGAGGAGCCGCGTAGGACCTGCTTGCTCTGAACATCCTTATCAGCCTCCAAATGCGTGGTTTTTAGGCGCTGTTTTCTTCCTCGAAGGAGTATCATGACTGAAGTAAAATGTTACAATGACACCGGAGCACCCCTTCTGTATCTTTCATGAACGTTGAAGTATTTTCCATGGTGATAATTATGCTATTAATTTTTTTTTTCATATAATTTTTTCGAACAGGTTACATATCCCTAGCTATATGAACGTAGCTCGCACCGCTACCCCTACGTGAGCACCTTTGCTGCCGACTCGAAGACCTACCTCAGTTCGCAATTCGTACAATAATTTGGCTGCATATACATCCTACTATGGCATCTACACAATACATTCCCATTTTTGTTGTCAATAGATGCGATTTATTCAATAGAGAGAGAGAGAGGGAACATGCATTAAGAAACACGCACATCAATTATCAGCATTCCATTCAGCAGTGATACCGAGCTGCCATTACAAACAACGATACACACACTAACACGTCTCAATATGTCGGCGCTGACTAACGGCGAAGAGGGGAGAACTATGCTCGTCTCGTACACACCTGCGCCTCCTCCTCCTCTGCCTAAATCCTGCCCTTATTACTTCCAATTAATCTTTGCCAATCATACGCAACCACTGTTGTGATGTGATGATCACTTGTAAGTCCACACACACAAAACACAAATATTACACGCGCGCACTACATTTTATGGCTATATCGACCGATTAGTAGTTGGCCGCTGACTGGTAGGCGGCGCCGGGCTTCCACCCGACGGGGATGACGTTGCTGGCGACGAGCTGCTTGCCGGAGCTGGAGGTCAGGCGGATGGACAAGGGCGCCTGCAACGCCGACCCGGCGTTGAACTTCCAGACGGCGCCCCACGACTGCTGCATGGGCGCCCACGCGGCCCCTGGGCCGGTCTGCATGAGCTCGACGCCCGAGAGGTCGCCGTCGCCGTTCTGGTACTTGACGAGCACGGCGAAGTAGTTCGGGTTCGAGCCGGCGTCCACGACGAAGGTTAGCTGCACCCCGGGCCAGCTGCACGGTACGCTGTGTACAACATCACACGCGCGCATCGTTGTAAGAGAAGAGAAGCCAGAGGAGATTGGGCGCGCGGAATATACAAGGACGACGGTTCGTTACGTGGCGGTAGTATGCTTACCGGGTGTACTGCACTTTGAGGACACCGGCGGCGCGCAGCTTGTCGGCCTGTCCGGACTTCGCCATGGCGCCGAACGCCGTCCCGCTCAGGTCGAAGTGGACCGGCTCGTTCGTGCACGCGCCGCCGCCGGGGCATTCATCGGTGATCACAACGGTCACCGGGTTGCCGGAGCAAGCGTCATTTCCGGTGCATTTCACCTGTTGGTAGTGATAAGGCAAATGAATGCATGGTTTGTGATACATCTTCTGTGCGCAGCATGTACATCTGAAAAAAAAAATCCCATGTGCACAGGAAGGTACGGACCTGGAAGCAAGAGCCGCAGCCCATGCCGGACTTGTAGATGGAAGGGCTGCCGGCGGCGATCATGGACGAGAACGGCGCCTGGTCGACGGCACCCTGGTACCCACACGCGCCACCTACATGTATTCAGCATGTCGATCGGTTAGAAAAGAGGCAAGAAATACTAATTAGTTTAGGCAGAATGCTCTGACAGAACATACCATCGCTTCCAGCCCCAGTAGCGCCGCCGTACCACGTCGCGCCGCCGTCGCTGGACCAGCCGGAGAGCTTGCGATGGAACTCGATGGAATCGCAAGGATGGAGCAGCGAGGCGATCGCTGCAACCACAACGAAGAACAGAAGCTGGGACTCGGAAGCCATTGCTACTTCTTCTTGCGTCTAACTGTTGCTTGATCTCTTCGTTTCACGATCAAAGATTGATTTGTAGGCGAGGAGGGGCAAGCAGATGAAAGGCTTGTGGGTAAGCTGTGTGGGTAGAAGCATGTTCTACTGCTCTATTTATAGGCGGCCAAACTGTGGACTTGCATGCGTGCGTGCATGGAGACAGATCTCACGGGGCGCTTGCTTCCCCTGCTGGATTTGCGAATCGCCTGCACATGGCTATGGTCAACATGCTGAGCGCAGAGATGAGAAGTACTCGAACTCGACTACTCGTAGTTAACAATGAACTGCTTAACTGACCTAGCGAGCTAGTACTAGCATTAGGCCGGCCGGTCCTTTTGTGTGTAGTTCACTTGTCCGTTCCTCGATCTGATCGGTGGAATGTGGCAATTCCAGCTCTCTGTTTTGCCTTCCTAGTTCCTAGAGCTAGAGCTACTGTCCCCTGTCGGCCCAATTTAGCTCAATCCTGCTCTCTGTGCCTGGCTCGTAAGGCATGGTGTATAACTGTATATGCATGTTTACCTGTTACTTTCAGATCACATGAGTCCAGGTCCAGCAGAGGTGTTCTCAATCCATGCAGGCATGAATCTGTGGTGGAATACTACACGGCAGGTAGAACGACCAGGGTGAGGGGCTTGCAGCCGGGCACGAGGTGATCCCTATCTGATGAGCACACAGGCCAGTTACTGTTTGCGAGTCAGAGCGGCCGTTATTTCAGTTGTCCACGCCTGCCAATCCCGAGACACGGCTCCCCTTTCCCCGGTCAGCTAGTCTCCGCCGCCTTCCCAGATCAACCGGGCGGGACCGCCGGAAATATCTCGATCTCGTGGTCCTCCAATCAACGCCGCCCCAAGTCTCAATCCCGTCACGCTGCAACGAGCGGCGGCAGGCTGCCGCGATCCTGGCCGCCTTGCCGGTTGTGTCCCCGGCCACGGCCAGGCCAACCGCCGCGAGCTCCTCCGCTCCGCCGGAATTCGGCGGGCGCCTAACGTGCGTCTCGGCCGGCCGGCTCCGGGCGCCATCCGCTTACGAGCGCGGCACGGGCGGCGGCGTCGCGTCCATCAGCAATTCAGCATGTGGATTTCTGTGTGTGGCCAAAGTCAAGAACGCATGGATCACGGCAGTCGGCAGCCCCGCACATCCGGGGGAATGGGCCGGACGTCGTTGTAGTTGTTGGCCCAGATAAGGCCCATCCAGAACTGACTACATGGGCCCCTAATCCCAGCAGTATCTTTTCTGCAACGGAGGGCATGGGCTGTATTTCATTTTGACCGCTTCATCTGTTTATAAGCATTTGGCTTTTAATTGGGATTGTGTCATTTGGTTTCTCTAAGTTAAGGACATCTTTTGAGGATTTTATTTCAAGACCAAACAGTGCTGGAGTTAGGGGATGAAATCTAAACTAGGGCAAGAGTGGAATTAAGAAACATAGACTTTCGCCGAAGGGTGAGGATAGTTTTGAGCCCAAATGACTTTCAAACTCCTGATGTCCAACTGAAAAGGCCAGCTTTCCAACTATGAAGTCCCTGAAACTTACAGCTCAAATCTTAAAATCAGAAGACTAAGATCCAAGGGAAATTATTTCGCGTCTTTCGTCAACCCAGAAGCACAACCATAGCGGTCGCCGACAATCTTTGCCCTCGCAACGTCTAATTGGTTGGGAAAGGCAACGAGGCAGAGGGCTCTAGAGTCTGGTTCGGTGGTTACCGGTGAGGAACCAACCGTGGATCACGAGAGAGGAGCAGAAGCAGATGGCGGAGAAAGTTGAAGGTCATGATAGTTCCGCATAGAAAGGGATGATCTTGGTTGGGGGAGATGCAGTAACTACTTGGATCACATGACATGTAATTTGCTAAGCTTGCAACAATGCAACAGGCTCCCGACAGTTACTAATTTCGTTCATAAATATATCATACCATTGATCATTTTTCTTTCTTTTGACTTTTCATCTTTCTATAAATATATAACACACGTCTCTTCGAGCGTCAAGCTGCCGGCACCTCAGCGATTGTGCAACGCATCAAAGACGATGTCGATCTTTGGACCGCTGCAGGAGCTTGTAGGCTAGGTCGTCTTTTTTTTTTTTGAGTAATCCGTATAAGGAGCTGCACGTAGTGTGCATCTTACTATAAAAAGATGCGTACCTCTCCTACATATTCAAGAAAAAAATATTTTTATAAATATTTGTGAAAATAGATAAATCTACAAGTCAAACCTAGAGTATATTTTATGATAGATGTATTGATAATTATTTCATTTTACTTAACTAAATGACTAAGTATATAATGTTTGCCATTTTTTTAAGAAAATTAATGATGTCATATATCTAGAATAGAGAGAGTTGTATGTTTAAAAATTAATATATTGGCACATCACCAATCGCCATTCTGATTCCTTGTTTGTAAAGCACCTTTTGCCCTCGAGCAATATATAAAAAGTAGGTGGGGATTTTTTTCCCCGATGTTGTTCGAAAAAAGAATTGCAAATCGCCGCGCAGAGAAATTTTTACACCATCTCTCACATTTCCGACCCACGTGACCAACTACTTTCGGCAATTGACAGGGCAAGCGCTCACAGACAGGAGCATTAACCTAATCACCTCTGGACTAACAATAATGCCTTAAGTGGCGTAGTTCACCGTGGACCGGTAGGTCTTGCCGGCGCGCCAGCCGGCGGGGATGGCGTTCCTGACGACGAGCACCTTGCCGGCGCCCGAGGTGAGCCGGAGCGAGAAGGGCGCGCGCAGCGGCCTGCCGGTGTTGGAGTTGGCGCGCCACGTGGCGCCCCACGAGTGCTGCATCGGCGCCCACGCGCCGCCCGGCTGCATGATGTCCACCGCGGCGAGGTCGCCGTCGCCGCTCTGGTACTGGATCAGCACGGCGAGGTAGTACGGGTTGGAGCCCGCGTCCACCCGGAAGGCGATCCCCATGCCGTTGTAGTTGCACGGCACCCTGCGAAAAGGCAGCTCCGTTGCGTTACTCTCGTGCGCGTAGATTAACATTTTCACTGGAATTATCAGTTCGAACTCAATGTATTGTCGCACCTCTTGTATTGGATCTTGAGGACTCCGGCGGCGCGGAGGCGGTCGGCCATGCCCCGGCTGGCCATGGCGCCGAAGGCCGTGCCGCTCATGTCGAAGTGCGCGGCCTCGGCGAGGCACACCCCGCCGGGGCAGGAGTCGGTGATAGTGACGGTCACTGGCCGGCCGGAGCAGGCTTTGTTGCCGGTGCACTTAATCTTCGTGGTATTAGCACGACAGTACAGACAGTGTTAGAGCAAGAATGTACATGCACACTAAAGAAACTCAGTAGTAGTAAGTACTAACCTGATAGCACGCGCCGCAGCCTCTGCCGTTCTTGAAGAGGGGAGGGCCGCCGGCGGCTATCATCGACGAGAACGGGCGCCGGCTGACGGTGCCTTGATAGCCGCACGCGCCGCCTGCAACGGAACTGACATGCCATTACAGGAGCAGTCACTGGTACCTACGCTTCACCTGCACTGATCAGTGTCCGGGTGTGCATGTACTTACCGTCGCTGCCGGCGCCGTAAGGGCTCCCGTACCACGTCGCGCCGCCCGAGGACCACCCAGCCGCCGGCACTGAGGTGGTGTACCGGCTGGTGGCGGTGTAGTTCCGAGGAGACATTGGCCCCGGACTCCCGTAGCAGGGAATAATGGGGCTTGCAAGGAGTGACAGGAATGGCAGCGCGGCGAATGCCGCAATGGGTAATGCAACCGGAGAAGCCATTGCTTGTCTCCTCCTGGCCCTGTGGAGAGAGGGCGTGAATATATGGACGGAGCAGCTGCTAGGATTGCTAGGCTTGTTATGGTCTCGTCTGAACCTGAAGCTCGATTGGGGGTGTTATATATAAGTAGCAGCTAGGAGATGGTTTTAGGGGGGGATCACGTCACGATCGACTTACAAACGTGAGAGAAATACAGGTGCACATGCAGCGGCAGCACGAACGTGGCAATTTGTTGGTCTCCTTAAGGGTGTGGGACTGTGGGAGTTCATATATTGTGGTCAATTCCTGAGCCTCAAGTAAACAAATAAGACAAGGTAGTTCGCATCGGTTGAGCATGTGTAAATATTTGCGCAATTTGTGAGGTTTTGATTATTATAAACTTGCGCGTTCGTCAAATGCTGACTCGCTGCTGATCTCATCGTTGCTCGTCAAATGCATGTGCTTTCGTGCTTAATCAGGCCAACTTTCAGTAGTTTAGCGCAACAAGGGAGCGCTTAGCTGACGTCGCCCATTTTCATTTTTGACACTGCTTGCAGTTCTATTTATTTTCTTTTCAACAAGGCCGTCGCGCGTAATAGATCGAGCTTGTTCAGTCCCATACAAATGATACAAACAGCACATAGCTACACGCATGCATCAAACATATGTAAGGTTATCAGGTTATGGTGAAATGGCTCTATGCCTATATGGATAGTTAGTAGTTGGCCGCTGACTGGTAGGCGGTGCCGGGCTTCCACCCGACGGGGATGACGTTGCTGGCGACGAGCTGCTTGCCGGAGCTGGAGGTCAGGCGGATGGACAAGGGCGCCTGCAACGCCGACCCGGCGTTGAACTTCCAGACGGCGCCCCACGACTGCTGCATGGGCGCCCACGCGGCCCCTGGGCCGGTCTGCATGAGCTCGACGCCCGAGAGGTCGCCGTCGCCGTTCTGGTACTTGACGAGCACGGCGAAGTAGTTCGGGTTCGAGCCGGCGTCCACGACGAAGGTTAGCTGCACCCCGGGCCAGCTGCACTGCACGCTGCACGTCACGTGCGTTCGTCGTCGAGACACAGACGCCATTAGAAGGGTACACAAAGGACAGCTCGTGGCATGGCGCTTACCGGAACCGTGCATGTGCCCGTGTGTGGTGGTCCACGGAGCGATCGACATGCTAGCAAAAATAGCGAGCTGGTAGATCGACGATGTGTTTGCAATTTGCATCCACGGGCCAGTGCTTACCGGGTGTACTGGATTTGGAGGACGCCGGAGCCGCGCAGCTGGTCGGCCTGGCCGGGCTTCGCCATGGCGCCGAACGCCGTCCCGCTCAGGTCGAAGTGGACCGGCTCGCTCAGGCACGGGCCGCCGGGGCACTCGTCGGTGATCACGACGGTCACCGGGGTGCCGGAGCAAGCGTCATTACCGGTGCATTTCACCTGTTGGTGATAAGGCAAATGAATGCATGGTTTGTGATACATCTTGTGTAAGCATGTACATCTGAAGAAAAAAACATGTCCCTCAGCTAGATATATATACAGTGCACAGGTACGCACCTGGAAGCAAGAGCCGCATCCCATGCCGGACTTGTAGATGGAAGGGCTGCCGGCGGCGATCATGGACGAGAACGGCGCCTGGTCGACGGCACCCTGGTACCCACATGCGCCACCTACATGCACAAAGCAAGCACGCATGTTTCGCTGAGACATGAATTCTTTTCAGTTAACTGACACCGCGTATTTTCGGGCATGCAGTATATACCATCGCTCCCAGCCCCATTAGCGGCGCCGTACCACGTGGCGCCGCCATCGGACCAGCTGGAGAGCTTGCGGTGGAACTCGATGGATGTGCAGGGATGAAGGAGCGAGGCGAGAGCTGCGATGGCAGCGAAGGACATGAGCTGGGATTTGGAAGCCATAGCTGCTGGCTCTTTTGCCCGTGTCTAGCTAGCTTCTGATCGCTGGGTTTTGCAAACGATTGGGAGCTGAGGAGAGAAGTGATGTGAGCTGTGTGTGGGTGGAAGCTTGTGCTCCTGCTGTATTTATAGGCAGCAAAACTGTGTGGCCGTGCGTGCGTGCATGAATGGAGACAGATCTCTCCTCTATTGGATTGTGCATCGGGTGCACATGGACATGGCTAGGGTCAACATTGTTGAGCACAGATGAAACAATTTGACAAACAAACCAGTTAACTGACCTAGCGAGCAAGCAGGACTAGGCCGGTCCTTTTGTGTGCAGTTCACGTGTCTGATCCTCGCTGTGATTGGTGGAAATTGGAATATGGCAATGCCTGCTCTGCGTTTCGCCCTTCTAGATAGACAATCCACAGCTAGAAGCCTAGAACTACTTGGTGAAACCGAGAAGCTAGTAGAGAACTGTTATCAGTTTGACTAAGGGTTTTGGAAGAGTTAAAATTGAATGCTAAATTTTAGCACATATTAGCAATCATACCTATGTTAAAATTCTTTTACTCTTGATTAAAATTTAGTCTACCCTATTAGCACTCCTGTTTGGACGAGGTAGTACTAAAATTTAACGCTTTCACTCATTCGCCCTTGGATCCAAACAGGATTGCTAACTAAGGGCAAATACTCTGCCTGCATTGGTGCATACTATGCTTTTACCTGTAACTTTCAGGGACCCTGAGAGGTGAGAGAGGTTCTCGATTCCAGCAGGCACGACGACTTTTTATTGGAGTACGCTAGCAAGTATTTGCGCTAACATTACTGTTGACAGTTCAGAACGGCCGTTATTTCAGTTGGGCACGGCTGCTAATCCCGAGACGGCTCTCCCCTTCCCGGTCAACTACACTCCGCGCCGCCTTCCCAGATCCGCGCTTGCGCGTATCTAATCCATCACCATCAGGGACTGCCGGAGATATCGTCGTCCCCCAATCAAGTCCTCGCCAAGTCACGACCGTCACACACGGCGGCGGGGTCCCCTGCAGCAAGCTGCAGAGCAGACCTTGCCGTGATCCCGGATAGTTCTGCCGGCTTCGTACCCAACCGCGAGGCGCGAGCTCATCCGCTCCGCGAGAGTTCGGCGGGCGCTGACGTGCGACGGCCGTCAGGCGCCATGCACCGGTGGCCGGTGCAAGCACGCACCGACGACGACGCTCGCGGCGTCGCGTCCAGCCGTTTCTTCATGTCGAGGTGGTTTGGTTCGGTGGGCCGCACGGTGGGAGCAGCAGTAGGCTGGCAGAGTGAAGACGGGCCGAGCCGGGCCGTGTAGTTTGGGCCCATCTGATGGAGCAGAATGTTGACGGGGAATAGAGTCTGGCCCGACTGCGTGTGCTCCCTCTTATTTTTCCGCGACTCCGCCTATCTGTCCTAGCGGCTGACGACTGGGCGAGCAGCACCGCCCCTTCGTCCGTCCCTGCCTTTCGCCGGCGACGAGCATCCGCCAGGCATCAGGATCAGGTATCCCCCGACCCTTCCCTTCCCTTCCTGCTGTGCGAAATTGAGCACACGAAGCCCTAGTACAAGCTTTTTTTTTGTATACGAAATTCGCATCTGACCGATTACGAGTGTACACATGCATCGTTCCACCCCTGGCTCAGGAATAGAATTCTTCTTTCTTTGACGTGAATAAAGCAAGCAACCAAATCCAATTCGTTCTTCTTTAGCATGCAGCTGTGAGTTACTGTGATCCGTCGTATACCCTACTCACTTCATCCATTGCTAGATTATAGGTTCCTCTTCTCCGGGAGGGAAAGACCGATCTCGCCAAGCGTCGTCGCTCAACCACCATGCCCGACGTCGAGTTTATCCCTGAGGGAGGCCCTGCAGAGAAGGGAGATCATCAAGAGGCACGCCAGTTCATCTTGAAAGTAAGTGTATGGACTTCAAATCCTGATGGTGCCATGAGTGCCTGAACTTAATCCACCTCTCCAATGCTGGTCTAATAATTGAAGGTCAAGAAGACAATCGAAAGATGCCTGGAGCAACGCATGAACAAGGCCGAGATGTTCCGGGTGATCCGCGAGGAGGGACTGCCCACTTGGATCGCGTTTGCCGGTGAGATCACACATCGATCACCATGCGTCTTGTTCGAATTCGCTTAAAGTCTTATCTTGAATTTCCACATTCGCCGATCGGCACGCATCGATCTCTCTCTGACCAGCTGTCCGCTTGATTCGATCGGCGTCCAGTGTTCAAGGAGCTCCGCGAACAGAACCACGATTTCTTCAGGGAGTACTACAGCATGCACGACCTCAAGGAGCAGCGCGAGAAGCTTGGCCGCCTGATCCAGGCGTACCGGGCTGGCGGCAGCGCCGCACCTACCGGGGCGCGCGCGCCGGAGGCGGCGCCGACGGCCGCCGCCGTGATGGGAACGGATGCCGCGGCCAGCATGGAGTGGTCGCGCCAGCAGACGGAGGAGGATACGTGGTTGGACGGGGAACTCGCCCGCCTGCTGGCCAGATCTTCGACCGGAGGCGGCGTTGAGTTTGCCGGCGCCGCCTTGCCCCACCAGCAGGCTGTGCATTGTCCGGGCGGCCAGCAGCAGCCACATGACGATCAGCAGGCGGTGTACAACGACAGGCTCCGAGAGATGGGCTGGGCCGAGGAGGCGGAGGCGGTGGCGGCACCTACGCTGGCCCAACAGCAGCTGCAGAACGAGCAGCCGGTGGCCAACGGCTTGTTCCAAGGGGTGGCGTGGCCCCTTCAGGCGGCGCGTTCACCGCCGGGGCAGCAGCTACCGTATCAGCAGGAGCAGGCGGCGCGTTTGCCGGCCGGGCAGAAGCTACAGTATCAGCAGGAGCAGGCGGCGCGTTTGCTGACCGGGCAGCAGCTACAGTATCAGCAGGAGCAGGCGGCGCATCTTCCGGCCGGGCAGCAGCCACCTTACCATGAGCAGACGGTTTATTTTCCGGCCGATCAGCAGCCACGTTACCCGGAACATGGGGTGCATTTGCCGGCCGGGCAGCAGCTAACTTACCAGGAGCAGGGTGTTTCTTTTCCGGCCGACCAGCAGCTGCATTACCAGGAGCAGGATTTGCCGGCCCGTCAGCAGCTACATTACCAGCAGCAGGCGGTGCATTTGCCGGCAGAGCAGCAAGCGTACTATTGCCAGGAGCAGCTGATGGCCAATAATGGCGGGTTCCAAGGGGCGCCGGCTCCGACATTGGCAGCCGGTCTTCCCAGCGACATTCTGATGGATCCCTGGCCACTGTCTCAGGACGGCATCGTCGGATGGGGGCAAGAGCAGCAGGCTGAACCTCCAGGGCAACGGTGGCCGGGTGCAGGTGCTGATCCATCACCCTCGTTTACACTGCCCGGAGGCGAGCAGCTGGGGAACCAGAACTTCTACGGTGGCAGCAATGGTGGACGTGTTCAGTGATGTAATATAATTCTTCAGGTGAATTTGGAAATATTGGGATGAAATTACCCTTGTACTCAACAGAGGCAAATAGACTCACTCGTTCCCCTCCCGTTTCTCTTTGCTGCTCTCGTGCGTTCCCCTTCCCTCTCTCTTTCTCACTCAACCCTAGATCGGGGCAGGCGGACACCGGGCTAGTGGTTGCACCGTCTCTTCTTGGTTCCGCCTACGTAGTTTTTATGAGCAAACTAACCGTCTGCAGCGGCGGAAGCAACAAACGAGCAGGTGCAAGCCATCGATCGCCGCTGGCGACGTGGTAAACCGCGGTGGAAGCAGACGCCATGGATGCGTCCTTTGGGCACCCGGCGCGCGGTCGGCAGTCGGCACCTGAGATCAGGACCGCCGAGCGACATCTCCACAACCGTATCACCTCGTGGCGTGGCGTTAGCTGGCGCTCCTTGCCGGCCAAGTGAGCAGCCCTCCCCTCCTTCTCTTAAGCCGGTGGACCACCACGGCTAGGGGTGGAGTCACGATTTAACCATAGGAGGGGTCAAGAGACTGAGTAGAAGTGAACTCAAGCAGCAGAGTATGGACTTAAGAGAAAAAAAATTCAAGCAGTAGAGTAGACTCTAATATAGTATGGACAAAAAATATTACGAAATGGTGTACTAGTGATGCTATTAGATGCGATCACTAATTGAGCATATAAATGCGTTTGTTGATTCAAAGAAAAAAGAAAACTACATTGTGTCAATTTGCATCAAAATATGGTGGAATGCAAAACATGGGAAAAATAGAAGAAAGCTATTTTTACTAAGTACTGCCGTAAATGTTCAACGAACCAAAATTGTATGTCTACTACCTAGTCACAACTACAGCATATTTTGGATGACTAATCCTAGCTAGTGCAATTTTCTACTATAGATGGCATAGAAGCTGGTTAATTTTAGGGTAAAAGAGAGGAACAGATTTATACTACAGTATCACTACAATGCGAATGACAATGGCGAGTCCGGGTTGGAGCAGTTTTATTCTTTCTTGGAGGAATGGAGGTTTCAAGATTTACTTGTAGGGTCTGTCTCTTGACTACTTAAGCGTATATTGCAAACAGTATTTATAATCCACGCATAGTTATAACTATAGATCAGCACTAATCTTGGGAGGGGCCAGGTCCCTGACTCCACCACTGACCGCTATAGTTGGCCATTGGAGCCACCCGGCGTGGCACAGCCCGGGCCCGACTAGGCCCGGCATGATTATGCCCGACACGATTCGGCCGATTACTTATTCGTGTCATGCTGGGCCCGCTCGCATGCCGAGGTTTCAGCCCAGGCACGGTACGGAGGCCTGTTATCCGTGCCGGGTCGGTCCGATTACTCATACGGGCTCTGCGTGCTGTGCCAGCCCGTGAGCCCATGTAGCCATAAAACCCTTCTACAATCTAGAATTATCTCAAAAATTCAAATTTGATAAGAAGTTTATTGAAATCTTAACACATTCTAAAATTCAAACACTTCTATTCACACATACACATTGAAACCTACATTCACACACACACATTCACAAATTTGAAAAGAACAACATATTTTAACTTGAGTTGTTTTATTTGCTTCCTCATTGAAAACCTTTGTAGGTAAAACCTCACACCTCATGAGGATAAAACCCTACAAAGGAAAAAAAAGAGTACAATCAGCTCCAAATTGTTCAATTACATCAGTTCAAGTTGAAGTTCCGAACCACATGTCACTTACCACCAGCACACCACATTACACAGATTCTTCATCAAGATACAAGTTCTGAAAAGAGTCTTCAAGTTCTCGATCCTCCACGGCATGCTGAAGTCTTGCATCTCCTACCTCGACGACGAGACTGAGCTCGGTGAAGATGGCGGCGGCGCGAGCAAGAGCGTGGAGAGAGAGAGCGGGGGCAAGGGAGCGAGAGGGGAGAGTGGAAGGGCACGGCGGGGCTCCGCGGCTTTTATAGGCCGAGGGAGGGAGCGAAGCGGCCGGCAGGAGAAGGGGCGGCGTTGGTGGCGTCTGGCCATCATGGCCGTGATGGCGGCGGCGGTTTCTGGCAGGAGAGGAGGCGCGAGTGGGGAGTGAAGGCGGGGCTCATCACAAGCATTGAAGGGAGCGGGGGCAGTGAAGGAAGGGAGGCGACGGGCGGCCAACGGCCGGGTGAAGCGCACGGCACGGGGATGGCGAAACGGTTGGAGGTGGGGGATGACAAGCGGGCCCCACCCATCGGTGGTGGAGAGAGAAGAGAAGGGGGAAGGTGGAACGGGCTAGGGTAGGCTGACTGGGCCGAACGGTGGGATTGGGCTGAGCACAGGAGGGAGAAAAGAGAGAGGGATGGGCCGAGTTGGAAAGAGGGGAGAGAGAAATAGAGAGATGGAGGTGGGCCGTAACATTTTTTTTCTTTTTTTAAAAAAAAGGGTGCTACACCTGGTTAGAAGATTATTCTAGGAAAATACAAGATGAGAACTTGAGCGTGGACGTGTGGTTATCATACTTCCAAGATGGCACTCTCTGAGGACAACACCAAGTTCTTGTATGGTCTCTTGAGGCATATCCATCTGTTTTCTGCACAGAAACTACTTAAGGTAGTGCAAGTCTATTCTCCCAGATATTTCCAATTGTGATCCTGTAGTCTCTCGCTGACCTAAGAATTGAAAAGGATTAAATAGCTGCAATTGACAAAAAACTTTTACGTAGTATTGTAAAAATGCAAAACTAAGATCTGGGCAGACCTTTTGTTGTCCTTCTCTGGATCAACGAGTGTAACCACAAACTCCTGTGATGAAAAAGGGGGTGAACCAGCAGTATAAAGACATTTACTTCCATCATAGGCAGACAATTTGCTGCCGAGAGCTGTCTTCGCATGCGGTCTGATAAGCTCATTAAGAGCATCTCCAATAGGAGACCTAAATTGGTTTCTATCTTGAAATATAGGGTTTAAGAGAAAAAAATAGCCTCCAGCAGAAGTCCTATTTTATAAAAAAACTGGCAAATCAATTTAGAACTCAGTCTCCCGGGTTCTAAATATAGGACTCAATTGGTTGGATCCTATTTTCCTTTTGTCACGAAATCTAACTGACTGAGTATAAGCTTTTGAGACATCGCTGTTGTAAATGACATGATTTGAGACCCCGCTGTTGGAGTATAAGCTTTTTTTGACCCTAAACACATCAAATATGTCCCTAATACAAATTATAGGACCCAAATATAGGACTCATGGTTGGAGATTCATGGTTGGAGATGCTCTAAGAACCCTCTTCTTGATTTTGGCTCAGGATTAGTAGAAACCTAAAGAAAAGTAAGCCAGACAAAGTTATTTATTGAGATAAACCAAACCTCGATTTCACAAAACGCGTCATTCAGCTAACAAGACAGCATAGTAGTTCCTACACAATACAGAGATAGTTGGGTGATGATACCCCCACCAATGGATAAGCAAATTTAAATAACTTACTGCAAATGTGTGAACAAAACCGTCAACTTGTAGGTGGAACAACAAGGCAATTAAACTACAGAAGGGTAGTGGCCGTGGTGTGAGTTGCCTGGTGCACTGGATCGCGTGAAGCGCACTTGGTTGGCGACACTGTCATGGAGATCCAGCAACGGACTGTTGGCGAGTAGAGGCCCGAATCGGGCAGCCGCAGCGAGCGGATCGAATCAGTTCCATGTTGTCAAGAATCCTGTCTGTTTTGTCTAATCATATGGATTGCTTAACTTTGCTAGACAAAATGATACTCGGTATATTCCTGTCCCTTTTTAATTCAAAATGATACTTGGTATATTCCCGTCTCTTTTTTATGAATTAAAAAGCTATGTTCTTTGTTCCCCAACATTTGTAAACGAAACACGGTAGATAAAAATAACTGGGTACAACAAATTTCGTGAACAACATAATATTGGTAACAAACAGGTTACTTACATAAAAAAGTTTGTAATTTGAAGAGGCTCATTCTCACATTCCAAGTATTCCAAGTATTAGTTACCGACAATAAAAATGGTTAAACCACATTTTCCAAGTGAACCACAAAACATGCATTCCATGTATTTCTCAATCAACAAGAAAAAATGGTTCACCAATAACAAGTATGTCAAACAACATATCGTTATTACATAGCAACAAGGAAACATTGTCGACAAGGACATGGTAAATTCATCTCTCAGTCAATTAAAATCTAAGTAAAGAATAACAGCAGCTTCAACAAGGTTGTAAAAAAGGAACTAAGAACAAGGACTCCCTTATTCGACAGTACAGCCAGGGATGCGGAAATGGCAGCCAACAAAACAACACATCCCCTATAGGGATGATATAACCAGCAGAAGAAGCTGCAGGATGCTAAATGACAATTACGAATGTATAAGACCAATGGCACAAAACTTGAAACATTGAGGAACGTGCCATTGAGATACAATTTTCTACAGATTAGCACAGTAAAATCATTTGAACTGAAGATTAACTGAAGAGAAAGAAACAGTACAGGCTCTGTACCAATCCAAACGTGCCATTACAAATTCAAGCATACGTTCTTATTTATGGTTCATTCGAATTCTGGAACTTAGTTGTACAATAAAGATATTTTAGTTTTGCAGGACTGACAAAGAGAAGATGCACATATCTAGCAAGATCAAGCAAAACAATTCACTCCCCTAGCAGTTATATGGACAGGGAAAACAAAAGAAAGAAGGTTCATATGAAGAACATTGATGCATGCCAGAGTACAAAGGGAATTACTCATTCATAGCAAAGAACAGAAAGGAGAACAAACAAGAAAGAAGAAAGAAATGCCCCGCCGCTGCAGGAGCTGCGAGTAACCCCTAGGAACTCCACCGGGCGGTCCGGTGCTCGCAGGCAACCGAGGGTAACCCCGAGGATTCAAGCCGGTAGAGAGGTGCCTTCCGTTCGCCTCCATGAGTAACCTCGGGCAAATCCCCTGGTGGCCCGGAAACCGCCGGTAACCGCTCGACACATGTGCACCGCCGCTGGGGGGGCCAGATTTGGCCTTGGTCGGCGACTCCTCGAACTCTCCATAGGTTCGACCGATCTGATCTGTTCCGGTGTTGAGAGAAACTGAGAAGACAAATGGACTGCCAAGTGACCACAGCTAAACCCTAAACCAAGGCGATCAATGGCCCACTAATTACTCATCTCAGCATCTAATTTTCTTGGAAAAAGATGAGAACGGCTCCAAAAATTGTTCCAAAAGAAGGAACAACACGGAATCTCTCTAGTGAAGAACAAAATCGTTAGTAAAAAAAGACGGGCCGCTACGTCGCGAGCGAAGCAACGGGAAAGCAGACCTGCGTCCATATACTTCTGCATCTGTCTTTCAAAGCAAATGCAAATTACGTACGGAAAACAAAAAAAACAGCAGCACGAAAATTCAAGACAGCACGGCTGAAGCCTCTGCACACAACAATCAATCGTTTTGAAACTACTATGTAGTACGACCTGGCTCACTGTATTCGCCGAGCAAAAGGCCAAATTGAAAACGATCCCAAGAAAAAACGCCAAAAAATCGAAAAGGAAAATCAAACAGCCAAAACGCTACATGAAAAATCTTTTGCCTAAACGACGGCAACACAAGCAAGCGTTCGAGTACCTGCAGGATGCGATTTACAAGGCATGTGCGCCAATGGTCATACTCAGGCCAGCCATCTCCCGCAAAGAGACTAAACGTCTAAACGGGGAATTGATCTGCTTCCTTCAGTCGCACAAGAAACTAAACCGTCAATTTGTTGCAAAGAAAGCTGATGCGTGCAGCTGAATACAAACATTAAATAGCGATGATGGAGGACCACCGAAACGTGCCGCTGCATGCATATGCTGCTGGAGGAAACCCAGCAGCTGAGATAAGCAAGAATCCAAGACAAGCGAGGGGTAACTGGGAGCAGGATTGAGAGCTATGGTGCGCAGTGGCACAAGAGAGAACCCCCGGGTGGACGTGCGCTCCAACAGCAGGATGGGATCGGAAGCGCAAGCTGTTCATCATCCATGTTCCCCTCGTAGCCACCAAGTAGTTACGAGAGAGAGAGAGAGAGGGGGGGAAGAAATTAGTTGCTTCTGAGATATAGAGAGATAGTGTGCAATATTTTGCGAAAGAAGTGCTACACAGCATTCTAGAAGAAATTAGGGATGATATTTTTTACTTGTTAGTTAGTTAGTGAGTCAAGAGATGTTTCTTGGAAAGAACAAATGGCAGTGGTCTTGAGATATGTGGATAAATGTGGAATTGTGAAAGAGATATTTGTTGGCCTTGTTCATGTGACAGAAATAACTTCTGCCTATCTCAAGTCTTCTATTGATGAACTATTTGCTGATCTTAAGTTAAGCTTAAAGCAAGTTAGAGGAAAAGGATATGATGGTGCTAGCAACATGCGAGGTGAGTTTAATGGCTTGCAATCATTGATTATGAGAGAAAATAGTTTAGCTTATTACCTTCATTGCTTTGCTCACCAACTTCAATTAGTATTGGTGGCTATTGTGAGAAAGCATAAAGGGGTCAGTGATTTTTTTACTATAATTTCAATCTTATTAAATGTGGTGGGTGGATCATCTAAGAGAAGAGATATGATTAGAGATATTAATCTTAAAAGAAATAAGTAAGGCATTAGGATGCAGACAACTTCAAACCGGAACAGGGTTGAATCAAGAGCAAAGTCTTCAAAGACCCGGTGATATTCGTTGGAGTTCCCATTATAAATCCCTCAAAAGTTTGGTTGATATGTTTCCTACAATAGTCAAGGTGCTAGAAATTGTGGAAAATGATAAAAAAAAGATTGGAAAATTAGAGATCAAGCATCAAATCTTTTAAAGTACTTCCAGTCTTTTAACTTTGTCTTCTATTTGCATCTCATGTTGACTATATTAGGAATCACAAATAGCTTGTCTTTAGCATTGCAACGGAAGTTAGGATATAGTAAATGCTATTAAATATGTGAAAGCAACTAGATGCCAATTGGATGAGCTTAGAAGAGAAAAGTGGGGGAAAATATTGGATGATGTCCATAAGTTTTGTGACAAGAATGATATTTGCAAATTGGAAATGGAAGATGAATATATTGATCCCAAGAAGCGGAGGCATAAATCTGGAATTACAAACAACCATTACTATCAAGTAGATTGTTTTAATGATGTTATTGAACGGCTACTTCAAGAGCTTGACAGCCGTTTCAGTGAGACAAGCTCTCTGAACTGCTTCTTTGCTCAGCCGCTTTTAGTCCAAGAAACTCATTTCATGATTTTGATATGGAAAAAATAATGAGCTTAGCAATTCTTTATCCATATGATTTTGATTCTGGGGATTTGAGGGACCTTAGCCATGAGCTTGGACTCTACATAACTGTAACTGATGTGAGGGATGATGATAGGTTCTCCAATCTACAAATTATTGCTGAGCTTTCCCAAAAAATGGTGGAGACTAGAAAACATGATCCTTATCCAATGGTTTATCGACTTTTGAAACTTGTACTAATGTTACCTGTTGCTGCTGCTACGGTTGAGAGGTGTTTCTCAGCCATGAAGATTGTAAAAACACGTTTGCGCAATCGCATTGGTGATAAATACATGAGCAATAGCCTTGTTTGCTATGTGGAGAAAGAAGAGATGCTGAAAGTTACTAATGAGGCTGTTGTTCGTCGGGAAAATGCAAGGTCGTAGATTTGATGATGAAGATTAAAGGTAATGGATTGTTTTTTAATTTGCAACATTCTTTCTCCTTGAAAAATGCTATTAAATTAATTTATGAATCATCTGTTTTCTCTTTTAGACCTTTGAATCATCGATGATGTTGAAGATTTGAAGTCAAATTGATGTGTTTTGCCTATATTAATATTATTTTGTTCATGCTACACCAACTTATTAAATATTATTACTGGACTTCTTCATTTTGCAAAAAAAATTATCTCTTCTTCATTGTTGCACCCTCCTCCATTTTGCTCTACCTTCGCCACTGGAGCCTGCCTACCCCATCTCTCCTCTGCTCTGCTCTACAGAAAAGACGAAGAAAGAAGGGCGGGCCGAGGATCAGCCAACACACGCTTTTGATTTAAGAAGATGCGAGACTCGATTCCGGGCTGGCTACCTGAGAGCACGCTCCGCTAGCCGCTAGTTCGCAACATTTGATGAGTCCGCCGGGCAAGAGTCCCAGGAGCCGGTTGCTCTAGTCTTGCCCGTGTTCCATGGCGGTGTGTTCGTTTGGGGTGCACGTGGGCAGGTCCAGACGCCGTTCGGTGCTCTGGATGGGCGTTCAGGGACGGCGCGGTTGTGGCCTGACTTGCCAAGCCGACGACGGCGTCGCCGGCTGGGAGTGCTACCTCGCTCCCACCCCACGGATGGCAGCGTTGATGTTGATGGAGCCGATCACGTGGTTGTTGCTGCGTTCTCCAACGGGCTTGCCGGGCGGAATCGCGGATGCTGGGCTGGTGGCCGCCGCCGTCTCTTTTTGTTCTTGGCTTCGCCTGGTCAGCAATAGACGAGCAGAGGCCATGGGTCGCCGCCGGCAGACGCATGGAAGAGTCCTGCTGCAGACGCGGTGCGGTCGGAACCGTAGACCAGGCCCCCGAATGCCGAGCGCGCTTCGCCGGCCAAGTGAGCGGCCCACCTCCGCTTCTCCTGAACCGGCGGACCACCAGTCCACCACGGCCAGCCCAGACGGCGTCCAGTTCTCACCGTGCAGGCGTGCAGCATGAATGCGCACGGAGCATGGGCAACGACGGCGGCGAACCAACGGACACCGGGGGATGCTCACTGCTACATCTGTGTCAGGCCGTCTTCGCCGTGACCTACAGGCTACAGTACCACGGTCCACGGCAAGCCTTCCTGTGACGAGCCATCGTCTCGTTCTTGCCGTGCGCCTTCTATGCCTGCAGCTCGTCCCGTCCTCACCGCTCTTGCATCTGTCATCTCGATAGGCACATATACGGGGACCATTAGCCGATAAGCACACGAGCAAGGGCGGCGACGGGACAGTACCGTCCACCCCTTGGTACCCGAGATCCGTCCGATTCGAGTTCTACGGCTCAGATCAGATGAATTGATGAGCTGATCGCGCAGAACACCACAAGTTCAGTGTCTTCGGACTGGCTTGCCGCTAGCCGGCTGGCGTACGCGCGGTGGGCTGGGCTACTCGTGCCGGCGTGTTCGCGTGTCGAGGCTACGAAATTATTGAGGGCGCTGGGCTTTGGAAGTCGGCCGTCGGCCATCTTGCCGGCGGGCGTGATTTGGGCGTTCAGAAAGGATACTTTCTCAGCAGAAATACATTTATCTGCAGAACTACATGTGGGAGGAGACATGAAAGAACTCACCATGAAAGAACTTCCATTTTGGCTTAAAAGGCCCTGAAAATGCAACTGTTTTTGGCCCCAACAGTACACAAAAATTTGATTCATTCGTGAGCCATCCTTCCAAATAACGTCAACTCACTAGGATACAGATCCACTTGCAGTTCTCGTACAACACCCTACTAAAATGTCCACAGCTAGCAAAAAAATTAAAGACAAATATTACATGCTATCACAACCATCACACAACAGTCCTCTACCCCTACTGGTGAGCTGGTTACTCCTCTTCGTTACCCTCTTCCTTGGTAAGCTTGATCATGTCGTCAATCCTCAGGATAGTGATGGCTGCCTCAGTGGCAAACTGCAACAAGAACGCAAAAGATAACTGAACCGATCTCAGGCATTACAAATATTATGATGACAGGGTAACGAGTGGGCCAACCTGAATAATCTTTACTTTGCTCATCGCGGGTTCAATCACACCATACTCGAGGTTGTTGCGAATGATACCTTTCGAGAGGTCAAGTCCCATGCTGCACAAACAAAGAAACAAACATTAATAGCACGCACACACAGATTGCAGTAGTACCATATCTAGAACCATCGATGGGTACCAAATTATGAGGCTACCTAACTATACATCAATGCTCATTTTATGGAGCTTGTAACACGGTAAAAAAAATACTGAGATGATATGACTAAGCACATATATATTGAATAGTGAGCCAGTATATCTCTTTTCCTTGCAGTATATAATGGAAAACCTAGAGAACTTCAAAGGAATTGATAGGAATATGCATCCAGGACTTCAGAAATAAAACAGATGAACCAGAGCCACTTTAATCAAATAACTAAAAAAGACAAGTTCTATAATTACCATTACCTTGAGAAATGTTGCTTATCAGCCTTTGTTTGTGAAGTATGATGATATGCTCTAAGTTTTGCTACAAGCTCAGTTGCATCTTTTGCAGCATTAACAGAGAGTACCTGTCAGCGCGAGGTCATGCCAACCATTAATATGCTATGTTGGTTGGTGAAAAATGTAAATATAAGCAAAATAGAACAGGTCAAAACCTTGGGTATGATCAACAAAGATTCAGCAAATTCAGCAATTGCCAACTGTTCCCTAGATCCCAGGGTTGTTGCAAGGTTCTCCAAGTAAACTGACAATGCAGCTTCAACTGCACCACCGCCAGCAACAACCTGCACAACCATTACAAACATGTTCAAGACACTAGCACCATACAAACATTACAAACAAGTAGTATTTGCCTATTCAGAAATAAAAGTAAAGTGCATATTGAACTGTTTGATTCTTCCAGGCATGCAAGTAGTCCACAACTATTCAGGCTTTCATACATTGCCTCAAATAAAGAAACAGTAAAAATTGTCACTATATGTTCACCTATTTAATGGAGGTGAATAACACATAAAAAAAATTGAACAAAAGCATTACCATATTTGACTCCAGGGTTCTCTTCACAATGCATAAGGCATCATGCAAGGACCGGTCAATCTCATCAAGCATGAAATCATTTGCACCTCTAAGTATTATGGACACCTACACAATAGAAAACAGAAAACCAAGCATTATGCCATTATCTTCAAATTAATGCTGTCCATCCCATAGCAAGATAATTAAATTTGGTACAGAAGTACAAACCGCGCTGGTGTTCTTCGTGCCTTTCACCAGGATAACATCATCATCTGCAATTCTTTCCTCCACAACTTCATCCGCATGTCCAAGGAATGATGAATCAAATGTTTCTTCGCCTTCCATGTCCGCAAAAGTAGTAATCTGCAAGGTTCAATTATTGAGCCACCTATCCACTGCCTATACTAATAAAGCGTGTAAAATTATCACTTGGTTAAATATAATCTTCTGCTTTCATCCTAGAGAACATCATGAATACAAGTTCTGGCAGCATTTTTGAAAACTCTTGTGTAAGCATACCATAGTTGCACCGGTGGCTTTGGCAACATGACGCAAATCTTCCTTGCGCACACGCCTTACTGCAATTGCTCCAGCCTCGACAAAGTACTGAAATAGATTTCATGACACAGTTCCAAAGTTATCCAATAACAGTCGTCATCATGATAAGTCTGCGTACAAACATTAGCAAGCGAACACTAAAAGATCCTGATAGAATGAAAAATCACTGAAGGGAAGGTTCATCTTGAGATCTCAAAAGTCATATGAACCACAGCAACGCAGGCACAAAAAAAATATGGAAGTGAAAGCTCTGGTGAACTTTACATGAAATAGT
Organism: Panicum hallii; assembly: GCF_002211085.1. Classification (NCBI taxonomy): domain Eukaryota; kingdom Viridiplantae; phylum Streptophyta; class Magnoliopsida; order Poales; family Poaceae; genus Panicum; species Panicum hallii. The sequence goes on along the minus strand of NC_038048.1, from coordinate 41,182,166 downwards.
CAAGTAAAAGATATTCCCTCAGCCCATGTAAACTTGATGTCCAGACAGCTAACTCCTTCGTTAATTAAACTAATTCCTCCGGTCCGGATCAGTGTTTTAAAGGCGTCGCCTAGGCAACGCCTAGGCGTCCAGGCAGACCCAGCTCGCCTTGGGTTACAGCTCCGCCTTGTCGCCTAGGCGTCAACTAGGCGCCGCCTAGGTGTCCAGGCGTACCCAGCTTGCCTCGCCTCGCCTTACCGCCTTTAAATCACTGGTCCGGATGTCAACTATTCATGACCGGAGGGAGTATACTACCTTAAGTCCTCAAGTGCAATGCAAAAGGACAACAGAAGACCAAAAAAATACCGGTACGAAAGCAACTTTGACCAGAGTGACCAAACAAAACAAATGATTTGGTGCTGGACAACTAGACACAAAGTATCAGGGAAAATATCAGAATCACTTCTGCCTGAGTAATGGAAACATACCTTCAAGGACATATCATCAATTCCCTTGGTGGTCAACACAACATTAGCTCCAGCCTTGAGAATTTTCTCAATTCGCTCCTTTGTTATGTCAGATTCTCTGCCAACAAATATATTACAAGGATTAACATTTGAGACCTTAAAATAGAATGATCAATGAAATGCTAGCTTTTCAAATAAAAAAGGCAGGGATATCAGTGCAAACAAATAAGATACAAGAACTATGGAAAAGGTATTAAAGAGAGCATGATTAAATCAGAAATATACAAAGGAATAATAAAGTATCACAATACAGGATGCAAATACCTTTGACGAATCTTCTCAAGTTCCCTTGGATCAGTTACAAGAACTTGGACACCAAGTTGCATTTTTGTCTTCTGAAGGTTAAAATCAAGACAAGCAATTCTAGCAGGAGTTACTTTTGTAGGCATTCCTTGAGCTGCACGGCCTGTGTTTAATGCGTACCCATTCAGCAGATAACTATCCTTCTGACTTTTACCATGAGCTTTCAAAATATTGATGCTCTGCAGATCAGATAAAACCTAGTTAGAAGCTAGTTTTATGAAAAGCTCAATGATAACAATAGTTAACACAAAACCCAGGAGCTTAAAGAGAACAATATTTCATGTTTGAAAATTTCCGCCCATGTACTGAGCAGCCAAAAATCAAAAGGAGTTCATTGTGCCTGTGGTTGTATGTAACATCTAACATCATCTAAAATGAATATTATGGTACAGTACATTGTCCAAAATTGGCAACAAGTACCAATATAAAGTACTTAAGCAGTGAATGTGAATGGATTAACCACAGAGATGTCTTATTCATAATAAAGCAAATCCTTATGATAGAATAAATTTAGTTGGGCAGTGCTGTAACCAAAAATGTGTTTGACTGACCTTGATTGGATACTTCACTTCCCCCTTGGCATTTGTAGTCTTCACAGCTTGAACCGCATCAACGACCTAAAAAACAAATGTCAGGATAACTCAAAACTGAACGCAATACCAACTGAAAGACAGTTGAAATCCTAGTAGTTGACTCTGGGAATAAATAAACTGTCAGGCGGAAACCATAACAGCACATTATTACAGATCTCAAGAGAACTATGTGAGCACAAATGCAGAGCGCCAGTAAGGAATAAGGATTTTACAGTTAGTGATCACACGCGCAAAAGTAATGGAATACCCTGTGTATATGAACAAGAAGGCTAAATGAAGCAACCAAAGAGTCCGCTAACCTAAAAGCTAAATGACCGCAGGAACTTACCATAGTAGCAAAGAAATCACTGTCACTATTAATCAATTTCGATGACATGCTAGTTTTTGCACAGTTGATAAGGGAGTCTTTTCCAAGTCTATCAACCTGAAAGTGTAGATAAAAATTCAAATTCAAATCAGTATGACAATAGGCATGGAATGGGCAGCATTCCTCTGACATTTGCTTTGGAGACAAGTATCTTACCTTGACTGACAACTTTTCCTCCACATATTTGCAGGCTTCACGCATAGCAAGCTGGTGGAATATGAAGGAAAAACATTCCACATGTGAACCACGGTCATCTTGCCAATAAAAATGACCATTTAACATTCAAATGCTACTATAGCTGCAATAAGAACCGAAAACTCACCCTGTAGCCACTGATTATAGAGGTCGGATGGATCTTATTTTTCACAAGATCGTTGCCTCTCTGAAACAGAACTGTGTGAGTGCACCTGAAAACTGGTTGGGAAATTAACAACAGTGAGAGAAGCAAAGCATATCTTACCTTGAGCAACTCTGCTGCTATGATGACAACTGAAGTTGTTCCATCTCCTACCTCACGGTCTTGGAGCTCAGCCAACTCAACAAGAACCTAGCAATTGATAGACACCAAAAAATATAAACACACAGAAGCAATCAAAACATAAGACTTCAATTTTCAGATTTTGCGGCTAGGAGTCACCTTGGCAGCTGGGTGCTCGACTTCCAACATCCTCAGTATGGTTGCTCCATCATTAGTTATTGTAACATCACCAATGTCATCCACTAGCATCTGTAAGCAGAATATGCTGAATTAGTTTTCACTATTCCTGCTTAGAGTACCATAGACTCAATTCTTTTATCTATGGGCGAGTTTTCTGATCTGTTACAGAATTATTCAAACTGTGACGACACTGAGCCCAATCTATGTATATTAGCAGCCAATGAGTTGCCTGCTAACTACGTTTTTGAGTCAACAGCACCTTCAGCACGAAGCTGCATTCAGATGAGCAGAATACCATTCTAGACTTCCGAGTAATACAGATCATGAGATGATGCCGTGATTTACAAATCTAAAGTTTGGATCCATCAAAGGCTGCAGGAGTGATTTGCAAACACCAAATAGATCAAAGTGAAAGACACACATACCTTGTCGAGCCCGACGGGACCGAGCGAGGATTTGACGATGTTGGCCACTGCCCCGCACGCCATCACTGCGATCAAACGAGCAGATTCAGTAATTAAAGCAGAACGCGCCCAACGGCGACTCGGGCCACTAGATCTCAGAGACCCCCGCACGCCCGCCGGCGGAATCTGATGGCAAGGAAAGGAAGGGGTGGCGGCGGTTACCGTTCTGCGTGCGGACGTCCTGGCCGGACTGGCGCTCGCCGAAGATGTCGGGCGTGATCGCCATGGCTGCGGCGGCGAGGTGGGTGGAGGCAAAGCGCGAGAGAGTTCGAGGCGGAGGAGCCCTTCGGTCACGCTCGAATGGGGTTTTGTAGATTCGACTTGCGGGTTGCGGGGTTAGGGTTCGATGCAGCGATGGAGGTTTTTTGTAGTCCTTTTATCCACCTTTTGACGGGCTTGTAGGAGGAGGCTTAGTGCTGCAGCCCATCAAAGCAGAAAACGGGCCTTCAAAAAAGGGCAGAAAACGGGCCCTCAAAAAGGGCAGAAAACGGACCCATATCTTGGCACTCGGCCCAACTCCCCTTCGAGGATCAAGGCTGCGCCTGCTCCTCGCCGTCTCCACCACCCGAAGTCCCGAACCAAATCTTCCTTCGCTGATGGCGCCACTCCTCTCCCAAGCGGTCCCCAAAACCTTCGCACCACCGATTCCCCGCGCTCGCCACCGCCTCGCGCCCAAACCGCCCTCCGCCGCCGCCTTCCTCCGCGGACTCTTCCCCGCCCGCCCGCCACCGGCGAAGGCCGAACTCCTCCGCCTCATCGCCGACCAGGGCCGTGGCCTCCAGACACAGTCCGATCCCGCTCGCCTCGCCGACATCGTCTCCTGCATCGACGCGCTCGCCGCGGTATCCCCCGGCGTGGACACCGTCTCCGACGCCGCCAAGCTCTCCGGGACCTGGCGCCTGCTATGGACCACCGAGCAGGAGCAGCTCTTCATCGTGCGCAACGCCCCCTTCTTCCGCACCGCCGCCGGCGACGTGCTCCAGGTCATCGATGTCCCCGGCGGCGCGCTCAACAACGTCATCACCTTTCCGCCCTCAGGCGCATTTGTCGTCAATGGCGACATCGAGGTCCAGCCGCCCCAGCGAGTCAATTTTAGGCAGGTTTTTTTATGCTGGTTCGTTACCACATAGCATTTGTCTGATCGCCTGGTCGTAATTGGATCGACTGATGAGCATTTTACTGTGTAATGTTGATGTGCTTGTTCTAGGTTCACACGCGCTGTGCTGAGAGGAAGCAACTGGGAGGTACCTTTTCCACCATTTGGGAAAGGATGGTGAGTGCAGCATGTTCGTCGACTTGAATCATTTTGGTTGCGATGGAATCATTTTATTGCATAGGAACTAGAGCAATAATGCAAGTACAGCAACTTGAGAAACTTAAGACCGTGTACACCGCCATTCAAAGAAATCGTGTACATCAAAAGGAATTTTGCAGGCATATCGATTGAACTGAGCGGGAGATTGAAAAAAAAAAGGTGCATAGGCTCCTCCCTGAATCATTGTAACAGCTAAACTTAGCAATGCTGCTATCCCTTCTTGGTACTAGATGTGGCAAAAGAATTCCTGTCTTGTTAGGTCCTCATTTTTGCTCTTGTTTTGTTTACTTTGGCTTCTCAGACAAACTCAGTTTGTCCTTGATCCACCATAAGAAAAATTCCCTGCTTATATATTAAGTTGGGCTGGAGTAAACGCTTAAGCGCCTTTAATACCCAATCTGATTTCTTCAGACAGTGCTTGGGTAAAAATGCAAAAATATGTCCTGACTAGTGAAAGGCTAAATGTTTTATAATGTTAGCTTTCTACTTGGTGCTGGTAGTTTCATCAAGCAGGGTTCCTGCAAAGCTAGAAAAGCGGAACATCTGTACTAAACATTTTTTAGTTTTTCAGTTCTTTTCAATTTTTTTCTTGAATCATTATCCCAACTTTCAGGTTTGACACTGTCTATTTGGATGATGACATACGGGTCGCCAAGGACATAAGAGGGGACTATTTAGTAGTTGATCGCGCTCCATATTCTTGGGATGGATAGTGTCTGAAGTTCAAAGCTGACCAAAAGAACATTTGGAGAACCTTATGCTTTCCTAGCAATCTAGCATAGACTTCACATTTTACTATGCCGTTTCTTTTCCTGTACATTGTTTTGTTCTACGGATACTATGTGGTAAGTCCGATACATGCTGTACTCGCTGTAAGATATTCTCCAAAGAAATTGATAAAGGAAGTTGATATTGTCCGTATATGTTTTCCTATGTGAAAGAACACCAACTTGCTCAAGTATATTAGCTGCTTTGACTTGATGATGCTGTGGATCAGGCTCTAAAGTACTTTGAATGCATAATGAAATGGTAAAGAAGGATCCACCACGCTTCTACTTGTTGAACTTGGTATTGCATTGCTATGGCCCAGCCATGATGGACTTATGGACGATTGCAGTTTATTTTGCTAGTGTTACTTTGCTTGTTGGCTTTAGCTTAAAACTACTGGGTACACAGTAGCTCTAATTGGTGGCTTTGTGCATGTGACGTATGCTCTCATGCAATCAGGTCAATGAATACAATCATCTATGTAAGGGTAGTAACAGCAGCATTGCTTTCTTGAAACCCAACTTTGCTTTGGGAAAAGTAGCAAATCTAATGTTGAAATATAAGATTCAGGATCTGTAACCACTTACCATTCGACAACTAATTGTAGAAGTGTGTCTCAGATGCAATTATTTTTTTACTATATCTCTGCCAGTCAGGGGATCATACTGCCGGTCTTGGACTTCATGTTCAAGTGTTGTACCTGTGGAGTCCAAATGGCATGTGCAGTGCAGTGGTGAGAGAAATCGATTTACCATTTCTGTTTTTATTTCCGTGACTAACTTTATTTGGTCATTTCTGTATTTGTGAATACTCTGCTCTACAGAAGTAATTTTTTTGTGAGGTTCTCTGCTATTCATCAGAAGTAAACTTTTTTCAGCCTGGATGTCCTGTTTCTAGTTTATAGATAAGTCAGGGAATAGGTCTGTTATGCAATGGATCGACTGAACATCACCGCTATATGATATTTGAGGTCAGATCATCAGAACTACTGGTGCAAAATGCTTCAAGTTTTCTCCTACTGTTGGACTGAACAACCACCTTTGTTTTCAACAGCTTATTTCAATTATCTATTCTGGCGGTCACCCCTCTTGTACTAATAAAGTGGGTTTTGTTGATGCTGTTTCCGCTATTTGCAGGTTCTGAGTCGCAGTCGCACAGCATTGGGAGGGTTTCGGAGGACAGGTTGGACCATGACCCCCGGGCCAGGCTATTTAGTGTTGCAGCATATTCTGTACTGTGTAGTGTTCGGTATTGTGCAGAAAGGTAACATGCTTATTCGCTGGCTCATCAGTTGCTCGAGGTCCATCACGGCAATTGTTTTGGTATGTTCGGTTAGGTCTGGGATTAATCATATAATTAAGAACTATTTATTTTGCCAGAGCTGGGCCTACCAAGCACTGCAGCCTGGAGCCATTTCAATCAAAGATTAGAAGACGGTGGCTTTCGTTCCGGAATCGGACCCCTCCATGGCCCTGACCAAGTGCTAATGTCCGGATGATCAACAACTCTGGTGTTCTATGGATACTGATACACATTTTATACTTCAACTCTACATTGTAATCACCCAGGTTAGCATACCTTTCCACGAAAAATAATTGCAAATACTGACATGATTACTCATTGATGTTGATCAATCATTCATGATCTGCTCATGGCTAGATAATTAACCTTCAAGTGACACCTAATAATAGATAGATTGTTATGCTGGACTGCAAATCTAATTCGTCTTGGAACCTGTATCTATCATACATTCTTTTTTGCTTTGACCATTAATATGCAGAAAATAATATAGCATCAACATATGAAATCGGAATCACTAGATTGTGACGAAAGGTACTTCCATATAAACATAGCATTTTGTTAACAACTTACACATTACTACATTAGTGGTCAAAAGTGTACCTCTTAGACCACGACGGTGTCCATATCAACATACCTTTGCAACTGGGTTTAGTAGTCTCTTAATTTATGCTGATAAGTCGAGGCTGTTAGTTGGTGACTCGTCCATTTTAGTGCATATCACACAAATAGGCTGATGTAAACCTTCAGGATGGCTTTGAATTTGATGCTGACAAAATTACATCACTCAGGACTGCTGAGATCTCTCAAACCAGTATACTCGAGTCTGAACGATCATAAACTTGCACAAAGGTCTGCGAAGCCGAAATTCAAGCTCCCTACCCTTAGGTGCCCTGACTAGCATAAATATAATGGCTCCGATCCACAAGGCCATGTAGTCCAGCTCATAAAACAAGATCTCAGCATTCCAGTGTCATTGAATTATTCATGCTAGCCCAGGGGTCTTGAATCTTGATGTTCAGTTCTGCTCGTGGTTCCTTGGACACGCTACTTTAAAGGCAGTGCAGTGCACCCTTAGTCGGCAAAGTTATCCGCTAGCAGGTGGCGTCGCGGCAGGCGCGGCCGCTAGCTAGGCTCCTGGACCAAGCGTACGGCTGCTGGTCGCCCGCGCACGGCCCGAGCCGATGAGCCCAGCGGCCGGTCCGGCCGGCAGAGGAGCGCGGTGCCGCCTGCTCCGGAGCAGGGGGCCGGGATGGCATCCTTAGCGGCGACAGTGGCAGCCGCAGCCGCGGATCCCGGCACCGAGATCGACCTGTACTAGGCTTAGGCTAGGCTGGGCGCAGCGGCTGGCTCTGGCCGGCCGGCCGCCAGCGGGCGCGCGATGGTTCCGTCGCGGCGCGGCTGTCGTAGCACCCAAGAAAGGGAAATCCCAGCCGGCGCGCTGCGGGGGTTGGCTTGGCAAGGGCAGGGCGCGGGCGCGGGCGCGGAGATGCCATGGCATGGCCCCATGCTCGCCATCCGTCGCCGATGATCGAGCCAGCCCGGTCCGCGGCGATATGATCGCCGCCCGCCTCCTTTTCGTTCCTCCTCCCTCGTCGCCTGCTGTTGTTTATTGTGGTTGGGAACGGGCCGGGCCAGGCGACAGCGGCGGTCCTGGTACTTGCGCACGTACAGCAACTTTCCCCGGCGTTCCCGCCCGCCCCATGTCCGTCCGCCTTTGGGCTGACCCCGCCTCACCGCCTTTTTTCCGTCGACACCATCATGGCCGCACGCTGCTTGGTCACAGTCCTTGATCGCCTGCCCATGGCGACCGTTTGCTCCCTGATGGTTGTCTGGCTGTGCTCTCGCGTTCCCCTTCCCCCAGTAGTTGCGCGTGCATGCCTGCGCGCAGGGTCTCGGCTCACCTTCGCCAGAGGATCGCCGCCTCATCTACCGGAGCATGCCATGTCAGGGGGACCGGATGCTGAGCGTGCAGCGCAAGCTTCTTCTGTGAAGAAACCAGTAACATGCACCTGTATGTTGCCTGCCGGCTAGCTACGGGCTACCGATCAAATCCTCCCTGGCATCTTCTACCGGGTGAGCGAGCGCTAGGTTTTAACCATTAGAGCACTAGGTTTTAACCCTCTTCTAGACCAGAATAGGTTTCGGCGCTCTTTGATGAGGCAGGAAGGAGGTATGACGACATCCTGTGTTGGGCAGTACTTGAAACTTTGATGAAGGTCGGCCTTGAGCCAAGCAGCGATCGATACACATCAAGATGGACGATCGAGGCCTATATATGGGGGGCCCTAGCAGGGTAGCAGAGGATGCCAATAATGCCATACGCAAGTGCGTAGTACAGCATGCACAACAGTACCGGTACCGTGTCTCTCATCGCGGCGCGTACGTGCTTGCTTGTCGAGTAGTAGCTAGCAGCGCCTGCCTCATCTCCCAGTGCATTATATCGATCGTCTGTCCTACCTGGCTCTATGGCCTTATGCACGTGGCATCGTGTGGCCGACGCGTACTCATACGCCCTGCTGCTAGTAGCGCTGCATGCTGCTCCGCCTGTGTGTAACATCAGGATCGATGCGCGCGGCACCATCGTTCATGTGCCCACGTCGCTGCTGTCACGCGAGTGTGACCGCGAGCGGTGACGGAGCTACAATACAACGAGCGAGACCTTCTGAGCTGCCGGTAGTAGCAGCAGCACGTACTACAGGCGCACATAGCTGGGGCGTCGGCTGGCTGCCTGGCTCCGTCCGGAAACATGCCACGGCACGGCACGGCACGGCCATCTTTCCTGGGCACTGGGTGGGCATGGAAAACCCGACGGCGCGGCGGCGCACACAGCTAGTAGTAGCCGCCGCAGCAATGGATTAATATACATGGATATTCTATGACCCGTCAGATGATGAGATCCGATCGATCGATCCACAGGAAAAAAGTCGAGTAGAATAGGTTATGTTAGTACGTACGCTTTCGTCTCCAATAGATCGAAGGATCTTTTGCTAATATAATCAGGATCAGGCGATCGGTGCGTTATCTTTCATTATTCATCTCCATGTCGGTCTAGCGATAGCTTGAGCGAAAGCGTCACTTCAATTTGCCGCTCGATCGATCGCGCTATAATATTCGCAGGCCATCGTGCGCACGTACGTACGTACGTGCGGCGGCGCCGCCGTGCACGGTTCAGCTAGCGCAGACTTGGGCGATTAGCAGTCATCGACTGAACGTTTCGTGCATCATGCACTGACCGATCGCCTGTTCCTCGCCGTTCAGTAGTTCTCCCATCTTCCCCAAATCGAATGTTTCCTTTCACAAAAAAAAAAAAGCCTTTCAGCTCCACCACCGTACGTTTCGCGCATCAGGTTCATCGATGGGTGCACACGATCTATCGTTTCTTCTCGAGGGTTTGCCTGCAAGCGAAGCGCCGACTTGGAGACACAGATCAGCGGAACCGGCGGCGGCGACGGACCAAGATATTCTATCCCGACCGGGCCGCTTCGAGATCGATCGGCTCGGCGCGTCGTCGTCCTCCTCCACCCTTCGCCGGCCGCTGGATTAAGGTTGTCGTGTCGCGTGCCTCCTGTGCGGCCCCGCCCCGGCCTCTCTCCCCTCTTTTCCTTTCTTTATTTACATGCACGTACGCCTCCCCATCTCTCTCTCTCTCTCATATTTAACGCCGACCCCTCTCCTCCTGCCTGCCTTTCCATATCACTACTCTACTCCCCCCTTCCCATCCTCCTCTCCTCTCCTAGCCTCTCCTCGTCTGTCTCTCCCTCTCGCAGTCTCGCTTCCTCCTCCGCGGGTCTGTCTCCATGGCTGGTGCCGCCGCCGCCACCGTCTGCTCCATGTGCGGCGACGTCGGCTTCCCCGAGAAGCTCTTCCGCTGCGCGCGCTGCCGCCACCGCTTCCAGCACTCGTACGTATATACATATATATTCTCTCTGCATGCATGCTCCCAACCTCAGCTCTTCCTCTTCCCCAGCTCCATCTCTTCATAATACTCGATACTAGCTACTGACGGTGCATGCCATGGCGACATGCAGGTACTGCACCAACTACTACGGCGACGGCGCGCCGGCCTCGGCCGGCTCCGACACGTGCGACTGGTGCCTCAGCGACGTGGCTGCCGGGAAGGCGAGGTGGTCGTCGTCCGCGGCCGGGAAGCAGCACGCCGCGGGCAGCAGCCAGGAGTCGTCGTCCACCACGAGCTCCGGCGGCGGCGGCGGCCGCGGCGGCAAGCAGCCGGGCGGCGGCGACCACCAGCACCAGCAGGACGAGGCGCCCGGGCGGCGGGCGACGACGACCAGGGCGGCCGGCCGCAGGTACAAGCTGCTCAAGGACGTCTTGTGTTAGTTGACTAGCTGTAGCTAGCTAGGTCATGGGCCTTGGTGATGAAGTCTACCATCGTGAAGATTCTAGCTAATACTAGATCGCGACGGACCCGGCAGTATTAAGTACGACTAGCGAGTAGTTATATATATGACCTAGTAACCGAGCGAGTTAGCTGGCCTGATGTGTGTGTACATACTATGTGCTTTTGTATATGTATGTTTGCTTGGATTAGGAATGGTTGTTAGCCAGTTTCTTATCTATATTCTCTCTCTCTATATATATATAGTTGTTCTCTTGTTCCTTTCAGCTTCAAGCTACCGTTGTTATTATTAGTTAATCATATTATTGCATGGTTTCACATTTAGAAGTACGCTAGCATAACCATCGATCGATCTTAACCGTCTTACATGCACCACACAAACTCTTGGTTGAATTGGCATTGCTTTTGCTTTGTTTGGGAGTTTAAGGCTTTGAGCATCCATGCGTTTGACCGCATGTAGTTCTTCGCCCGGGTCTTCTCCGTTCTCACTATCTAGAAAGCAGCATGAACTGCTAAGAAAAAAGATAGGAATTTCTAGGGAGCAGTACACATCAGGCATGCATGTACTACTAGCTAGCGAGATACTAGTTGCTCTCCGGATCGATCGTACCATGTGATTTGGGGAACTCAAGGAGGAGGCCGGGCTGTGGCCATCACGTTGCATGCTGCCAAGCCGAGCCATGTTGATGTAGGGGTCAACGATCCGTACGCGCGGAGAACGTAGTGGCCGACAAGGACATGCTCCACAGACCTCAAGCCCGAGCCGGCTCCTCCACTTGTGGCCGATCGAGTTCTAGCATCCTCTGCCATGCCTCGATCCGATGGCAAATCTTTCTGGGCGCAACGAACCAAACGATGCGCTGCCGCATGCCCACCGTGAAAGAAAAGCTGTGTGTGTGTGCGTATGCGTGTGTGTGTGCGTGTGCTCTGATCCTTCAGAGTCCTAAAACTAATAAGCTTCTCTCCTCGTTAAGCGGAAAAGAATTAGTACGAAAACGCGACGATTACCTTGGTAACGAACGGTCGGTGTAGAATATGCTCGTTGATCAGTGTTGCTGCCTGCCTGCTGCCTCGTTGCCTGTTGATTCCAGGGTACTAGAGGGTTCAGATCTGCTGCTGGGGTGAACAGTAGGACGAGCTTTATTTTGGAAAGGAGCGAGGATTAGGGGACGCCGGGGGTACGGTTAATGGCGATCGAGGCACGCAGCAGCTGATCGATGGCCACCAGGACCAGAGCGAGGTAGCTGTGCTCGCCCACAGTAGTCGCAGCGGCAGCGGCCCTACCGTGCACCTGTACTACGCCTGGCCCTTTTTAGGTGTCATGTAGCAAAAAAGACCAGACAGTGTGGCCTTTGTAGCTAGCTAGGTTTCTTTCTCCAGCTCGTCTTCCTCCGGGGAGAGCATTTCTTCCCAGCTGCTTGCTTGCTTGCTGCTTTGCCTGTAGGTACAAACCAAGTACTCCTAATACTATCTTGCTGATCACTCTTTAATTTGAGAGCTAGCAGCGGGCTAGATATAGTTACATACATATATATGCTTGCTTCTGATTAAAACGCTTGAACTGCATAGACTATATACACTACTTGATAAAGCTGTTGCTACCTCAAATGATAAATGGATAAGGATCACATCTACCGTACCTCCAGGAGAATCGGATGGAACCTGGCCAGCCGGGCCCGACGCAATGCATCGCAGGGCCGGTATTGCATTGAAGAGAATTGAATCGACCTTTTTTATTCCTATATATCCCTACCAGTACGAGCTGAGCCTTGGAGCTAGTAACTCCACACTGTACTGTGGTGTGTGAATGCATGCACGGAGGTGATGTGTCCTTGCTAACTCAAGTGGCACGCTCACATGCTCATTCAATGTGGTCTGGCCACTGGGGGTTAAGTTTCCCTTGCAGTGCTCAGCTCCTCCCCCGGCCGGCCGTTCCTGCCTTGTTCTTTCTTCCTCCCCTGGCCGGCCGGCCTCTGCCACTGCCCGCTGCCATGCGGGTAGCTAGCAGAGCACCATATGTAGCTATGGCTAGATAGGCGCATACTTGCTCGTGTACATAGCCTCGTCAGTGGTCACCAGTGAGTATTCATTGTGGGTAATAGTCTCGCACAGCTGCCGTAGGAGCTGCATGCGCGCGCGCGTGGGTAAGTTTGCAGGAATTGTTTGACTGGAATCAGTTCACAGAAACCGGTTAAATGATCCAATTGTTTCAAATTATTCGATTGATTTATGCAGTAAATCTTGAGATCGTTTGGTCTAATACAGTGTTGATCATGAGAATGGAGGGAGTATTGTGTGGTGCAGGATTTGAGTTCAGCGTTAAGCATTTTATAACATTTAATGAATAGTGACGGCCATTCCTTCGTTGAGGCGTGATGCTTAAACTTCCTACGGGTAAGAATTGAAGAGAGACATCGAGTCATGGTCTCCGTTTGGGGCCTTGTGTTCTGCCAGTACTCAAAAGTGCTTTTTTTCTGGAAAAGCTTAGGATCGTGCTAAGCCAGATCGAATTATTTCACTACCGAAAAAAAGATCTTTACCGAGTGTTAAATATTTTGCCGAGTATTTTTTCTCGGACACTCGGCAAAGAGGTTCTTTGCCGAGTGCCGGTCTTTGCCAAGTACCTTATTTGGACACTCGGCAAAGAAGTTCTTTGCCGAGTGCCTTTTTTAGACACTCGGCAAAGATAATTTTCAAATCATATTTTGAAGTAGTAAATTAATTCAAATAAAAATATTTTCAACTACAAAGTTGTATAACTCATCAAGATGCACAATTCTTATTTTGGACATTTCTTCATTTGACAAAATAAATATATATTTATTCACAAAACATATATATCTCTCTCGTAGTTTATGAAACTAGAAGAGAGATATATAAGATTTGTGAACAATATTAGAATTATCATGTCAGATGAAGAAATGACAAAACAACCAAAATAAACTTTGTAGATCTTGAGAAGTTATAAGATTTTACAGTTGGCAACATTTTAATTTGAAGTCATCTTGTCAATAAAAACTACATCTGAATATAGAAAATTTAAAATTCGAATTTTGCAAATGACCTCGAATGGAAAAACCATCAAAATTAAAGTTGTAGATCTCGAAAAGTTATGAAAGTTTGTAGTTGATAACTTTTTGATTTGAAATCATTGTGTCATATTAAAACACTCGGCAAAGACGTCTTTGCCGACGAAATTGCTGCCGAGTGCCCTTTGCCGAGTATTACACTCGGCAAAGCCTTTGCTGAGTGTAATCTAGGCTTTGCCGAGTGTCTGGGAGTGATTAGATTGTCTAGCGAGGTTGGTTGCTGTCACGTCGCTTGTTAGTCACTCACATTGTAGTGGTACTTCGATCTGACACAATCATAGTGCGCTGCTATCAGTATGTACACCTCTTGTAACGGCAAGTTCTTTAAGCTTAGGTCGCGTGCTAACTGCTGATGAGCCCAGAATTAGCATACTAAGCTTAGTGTACTACGGGCTACACGCCTACACTAGCGTGGTTTTCCGTTCCTGTGAGCCCTACGAAAAGAAGGAATATCTCTTGTCCTGATCCCTTTTTACCTATCGATTGTGTCATCCACTCACGTATTAATTAGCATAACGCATGCTCTTTTAGATCTGTTAATAAGTTAGTTTCCTAGCTACCAGAAATTGTGTAGTGCTCCCGTTCTTCTGGATAATCCGATTCTAACCATTTTTTTTCCAAATGGATATGAACTCGAATAGTGATTTTCATATCGGGTTTATAGAGTGAGATAATATTGTAAGCACATAAACAATTTGTGTACATGTACTCCAAACCGAGACTTCCACGTACTGATCCTAAGTATAAATAGATCGTTTCAGGATTCCAATTAGTAAAAGAAAGAAACTCTGACCATCAACACATAAAGAATTAGATGGATTGGTCATGTAAGATTGATGTTACTAGATTCTTCATATCTTCAGGGGGGGAAGTACGTTCATAACATACAATACCTCTAATTTCAGATATTATATTTTCCATAAAAGTTATTAGTTAAACTTTTACCTTAATAGAATAAATCAGTGTTATAAATAACTTATATTAGTGAGTGGAGATAATGTACCATGGCACTTCCCTCTTTCTTTCCCATATCATCACCTCCCTTCACTAACTCCCTTGTTGGGATGTCCATGTCCTGGACAACATAGGCCTGGTTTGCATCAAATCCTAGCCCAGTCCACGTGGGTGGGCTGCGGTCCACGCATAGAATGGCCATATGGATTTTACACTGCTAATATAACCATTTACATTATTCCAACATTAGTTCGTTGTAGACACGAGGACATGCACATGCCATGCCACATTAGAGTCGTCCACACCCGCAACAGATTTAGATATTTAATGGTTTATAGATAATGCTCCTCAAATCACTTGTTTGGTTGGACACTTTGTGAAACGAACTCAAGGCATAAAGAGGCAAATAGATAGTAGGAGTATCAGCTTGTATAACAACAATGGATTCGGCCGCCCCACTCGAAGACTTGCTTAAGTCTCTCATACTGACTGCATATGCTAGCCTATCAACCCGTGCGGGAGCACAAGACTAATTAGAATTAATATAAAAATAAGACTTACAGCTAATAATTATAATTATCTATCTCACGCACTCTTTTATCTACTAAATATTCTAACACATACTCTAAAATACATATTTATAATTATCTAGTTGCAATAGATTTTATTTTGCATCACACCTCCATGTGTGTTTGATATATATTTAATTGAATTATTTATTTATGAATTGTTATTTTTATATCTTCCATCATACATGAATATATGGTGACACTTATCATGGGTAGTATTTTTATATAAATAAATAATATATTAATAGTGATAGAAATAGTAATTTAGAATTTTATATTGGTGCACTTTAATATTTTATTCTAATTATATAATTTAAATTCAGATTTAGGGGTTACTTTAACTTTTAATAATGATATAATTGCATAATTTATATGGAAATTAAGGGGGTTGTTTGTTTTATTTTTATAATGGCATAGGTGGGTAATTTACACGAAGACTAGAGGTTAATTTTGATTTTTTTTATAATAGTAGAGGTGTGTAATTTAGATATATATTTAGGGAATTATTTTAGTCTATTTTCATAAAGGCAGAGGTGGGTAATTTATTAAGAAATATAACAGATCCAATACTATTATGATTGGAGTTGTCGAATTGATGGGAAGATGTTTTTAATTTTTGTGAGAATTTTTAGAATTTCTTAATTTTTTAAAATATCCACTTAGGATTCTAGGTGGCTTCACGTGGAGGCTTTAAAAAACACCTCAAATTAATAACAGTAAGATGATGATACGATGATTTATGCTCTCTGTTCTCTGCCTTGCCACGGTGCGATACAGGGATGGATACGGTCATATGAGCGACTTCCTGAATCCCCTGGCCAATGGCTACGCTCCCCATATCCTTGTGCCCCTGGTCTCAGACTCAAGGAGACCCAGGAGCGGCACCATTTCGTCAATAGTGTTCACCGGACAGAGAGAAAATAGCGGCGTTAAGGGTATATTTGGATCCACGTACTAATACCCACAAGTGCTAAACATTAGTACTAGTTTTTCCAAACAGGAGTGCTAATGGGATGGGCTAAACTTTTTGCTAACACTAAACAATTTTAGCAAAAGTATTAATGCTAATAGATACTTAAAGTTTAGCGCTTAATTTTAGCATATCCAAACAGGCCTAAATTTACAAGTTTCACACAGGGGAGAGCATATTATTGTTGCTCCATCCAGTTACAGACATAACATCAGTCAGCTTTCAGTTTCGCTATAACTGTCATGACCAAGTGACTTTCCTGGTACCAATACCAGTAACATTCAGTGGTTCATAGCGCCTCGGAATGAAACGCAAACGCCATTACCACTAGCTGAAGTACATTGGATTGCTTGGGGAACATGGAGCCGAGCCACGGCTCACCATGGAGTCCCTCTGTTCGCGCTCTGTGCCCTCCGTTCTTCTCTGCCATGCCACGGCGCGATAGAGTCACGTGAGCGACTCCTTAATCCTGATCGGTGGCTAGGCGTCCCAGATCAGCGTACGGTGTAAGATCTTGGTTCCCCCAGCCAAAATCATTCATCTGGTTTCCCCTCCCTGAGTCCCTGGCATAAAAGCTCAAGGAGACCCAAGGTGCCGCACCATTTCGTCTCTCGTGGTGATTAGGTGAAAAAGAAGAAAAAGGCTGCTGTAAAATTCAGTTCTTCAGAGAGCCAGTTGGACGCCATTGCCAATTTTCCACCACTACACCTAGTGACCTACACTAGCACAATGCACAGAGCTGAAGACTGAAGTACACTGGATTGCACGTCCCTCGGGGAACATGGAGCGGAGCACACCGAGTCACCGACCGCACCACCTGCCGCTACACGACGAGACGCAATCACCTCAAGCTCATTGCACGCACGCGACCGCCAAAGGGCAATGGCCGAAGCCGCCCGCGCCCGCGTGAGCGTGCATGTCACAGCGCGCGGGCTCCACCTCCGCCCGCGGGCGCCCAAGCGTCCGAGCTGCACCCGGAGGCGTCGCCATTGTCCTTGGTCCTGGGAGGCCTCGCGGCCGCCCCGACCCGCTCCGGCACGGGGCGGAACGGCGGCGCGCCAGCGGGAGCCGCGGTGGTGGCAGCTGCCCCTGCCGCTAGCTGCATGAGGTCCAGCGTCGTGTGCCCCGCGCTGGCCGGCGCCGCGTGGAAGTAGCGGCCGCCGCCGCCAGCGCCAGCGCCGTTGTGGGGGTGGTGCGGGCTGGGCCAGCCGGGCGCCTGATGATCGGGGGGCGGCGGGGCGCGGCCCGCGGACGACGGAGGGGCGAGATGATGCCGGCTGGGCGCCGAGCGGTCGAAGAACTGCCACGCGAGGAGCGCGGCGCGGTTCTCGGCGATGAGCTCGTCGAGCGCGGCGCTGGAGCGGGCGGAGATGTCGGGCGCCGGGACCAGCCAGGGGGCGCCCGCGCCTCTGGCCGATGACAGAAGAGAGAGAGCACCAGCCGGGAGGCCGCGCGGCGGCAGGAAGCCGTGGCCGAATCCTGCGGCATGTAACGTACTACGTTACCACACGTTTGTCAGTGAACGCGAGGCCGGCCGTGGTGACATCCCAGTAAATGCAGCATCGTGTTTCCCTGTAGGGAGCACGCTACATGTTCACAACGAATACGCGAATCAAGGAGTTACAAAAAAGTCTAATGTGCTGTCACAAAAGTTAAGCCAGGAGCGGATTCGTTGAACCTGGGGTTAGCTATGTCCAAAGTTCTCAAAAGATTATACTGAAGACGCAGACAGGTACTGTCAAAGGAGGAGGGGAGAGTAAGCACAGGCTGCAGCAGTAGAGCCGTATCGTACCACCACGTAGCAGTACCCCGTACGTATAAACGACGCACGGCCCGCCTGCAGCTCCGGCAAATGCGACGCGGCCGGCTATGGCCGATGCCAGCAACGTCGACCGCTCTGTGGCGTCCTCCTGTTAAGCCATGATAGCACGGTCGGCCTAGCCAGCCCACTCACCGGCATCGCAGCAGCGGCCAGGTGCACGTTAAAATCCGTGCGCTAACGGGCTTTGCACGTCGCACATCCCGATCGAGGAGCCCAGCAGGCAGCTGGCAGCATCTCTCTCTCTCCATGTCTCCCGGGATCAAACCACCTACCACACTGCCAAGTTTTTTTTTATGACTGCGTACACTCCTGTACCTACTGGGCGTGCACCGCGTGGTTTTACCACTGCCGGCGCCCTGCGTCACTTAACTTCCACGTCCTGGGCGCAAGAATTACTGCATTGGGAGTGCGTACGCTAGGACAGGACGTACGTACCGTGCGGGTGCGCGGCGCCCCTGGCCATGGCCTCGCTGGCGTTGCTCTTCCGCCGCCGCTCGTTGTGCCCGGCCAGCCGCCGCCGGCAGCTCCGCTTCGCGTCGTCGAACTCCGACACCGCGTGGAACCTGCAAGTAGGAGCGTAGCGTGTATATACGCCGAGAGAGAGAGAGAAAAAAAACACGAGCGAAGTTCAGCTCGTGTGCGTATCAGAAAAAGTTAAAAGTTGCTATACTACAAGCTCGCACACGTATGTATGTACAGGCATGCGGGATAATAATGTACTACGTAGTACGGACCGGCTGCACTGCTGGCAGAAGCGCTGCTCGGCGCCGAGGACGACGACCCGGGGCGCCTTGGAGTGCGCCTCGCACACCTTGTGCCGCCGGTGGTAGTCCTTCGCGCCCGCCAGCTCCGCGTGGCACCCCTCCACCTGGCACCGCGGCGCTGCCGCCGTGGCCGCGGCCGCCTTCTCCTTCCTCCTGCCCTCAGCCGCCGCCCCGCTCGCGCCACCAGCGGCGGCGGCGCCATTGCCGTGGACCTGCGGCGGCAGGCCAGCAGTACCGGCCTGCGCCGCTGGGGTGGCTGCGGCCCCGGCCCAGCAGCAGGGCCGCTTCCCCAGCTTGAGGCAGGTCAGCTCCTGCTGCTGCTGGTGGTAGTGGCTGGCGGCCCCGACGCCCGGGCGCGCCACGAGCGGCTGCTGCGGGTAGGGTGGCGACGAGCCGGTGGGCGCCCAGTGCATGCCGAGATCCCAGGGCGGCGCCGCGCTCGCGCTCCTGCTCCCGCTCCCGCCGCCGATTCCTTCCATGGCTACGTCCCGCCGCGTCGTCGTCACGACACGCACGCGCGCAACAAGTTTCCTTCTGCCGCCGGCTGTGACGGTGCGGCGAGGCAAAGTGGAATCGCTTCGGCGGCGGCGGCGGCGGCGGCTGCTGCTGCTGCTGCAAGTACAGCCGGTAGGTTTACGACCCGCACTGGCGTGGGCACCCCCATATAAAGCAACCGGGCAGCGAGGCGAGCATCCCGGGGAGGAGCAGGCAGGCCACTGGGAAGCGGGGATGGGAAGCGAGCGCGCCGTACTGACATGTGGGATCTCCCGTCAGGGACCGAGACAGCTAGCTAGGCCGGCAGGAGCCGTGGGGCCACAGGCGGGCTCGTGACCGCGGGGCCACGGCCACATGGAGGGGTGTCATTGATGAGTTCAATCGGAGGCGGGCCCCGCCGGCTGCTGTGCGTGGCATCACTGCCACGCCCATTAAGGCTGCGCGCTGTGTGACTATACGCCCCGCTCCTTCCTTCACCCGGAAGGCGCACGAGGCAACATATTTGTTTCACTGACATGTGGGCTCGCAAGGGTGGGATCCATTTGTCATTGAGAGTACGGCTAACGCGGTGGCGGTTAGAAAAGGAACGGCTCTGCCAAGATCCCATATCCGGAACCGGACGCCACAAAAGATTTTGCACGCCACGTACCGAATCGGCAACAGATGTACTCGCTGCGGAGTGGGACCAATCTTCACAAGGCCCACCTGTCAACGGGCGCTTCGCACAGCGACCGCGCCGCAGCGAGGGAGCGGTGGGCAAAAAAGCCTGGCGCGCGGGGCAGGCCGGGGGCGTACGCGCACGCAGACGCAGCAGGGCCGGCCGTCGCGGGCCCGTACGGCCCGGTCCAGTGGTCAGTGTCCGCTACAGCGCGGGCCAGGCCCCAATTGGCTGGGGAACGGGGGGTATGTCTGCGGTTTGGGGGGAATGGCACCCCCGTGTTGGGCGTCGGGGGGGAGATACGTACGGGGTACCCCTGTTTCGGCCGCTTCCAGCCCAGCAATCCCCTGCGGCTGTACGTACGCATACGTGCTTGGCAAGCCGTGCTCGTATCCTCTACTGCCACCACCAGGGCGCCAGGCAAGGCATGCATGCATGCATGCAGCGCTCGTTTCAATTCCCGCTGGCAGGCGCGCGAGACGGGGCGCTCTGGATGATTGCCGCTGGCGTTTGGGGTGGTCGAGCGGTCGAGCCTGGTCTGGTAGGTTTAGCGTGAGCCCTGCCTGCCTGTGCGGCTGTGCCTGTGGCTCTGGCGCCTGGCGGGCTGGGGGTTGGCCGGCCGGCCGGCCGCCGTGGTGGTGGCGCAGCTAGCTGCAGTGCCTGTGCCTCGACCGCGAGGCCTCTGGCCTGTCCTGCTGGTTGTTATGGTCGCCAGCCGTGGCAGGGGTCACGAGCCTAGCCACATGGATGCCATCGATGATCGGAAACAGCGGCGCTGTCCTCCGCGCCCGGCGAGGCGAGGGTACGGGCGGCGTGCCGTACCGCGTCGCAACTTGCAGGAGGCAGTAACGGCACTGTAGACACGTGGAAACTGGTGCTCCCGCAAGGACGGTCGGCGGAGACTTGCTTGAACCAGCGTCCAATCGATGACCATCTCCCACCGGGCCAATTGTCTTGCCTCTCGTGCGCCACGTTGTGCGGCCCATCGCTCCCAGTGTCTGCGTGGGCCGAATTCAGGGGCTGGCGCTGGCGTGTTGAACAGGGGAGGAGGCCCATGTAGAACCGTGTCTTCTTACAGGCCGGCCGCAACGTGGTGGACCAACTGTCGACGGCCCACGAGTAAAACTCAGCCCACCTGCGGCTCGTGTCCACTCCCCGGGACCACCCGAGACCCCGGTCCCGTTCACACGCCTGCCTGCCTCCTCCTCCCGTCGCCATGGAAGCGCCCTCCGCGGGCTCCTCCACGATCTAGCGCTGCGCGTCATGCGGCGAACCTGAACGGAGCCTGGGCGTCGGACGCCGAGAGCTGCCCGTCTGGGGGGCACGATCTGGTGCGGCGCGTCATGGGGAGGAAGCCTGACCCGGTAGCCAAGCCGCACCACTCCGGCGGCGGCGGCGCCTCCTCACCGAGGGCCGCGCGGAAGGCGCCGCCTTCCCCAGTATTCCTGGGTACCGCGCTGTTCGTTCTAGGGTTCGTGTCCTTGTTCACGGGGCACGTGGTCACCGACGCTGACTGGTCGCGGATCCGGAGCCGGTGGCGATCCAAGCAGGTAATTTATTTAGGATTTCCACCGTTCTACAGTCTAATTGCACGGAATTTCGTATCGGCGTGGTCTCTCGTGTGTGGTAACCTGATAGAGGTGAGAGAGAGGAGACTTTGTTTTTGGCCTCTGGACGGCTACACCTACACTTGTCACATCGCTGGGAACAATTTGAGGAAAGTGAGTGATAGCAATTTAATATTTTCTGGCAAATAAAGTTTCGCTACGAGCGTATCTGAAATTCTAAATATTGGGTGCCTGTGCCTGAAGTGTTGCTAGTTACCACATTTCGCAAATCCAACCATTACTATCCTGCGTGTTAGCTACGTCTATGTCCATATTGGTGATGGCCGATTGATTATTTACAATCCTGAAAATTTGCAGGTTAGAATCTACGAACCAATTGATATTTGGAAATCGAGGTATTCCAGCATCTACTATGGTTGCAGTGGGAGAAGCACGAATTTCAGATGTTAGTTTGTATAATCTGCCACTTCCTCCTTTTGAACTAAAAGTGTGGAAAAGAAAAAAAATAACGCTGAGTGATTTTCCATGATGGTCTTTCAGCTGCTGTGCCGGAGAACAATTCCACTGGTTACCTGTTGATTGCTACTAGCGGGGGGCTGAATCAGCAGCGCATAGGGGTAAGTTGTCTTCCAACTTCTGGTTGATTTGCTTTTATCATCCCTTGTGTTACCTATATGATCTTCAGTTTGCAGATTACAGATGCTGTTGTGGTTGCCTGGATTTTGAATGCCACACTTGTTGTACCTGAGTTAGACCACCACTCATTCTGGAAGGATGAAAGGTGAGCTGAGAACTGGATCACAGGATGTTTTCTAAAGTTCGCTACTCCTAACAAAACAGCTTAACTTGAAATTGAATATGTTGTATGCAGTGACTTCTCAGACATTTTTGACGTGGACTGGTTCATTTCCTACCTATCAAAGGATGTAACCGTTGTTAAAAGGATCCCTTATGAAGTGATGCTGTCAATGGATAAACTCCCGTGGACCATGCGAGCGCCTAGGAAATCAATGCCCGAGTTTTACATTGATGAAGTTCTGCCAATACTCATGCGAAGGCGAGTAAGTAACATAATAAACCAACGTAATGATCTGGAACTTATCTTGCATATTGTCTTGATATTGATCTAGTGTGTGCTACTTCTTTTTCCTTCTTAGTTTACTGTCCTTGTAGTGATATAATCTTTTGGATGGCTGTTAAATACATAGTATAGAGTAGCTTATCTAGTGCATGGTTGCATCATGGGTTTGGATATGAGAATATGTTAATAGTTTCTTTATGAAGATATTTGTTAAAGGTGTATTCATCACAAATGGATGTCTCAACTGCTAAGTGACTGTAGAGAAGCCATACTTTCCTATTGACTCAACAGTTTTAATCTCTGCAGGCATTGCAATTAACTAAATTTGATTATAGACTCACTAGTGAGCTCGATGAAGATCTGCAAAAGCTACGTTGCCGAGTAAATTTTCATGCATTAAGATTTGCAAATTCCATACATACTCTGGGTCAGAAACTTGTTCATAAGCTGAGACTCATGAGCCCACGATATGTTGCAGTTCACTTGAGGTAAACTCCAGTTGTTTATGTTAATTCGATGTGCTTTTTGGGAATGGAAGTTATGAGGATCAACCATGGAAATATAAACTTCCAAACGTCACAATTGCTTTATTCTTCAGGTTTGAACCAGACATGCTTGCATTTTCTGGCTGTTATTATGGTGGTGGTGAAAAAGAAAGAAAAGAACTGGGTGAAATTAGGAAACGGTGGGATACATTACCTGTAAGACTCTTGAAACTTGGTGAGATTTCCCTATTATATGTTTGCCAAATACCAGCCTGCCATCTGCATAGATTTATTTTTTTAGTTTTACTTCTGATTGTTATTGACTGAGACAATCACTTATTCACCATGCTAAGTGCCAGAGTTGATACTATCATGGTCGCCTGATTTGTGTCACCTGATATAAGTTTTGAATGATGAATTGATTTTAGATTGATTCATAACAGGAGTTGAGTGCTGAGGATGAGCGCAGCAGGGGGAAATGCCCATTGACTCCTCATGAAGTTGGTTTAATGCTCCGAG
This sequence comes from Panicum hallii, assembly GCF_002211085.1. NCBI lineage: Eukaryota > Viridiplantae > Streptophyta > Magnoliopsida > Poales > Poaceae > Panicum > Panicum hallii. The sequence goes on along the minus strand of NC_038048.1, from coordinate 41,158,559 downwards.
CTCTTGGTTTTGGCAACGATACAATCCTGTATGTTGCTTCTGGAGAAATATATGGCGGAGAGGAAACCCTCCAACCTCTCAGGGAACTCTTTCCAAATTACTACACCAAGGAGGATCTTGCTGGGGATGATTTGAAACCATTCCTTCCTTTTTCTTCACGGCTGGCTGCAATTGACTTCATTGTTTGTGATGAAAGTGATGTCTTCGTTACAAATAATAATGGAAACATGGCCAAGGTTTTAGCTGGCCGAAGGTATGTGCCCGTCTCCTTTGTTTAGATATATTGGTTTGCAATGGAAAAGGTGTCTTGAGGCTGAAGATGCACGCTGCCAATGTACCTTTGTCTTGTTAGTTCTTTATCTTAATCTTGTAATGCTTTACAGAATTTGTTATGCTCCGTAGATTTTTATCATGTGTAGTTTCCTATGCGTGCTCATTCTTTTCTTTAAGATGCTATTTTCTTTCTTCAACCCTCCATTAAATGTGTAGGCGATACATGGGCCACAAGAGAACTATTCGCCCAAATGCAAAGAAACTCAATGTACTGTTTCAGAGACGGAATCAGATGGGCTGGGATATGTTTTCGCTGAAGGTGCAGAAAGTCCAGAGGGGTCTTATGGGAGCACCTGATGATATCAGACCAAAACAGGATGATTTCCATGAATTTCCATCGGCATGCATCTGCTTAAGAAAACCTAGGAACATATCGGCAACATGAACTGAAAGCTTGGCAGCACATGCGGTGGACAACAGGAGGATGCTACTAGTTGTGCCTGCGCTTGCTGCACGGGAGAAAAGATATATTTGCTCTGAAAGAAACATGGTGGGATCAACATGACAGGGATGCATGATGCATATACCAAGAAATAGATGCCATGGTGGCATGGTGCGATAGAGATGAAAGACGAGATGCATGGCAACTGCCACGTGAAGGAGATTTTCCAACTGGAGATCTGCCGTGCCTGTAAATTGTTGTTTATAAATACATGATCGATTCTTTGAATATGGTGTGCCTCTGTATCATGATCTTCTGTCCAAGTAAAGCCTCAGGGCAGTTACAATTATCTGCCCAGGGCAAATGGACAAGTACAACAATAACACTGGCTACCCCCATATTTTGTCATTACTGTACTCTGTTCCTCTTAGAAGATAACTGCAGTGTGTTCTTGTTACTCGATTGTCATATATCAGCTAGGACAGGCCAGTATTGTTTATCGAAAGCAGTATTTGTGATTGATACGCTACATTTCGTTGTTGTCTGTTTTATTGGTGGTTATGCAACAATGGTCCGAAGCTCCTGATCATTTTCGTCTACATTCTGATTCTGTATACACAAGGGATCTACCGATCTCTTTAAGTGCTGACAAACTCGTAAGCCATGGACCTCTCTTCGTCGAGTTCGTTCGCCGAAAGCTCCATCTTGGATCGTGCAAAGTCATCAACCTGAAGGCCTGGAACAACGAACAGATCATGTCAGGAAAGTGGCGCTGACGGTGCTATCAACCTGGCAGAAAGATAGGAACTCACCCTGCACGATAGACCACTCTCCCTTCTCGCACGTCACCGGGAACGAGTAGAAGATGCCCTCTGGGACGCCATAGCTCCCGTCAGAGTACACGCCCATGGACACCCACATACCCTGCAGAGCAAAAACGCTTCCATCTTACTGCAAAATTCAGAGTATTCGAGCCAGGGAGGATGAGAAGAATGCAGAAGTCTTGGACCTTTGGCGTGCCGAGGATCCAGTCTCTCATGTGGTCGCAGGCCGCGCTGGCGGCGGACAGCGAGCTCGACTGCTTCCGCGCCTTGATTACCGCCGCGCCGCGCTGCTGCACGGTGCCGACGAACTCCTCCCTCAACCTGCGATGCCAAGTCACAGGGAAGCCGGAAGCATCGTCACAGCCGCAGTCAATGTAACAGTGTTTCCTGACGACCAAGCTGGGCCCCTGATCAGGACACGGGAATCGATTACCATTTCTCGTCGGCGACGAGCTCCCTGACGGGCTTCTCCCCGTGCTCGGTCCTGGCCGTGGCGTGGCTGCCGTCGGGGAACTGCGTGGAGGAGTGGTTCCCCCACACGACGGCGTTCCTGACGTCGCCGACGTGCACGCCCAGCTTCTCGGCGATCTGGCCCAGGGCGCGGTTGTGGTCGAGCCGCGTCAGGCAGGTGATGTTCCTGGCGGGCACCGCCGGCGCGAACTCCTTCAGCATGAGCGCGTTCGTGTTCGCAGGGTTGGCCACCACCAGGACCTGCAGAGCCCGCCGCGCCGTGACAGGGTTAAAGTTCATCAAGATGGCAATTTTAATTTTTACCCTTTCGTAAACGCTTATAATTCTACAATGCCTTGCAGTTTGGCGCGGCATGCTGCTGCAGCGCCGAGGCCTGGGACTTGTAGATGGCGACGTTCTTGGCGATCAGGTCCTTCCTCTCCATCCCTTCTTTCCTCGGCCATCCACCGATCAGGACGGCGAAGTTAACGCCCTGGAACGCTTCGGCCTCGTCGGTCGTCGCCACGACACCTGCAACGCACGAGGACAAACGATGAACACTGAACGCAGCAAGGGAACCGGGAGCTGCCAGGCTGCCAGGCTACGGACCTCTGAGAAGAGGCAGGGCGGCATCGACCAGCTCCATCCTGACGCCGTTCAGGGCGTCCGCCATGCGCGGGATGTCCAGCATGTGGAGCACCACCGGCTGGTCCGGCCCGAGCATCAGGCCCCTCGCGATCATGGAGACAATGGCGTACCCGATCTGCCCTGCAGAGTACAGTCCAGACTGTTCGATGAGGCTGTGTTCTTCAGAGTTCCGATCCAGAAGTGTAACTCACTGCTACGCTTGCAGATTGGAACGGTTGTTTGATTGTTTCAGCCTGCGAGTTCTGAATCGCATACCCGCGGCGCCGGTGACGAGAACCTTGACAGGCTGCTTCAGCTTCGGCTCATCTCTGAGAAGCCACGGGCACCAGCTTGCTAGCCTCTGGAGGACAGAATTAGATAGCATGATGATGAACTTTCGGAACGTCGCTCGTTCCTTGTGTGGGTCGATGAATTTGATCTGCTTGAGTTGGGATAGCTCGTAAAATAGCACCAAGTAGGCCATACATTGATGCCTTACTTTGGTTCATTTTGAGGCCTAAGGCCCAGATTCAAATTCCATGCTGAATTCTGCAAGAAATGGAGTTTCTTGATTCCAAGTTTGGCATAATGGTTGGAAAGGGGAAGCAACCTCGTAGGAACAAAGTCTGTTGATTCATACCAAATCAAAGGTTGGAGGTGTCAAGGCACTGAAATAACTATTTATGTTTTTTAAAGTCCACTTTACTAAGACTTGTCATTTTTGTTTCTCTGCTTAACACCAAACAAAATTTAAGTTTGTTTTACTCCCTAAACTATTTTAGTTAGTCTAATCTACTCTTTACTAAGACTTGTCATTTTTGTTTCTCTATATGCAGGTTCAGATTTATGTTGAAATTTTGTAAGTGCTTTGAGAACATAAATTTCAACAGCGTTTTATTTAAAATGGTTCATCAATTATTGAAGCTAAAACAATTTTTCTTGTGAAGCCATACCTCATATGACTTGCCAACTGAATTCCCATAACAGGTAACATTAGCCAATAAGATGCTTAGTTCATAAATTTTTGTTGTAAAGAAACAGATGTGTGGGCAGGTTCAGAATGAGCATGCAATTTCTACACACAAAGCATAAGAATTTATCCAATGCAAACAAACTTACGGAACACGCTGGGAGATGGTGTCCACACGAGTTTCAGTTGTTTGACAAGCGAATGTTGCGTTTAGCTGTAGGCCGCTGCATTAGAAAATGCAGCGATTTGGCAGCCAATGCAGAACCGTGCGTTTGAAGTGAAAAAAAAAAGAGGGGGGGTGGTGGTGGTATGCATCACCCGGTCTCTAATGTGCTGTATTTGGCTCAATAATATGCCTAATGAAATATCATAGAGAACCATTAGAGCATGGTTATACCTTGGCCAAAACATAGTGATGCATTAGAAATTTGAATTATAACGAGAGCAGGACATGGCACCTACCCTTAGCCATTATTGGCTTCACTTTGGAGTTAGGATTATTGCCAAAAGTGCTAACCACTTCACTATGAAATTTAGGCCTTTGATTAGCCTTTTTTAATATTTTTGAGAAAGCAGCTTTTGCTAATATGGTTGATTAGTGTGAAACAGAAAAATATATCACACCTTCTAATGACTGAAACTCAAATGATTCTTTTCTTTTGAAACAAGGAAATTAAACTGATTTTCGGAACACTGACAATTGGTGCTTGATCACAATCCTTCATCTGATCGGGAGCTATGATGGTTCTAGAACGAAGCGGTCCTTACAGAATGTCAGCGCGCCTGCAGACTGGGCTGTCGCCATTACTCCGATTCACGGTGAATAATCAGAAACTAGTTTCACGGCGAATTAGCTTATCCACGTACTGGGATCCAGCGAAACCATGTTCTGCTATACAGTACGCTACTCTGTTCAAATATTGCTAATGGCTGAGCTGTGCACAAGTCATCAGACAGTAGTGCTCTTGAGACACCCCAGGCTCCTTTCAGAGAAAGTTCAGGGATATTCCCACTCACTGGCCCAAAATAATTTGTCTGATATGCACGGAGCGCATAAGTTTTATATGAAAAAGTGAGCTGTAGAAAACTCTATACGCACAGGGACTGAACCACCACGAAGGATAAGCATAAAGAAGTTAGGCTGTTTTATTTTGTCTCATCGTCTCCGTTGTGTAATGAAGTCATTGCCACTCATAGGAGCCCTGTCATCAGCTTGCAACTTGCAGTTTTCAATTGCTGTACCAGCCGCAAGCTCCAATGATTTAATATTGTTTGCCTCACCTACTCCAAATGGGGTCTGTTCATTGGATTCCTGTCAAAGTCCCTGATCCGACCTTTCTCTAAACTGCGCTTTATATCACATCTTTAACATGAATGATAGACCACTACAGAATTCAGTATGCAGTGAAGGTTAGATTCCTGAATGCGAGAGCTGTTACAATGTTAATCTCTTACTCGGTCAGGTACTAGGATAGGTTGAGATCTGAGGAAAGTTCCCTTTTGTTCATTTGTTGTAGGAGAGCTGGAGAAACAGCTCCTACATATACATGCAACAACTCAGTAATCATCCCCAACTATAGTACCATACTACTACTTCTAGGATAGAATTAGTTTTCTTCTTCTGATGTTAACCACACTATCTTGTTTCAACAGAACAAGAATCACACTATTGAGGAACATTTTTTTTCTCAAGTAATATTCATAATTAGAGGACTGCAGATATAGCAGTTCAGCCATCGCCAATGCACCGCCAATGATTTTATTAAGCAGGAGATGAGATAACATATGCTCCAAAGTCATCTTTCTCCTCACCGTCCTATGGTGTATCCTAACGTGGCTCCATCTAAACAATCATAATAAGCACAAAAACTTGGCGAATTAGGGCGGTTGGTCGGCCAATATCAGCCACAAAACGCGATCAAAAATTTGAATTATCAATCTTGTGGTGATCATTGCACACCGCCCATAATATTGTAATGCACATTTGAGGCTGGGCACCAGGTCATTAGCGCCTTAGCACGAGTATTTAAGCACGCTAAGCACAAGGAACTCCTCGCATCAGATAAGGTAGCCGTCTCCTCTGAATAACAGCCCAGGGGCTCCTCTACTACTGTCAGAGACTTGCAGAGAAGCAGGGGAAAAGATGGTGAAGCTTGCATTTGGAAGCTTGGGCGACTCTTTCAGCGCGGCGTCCCTCAGGGCCTATGTCGCCGAGTTCATTGCCACGCTCCTCTTCGTGTTCGCTGGCGTCGGCTCCGCCATTGCCTACTGTGAGCTGCTTCTTCTATCTTAAACACCTGCTCTCAAATCTCATTTCAAACCACGCTTGCCAGTGTCGATCGACCATCCAGGATTTTTGCTCATTGTTAACCCCCCAAAAAAAAATCGTCCCGTGCAGCGCAACTGACAAAGGGCGGCGCGCTCGACCCTGCCGGCCTGGTGGCCATCGCCATCGCCCATGCGTTCGCGCTCTTCGTCGGTGTCTCCATGGCCGCGAACATCTCCGGCGGGCACCTGAACCCCGCCGTCACCTTCGGCCTCGCCGTCGGCGGCCACATCACCATCCTCACCGGCATCTTCTACTGGGTCGCCCAGCTGCTCGGCGCCTCCGTGGCGTGCCTTCTCCTGCAGTTCGTCACCCACGGAAAGGTTCGGTTCTTCTCACTGGTGAACAAGTTCCGGGAAAAAAAAAAGAAGAGAGAAAAAAAAACTTAAGTGCTGGCTCTCGTACGTGTTGTGCAGGCCATCCCGACGCACGGCGTCTCCGGCATCAGCGAGATCGAGGGCGTGGTGATGGAGATCGTGATCACCTTCGCGCTGGTGTACACCGTGTACGCCACCGCGGCCGACCCGAAGAAGGGCTCCCTTGGCACCATCGCTCCCATGGCCATCGGCTTCATCGTGGGCGCCAACATCCTGGCCGCGGGCCCCTTCAGCGGCGGCTCCATGAACCCGGCCCGCTCCTTCGGCCCCGCCGTGGCGGCCGGCAACTTCGCCGGCAACTGGGTCTACTGGGTCGGCCCGCTCATCGGCGGCGGCCTCGCCGGGCTCGTCTACGGCGACGTGTTCATCGCCTCCTACCAGCCCGTCGGCCAGCAGGAGTACCCATGAGCAGCACGGATCCCGGGCCCGCCATCCATCGTCGTCGTCGTCGTCACCTCGCCTCGTCTTGTGATTATGTTCTGTCTCCTTTGCATTTCCCTTTTGGATTTCACCAACGACGGTGCATGTCAACAAGTTGTATGAGAACCGTTCGATCTATATACACGTACGGTTCAGCGTTTCCAAGTACATTTTCTGTACGACAACAACATGGATGTGTATACGCCGCCGCAGCACGGACACTGGACAGCGCTCAACGGGCGTGTGAACTCGGAACGGGCGCGCGCGCGGCAGCAACCGCCGCGAACTACCCCATCAGGCGGCGTTTCACTCTACGGACGCGCCCCTCCCCCTCGCTATAAAGTCCGGGACGCTCTCCTGATCCCCCGTGCGGGTGCATCTGAGCGCGCGCTACACTGATCGGAACAGTAAGTTCGTGGAGACAACTTCTCTGCCATGGCGTCCTCCTCCAACAACCTCGTGGCCCACCTGAGGCGCAGCGTCTCGCCGGCGTCGCTCCGCGCGTACTGCGCCGAGTTCATCTCCACCTTCCTCTTCGTCTTCACCGCCGTCGGCTCCGCCATCTCCGCCCGTACGCCGAGTCTCGCTTTCGCCGCGCGCTCATTGATGGTGTTCGCGCGTTATTGTTTGCATTGTGGGCGGTTGATGACGAGTTTCGGAATGCGGTGTTGGCAGGGATGGCGACGCCCAAGGGGACCGCCCCCGACGCCGCGTCGCTGGTGGCGACCGCCGTGGCGCAGGCGTTCGGGCTCTTCGCCGCGGTGCTGATCGCCGCCGACGTCTCCGGCGGGCACGCCAACCCCGCCGTCACGTTCGCCCTCGCCCTCGGAGGCCACGTCGCCGCCGCGAGCGCCGTCTTCTACTGGGCGTCGCAGATGCTCGGCGGCACCTTCGCCTGCCTCGTCCTCCACTACATCTCCGCCGGCCAGGCACGCACAACTAGTCCCCGCCGCTCGCCGTTCAGTTCGCTGCATTCTCCGCTCACTTGCTTTTATTTTCTAACACGTTACTGACGGTCGCTGCGGCAGGCCGTGCCGACGACGAGGATCGACGTGCAGATGACCGGGTTCGGCGCCGCGATCATCGAGGGCGTGCTCACGTTCATGCTGGTGTACACTGTGCACGTGGCCGGCGACCTCCGCGCGGGCGGGAGCGGCAAGCGGCGCGGGTTCGCGGCGACGGCGCTGGGCGCGCTGGCTGTCGGGCTGGTGACGGGCGCGTGCGTGCTGTCGGCGGGGTCGCTGACGGGCGCGTCCATGAACCCGGCGCGCTCGTTCGGGCCGGCGGTCGTGAGCGGGGACTACAAGAACCAGGCCGTGTACTGGGCGGGGCCCATGATCGGCGCGGCCGTCGCGGCGCTGGCGCACCAGGTCCTGGCGTGCCCCCCGGCCTCCGCCGCCGCCGCCGCCGGGTCGTCGCGCCACGGGAACGTCGAGACGGTGGTGGTCTGACGCCTGATACATGGTAGCGTGCGTCCTCTCGTCGTCGCCGTGGTGAACGTAGAGGGATCTCTCTGTGTGTGTACTAGTGTTCGACTCGTATGTGCTGAACTTGTGTGCACTGTGCAGTTTAGGTTTTGCTTGATCGTTGTTGTGGGTTCCCTAAATGATTTAAGGAACAATGTTCAGTTGGATTGATGATGTTGATGATAATAACTGCGAGCATCCAATTTCGCAGGCGAGCGTTAGCGAGCATCCTGGCGCTCGATTCCCGACGGTCCAACTCAGCTTCACGTGGGTGGGCCTGCTAACGTTTTTTTTATTTGTCATGCAATTCCATCCTCGCTCGTTAACCGGCTTGCGCTATTCGCGGTGTGCGAGCGACACGATGGAAGGTAGTACGTATGCTTGTCGTGCATGTATATAGGAGATTAGAGTCGGTATGCCTTCGAACTACCTAGTATTCTCTTTCTTTTTTTCATTCTCTTTTTTTACCTTCTTTATGTTCTTTTTTTGAGATATTCTTTTGACAAATACTTCGTACAAAATATGCTAAAAAGTTATCTCAACAAATTGTATTTTTACAAGCTGTATGTTGAAATTGTGTGAGAAGTTTTTCTGGAAGTTATGTTCAAAATTATTAAGGAAGATTTGTACATGTCATGTTAAAAATTAACCTATAAAATGTTGATTGAAAAAATTATACATAAAAGTTATAAGTATCGTAAAAGATGTGCTGAAAATTATCATCTACTTCCTCCGTTTCGCATTGTAGGTCGTTTTGACTTTTCTATTTTTGCTATGCATCTAGATACAATTGTATATCAAGATGCATAGCAAAATCTATACATCTAGATTTACGAAAATGACATACATTTTGGAACGGAAGGAGTAATAGTTATGCTGAAAATAGTTATTCTGAAAAAATATTATGGGATAGTTGTCCGGAAGAAGTTATACATACATACATACATATACATTATTATGTTATAAGTAACTTTCTAGAAGTAGAGAATCGTGGAGAAAAAAACATTGGAAAATCGCATGCTGTCCGATCGAGCGCTGCTAACCATCCTGGCGAGCGCGCGCTGGTTAGCCTAGCCCGAGTCGTCCTCATCTGATACGCGCACGCTGATCCGGGCGCAGTGCCGCACGCGCGGGCAGGTGCGGCTGGGCGGTGGCCCGGCCGTTGCTTGGATGCCGCGCTCTCTTCCTGGATCCACGGAAATATAGCGCATCGGTCGATCGCGTTTGGGGCTCGGACGCTCGCTCGAGTCCATCACGGTCTCCAGCCTACTTGTCGTGGCGAGAATCCTCCGCATCTATCAGCATCATCGCCTTTGATCGTTGCTCCTTCTCGTGCTTGATCATTCGTATGGCCGTGTAGGTAAAATCTTCACCGATCATGGATGCCTGGTTTTGAAAACGGGACGGGCGAACGGCGTGATCATAAAGTGGGCAGGGCACATAATAATAAGATTATTAAAGAAAACACGAACACCTCATACGGCACGGCGGTGCTATTCAAATTACAGACATTGCTCCTTCAAAACGAAAACTACAGCTGACAGTGGCTCATTGGTACTTTATAGAAGCTGCTGCTGAGATCACGCAACACACACGGTTTTCTTCCACAAAAAGAAAAGATTACGCTGACTTCAGATCATATCGCTCACCTCATTTATATTGCTTCATTGGCAAGAAACTAGACGGTAGTTAAAAGTCCAAACGAACGGTACCGTCAAAGAAAATTACTGCACCGAGTTGATGGGTGGTTAGGAATGCTTGTGTACGATGAATAAATAGTATTTGCAAAACAAATTATCTCACTCAGTTAAAGAGTTGCATAGATAGCTCAAGCTATTCTAGGATTATAGTTCTAAAATGTTTAATAATAACAAACAAAGGTGAAGATTGAGATAGCTGCCGAGATTAAAATATGTGATACGTTCTCACTAAGAGCTGCAAACTTTACGATTGCATTACTACCAATCTCTACGAATTAAGAAATGCAGGTGACACTGTTTTATTCCCGGCGGGATAGCGAATACAACGTGCAATTGCAATGTAAATTTTATTTAGGAGAAACAGATGACGTTCAGTCCCGTATAAAGAGGAAACCTGTAAACCCTAGGCTTATTTAAAGTAGTAACAATCAAATAGCTTCCGAGGAAAAGAGGCCGACGCGGAGGCGAGACGCATCAGCGAGAGGGCGGCTCGATGGTGGTGTACGTGGTGCACACGAGGAGGGGAAGAGGGAGAGGGAGAGCCGGCGAGAACCTCGTCCGCCTCGCCACCACCAGCGCCGCCGCGCCGGCCTTCCCCTCCTCCGCCATCGCCGGCCGCTCCCTGTCGCGCGCCGGGGGCCTCCCGCTGCGCGCCACGTCGCCGCCTCCGCCGTGCTCGATCCGCGGCTCTGCCGCTTCATGGGTGTCATCCCGCTCGCTGCGCCGCGACGGCGATGACTGGGAGGAGGTCGTCGCCGCCGGAGGCAGGGCTGCCGCCCCCGGCTCTCGCGGCGAGGCGACGGAGGAGCAGGACGCTGTGTTCGGTGCCCCGCCCACCGACGACGAGGTCCGCGCCGCCGTGGCCAGCATCAAACAGTAAGACTTGTTTTTTTTATCTATCTCGATAGTTTAAGATCGGAAATTGTCAGTCTTGCTGCATACTTTAGCCTGGTGGAGTGGTGTTTTTTACAGAACTAGATGGCGAAATTTCCCGTGAGTTGCAATTTATTTTGCACGAAATTGCAAATTAGTCATGCAGAAGTTAGCTACCCCAAATCACTCTGAGTTTGTTTCGTGTATCCTTCGATTGTTCAAGAGTGTACGCGTTGCGTTGCTATCAAGATGTGCAATATCACGTCAAGCGTCTGGATGTCCAATTTATTATTTTCTCCCTGCTAAGAGGGGCGAAACTTTGTTTCTTTTTTCCGTAGGGTTTTGACACGCCTACTCTGTCATTGCCTAGTTAGAGCTTCTTATCTTGTTTAGTGATGAAGTTGTCATCAATATTATCTAGAGCATGTGAGCTCCATATTTCTTTAACCGATTCAATTCAATCTTGGTGACATGATTTTTCTGTCTAAGCAAATTGACTATTTGATTCCTGCTGCAGGGTGTTTGAGAAACCTTCTGCTGTGGACTCTGCTGGGCCTGAGCTAGCGCTTGCATTGCCCATCTCAGGGCACACTTCATCTGGGATATTTGAGAATCACTTTGCTATAGATTCTGATGCATCAGAGGTCGGATCAGATGAATGGAGTGAATCTGCTATGCCTGTTCATAACTCAAGTGCTCTTTTGACAAAGGAACATCAGAGTGTACTGGATGCATTCCGCCTATTGAATGAAGATCCTTCCCTTCAGGTTAATATGGCTAGACTTTATTATTCACGTCTAGCAAACTTAATTTGGTGCCACAAAATATTGACACATTATTAGCACCCGTTGAAATATACTGTCTGCAAAAATCACTAGTTTTCCTGCTGAACTGTGACATGTTGCCTTCATGCAGAAAATAGTTATGGCCTTGTCAACTGACAAGGCTGTATGGCAAGCTGTGACAAACAACGAGGTGGTTCAAGAATTCAAGAGATCCTTCCAGGATGGTATGTGATTCTGCCTTTTGTATCATTGTGAAAACGACAAATAAAATAACCCATTTAGAAGTTGGAGTCTTGCTTGATATGTTGAATGAATCTGCATCATCTTTCAGCCCATGTTAATCTGTTTTTTAGGCCACCAGCAGCCCAATAAACCTTTGTCAACGCACAAACGAAATAGCCCATTTAGCTATGTGGGACTCTTGGGTGGATCTTTATCTGATGCAACTTATCCTCCCTTTTTCAGCCAAGGAGACTGTTCTCAAGGAAAGCTCTACTGCTCCTCCTGGATTCATGATGTGGGTCCTGGAAAACACCCAAGAAAAAATCAAGGAATTCCTTGAGAAAATACTTGGGCTCGTGAACATGCTGTTTCAAGCTGGGGACAAGGATTACGATGTGTCTGATGATGTGGTGAGGATGTCCTTCATGCTCTCCGTGTTTGTCTTCATCGTGGTAACTATAGCTCGTATACACTGATGAGCACAGCAATTCGCCGACTCCACTTCTGGTGGTTTCTTAGTTTTGTACAGGATTAGTTCTAGAATTAGTCCTAGTCGCATGGTTGGCAATGGCCGTGGTTGGTGTCAGTGAGGTCCAGAGGTTGCGTTATCAGTGTTCGTAGTGGAAACTCTAATGGTTATCGTGTGGGGGTTATTTATGTCTTAAACATCAAGTGTGCTTCCTGAACATGTGTTCAGTTTAAAGGTGTGGTGAGGCAAGATCTGAAAAGTGATACGAATGCTTGTTGCTAAAGAAGTATAAACATTTACATGTTTCTATTTCTATTCATGTCAACACTTGCTCAGACTTTTACAGTATCCTGTATTCCGGTTTGCTTGAGCAATTGTCAACTGCTTCTGGCCTCGCTAGAGTTAGATTGGATGCTTGTAGTGTCATTCATCTGCCCAGAACCCATGGAATCCCATTGGGAAGGTGAGGTGTTTGGGCACCTCAAGTTTTGCCACCACAGCATTCCTTTCCCCGATCTTCCTTGCGTCCAGCACCACCAGATGACACCTGTGATCAGATACTGCATACTGCAAAGAAGCAAGCCAAACAAGATGAAGCAGTGCCAAATGGGATCAGCATCTATCCCTTGGTCCTTGGATGGAAATGTTGAACTTACCTCTACCAGCAGAACATAGCCGTCGTCCTCCTCCCTACCGCCGGTCGGCACGAAAACCGGCTCGCCGACGAACTTGCGCCCCGCCGCCGACCACAGCCGCGCTGATCCATCAGAGACGTCCACCTTCACCACGCTGTCGAAGGGGAAAAACGGGAGGAATCTCCGCGAACCGGAGGCGGCGCCGGCGTAGACGAACCGGTTCCTCCGGTTGGCGAAGCTCGGGTTGATCGCTGGGAAGTCCGCCGGCCTGGTCCACTGGTCGGACAATCTCCTGACGGAGCATCCCCGGCACGCCCCTCCCTTGTCGAGGTCCATTGACACCTGCGTTGGATCATTGGACGCCAGGTACAGTACAAACGATCCTTGTCAGTCTGTCAGCTGTCGCTGCAACAAAACTCCTCGCACATCGACATCACGGATGGATGGATCGATCGAAAGGTACTGGCCAAATCGGAGCGTGTTTGCTCACCTGAACAAGGCGGGGCAGCCACTCCCTGCCCTTGGCGACGTTCATGAAGGCCGGGTCCAGCTTCTTGTTCATCCAGTTGTAGCCGAACATCCGGTGGAAGTGGAACCACTGATAGGAGCAGCCGGACATGTGGAGCCGCACGGTGGTGCCGCCCCGGGCGTCCGGCTCCTCGAAGGCGTTGCCGACGTGCATGGACCACATCTGCGGCGGCGCCTCGACGGGCACGCTCCAGTCGCGGCCGCCGGCCTCGGCCTCCGGCGAGCGCGGCAGCAGGTACACCGGCGTCGACTGCCGGCTCGGGTCCACGGCGAGCGCCGCGATCATCGGGTGCGTGCCCGTCAGCGCCAGCAGCGACCCTGTTGGGCGTTAGCCCCCAAACACCCACGCGATGCACGTGACGCACGCCGCCAAATGACACTCGCCTCCGAGAGAGTAAAAAAAATGTTCTGATCCGAAGCCGTACCGGGAATGTCGAGCTTGATCCGGTTGCCGAGGAGGACGTAGTGGCTGTCCGTGAAGGTCCAGTCGTGGATCATCAGGTGGTCCGGCACCACGAACTCCCGCTTCTGCACCAGCGCGAAGTCGGCGTCGAACTCTGCGGCGGAGCACGCGTCGTCGACGTCAACGTCAGTGATCGAGCAGGTGGTGTGAAGATTTGTGCAACGAGGTGCAGACCGTAGAAAGTGAAGTTGGAGCGGGGGAGGAGCATGTCCTCGGCGTTGCAGGCCACCATCAGCAGCCGGTTCCGCTCGGGGTCGATCTTGTAGTGCGCCAGCAGCCTCCTGGCCGGCATGCGGAAGACACCTGCGGGAGCCACGCGCGCACAAACGTCAGGTCCGGTCTGGTGCGCCAACCGCACGCGGAGGTGGTGATGGTACAGACCACTGAGCACCGGGCGCAGCAGGCGCGCGGCCACGTCGATGCCTGCCTCCTGCAGCCACGGCCGCCGGCGCCGATGATGCACCGCCGCATCGCCGCCGCTGCCGTCAGCTGGAGCCGCCCCGTCACCGAGGATGTCGAAGGGGCCGAGGGTCTCGAGCGTCCGCGGGTGGAGCTCGTACGGCTCGCCGCCCTCCCAGAGGCAGAGCACCCGGCCGCCCCAGCGCAGCACGCTGGTGTTGGCCACGTTCTTCATCACCTTGACGTTGCCCACCCGTGCGCCGCCCTGCAGCACCGAGAAGGGGCCCCGGTGCGTGAACCTCCACGACGCGCCGCCCGCGTCGTGCTCCTCCCGCTTCGCCGCCGTCTCCACGTACCGCGCCGAGTAGCGCGCGCCGCCGCCGCCGAAGCGGAAGGCGCGGAGGTAGCCGTGGCCGTCGAGCGGGTGGACGGTGGAGCCGTGGTCGTCGGCGAACATCCCGGGCCCCGCTAGGTAGTAGGTGCCCGCGGGGAAGTCCGGCGGGATCGCGCCCTCGGCGACGCGGAGCGGCACGGGGTCGCGGCACTCGGCGCGCTGCGACCGGAAGAGGAGGTTGTAGTCCCAGAACGCCGCGGACGGCGAGTCCGTCGCCGCCGCGGCCCCGGCGGAGGTGGTGGGGACGGTGGCGGCCGAGGCTCGGACCGCGCGGACGCCGCCGCGCGAGCAGCGGTGAGGCGGCGGGGCGCGGTGGTGGTGCACGACGGCGTGCATGGCGGCAATGGTGTGTGGAGACATGTTTGGTTGGGTCCGTGCTGCGCCGGGTCGCCTTGGGCCTCTGCGAGCCGTGGAAGGGTCGCCGGGTCCTTGATATATCGTGCCTGGTTCTCACGGGTGGCCCCCGGCCGGCGAGGGTTGGTCTCCCGCGGAGGGAATGGCTGCATGGCTCGCGGCTTGCTGCTAGACCCCACTCACCTCGTGCCGCGAACCAAACGGTCTCGATCGGTCGCTAGCTAGCTGCGCGCCTGCCCAAATTTGGCAGGAGGACACAATCTTCCTCGCTTCGGTTTGGGAGCCTGCACTTGCTAAGCAATCGGTCGCGTCATCTGCGGCATCCTTTGAAGTACCAATGATGTGCGCGTAGCACAAGAACGGGTGACGTGGGCGCTTAACAAAAATTAATGGCATTATACCCAGTTGCATCACGGGGGCACAAAAAGTTTTTGGAGGTTTTTGCCGAGGGAATCGTTGTCGTTCGGGAGTGGAATCCAAGGGCGTGGTTCGTCTGCTGCTGGCATAATCGTGGCGCCTGTGCGCGAATGCCTTCTGTGAGTAACCTTCTCGCTCGCCGGTTTGTCCGCAGCCTCTCGCCGGTAAGTCCACGCCCTCGGGCGCTGGAAATAACCCGAGTCGTCGTTACCAGACAAGTGGGGGCGATGCCAACAGTAACAGGCACGGCCATGTTCTGGGAGCGGAGAACATGGACGCAAGCAGCCGATCACCGGAGCGGCGGTGGGCCGGCCGGAGCTGAGCAGAGCCGCCGGCACACTGTTCACCTTCGTCGCCGCGTGCCCTGTTCGGGTGAGTGACAGAGAGAAGGGGGGACGAGAAAGGGTTAGAACACCTGCTGCTGCCCCCCGTTCCGTAGAACAAACTACCGGGGGGGCTGTAGCTCTGCAAGCGAGCCTCGCCCATTCGTCTGCTGAGCCAAGAACTAGAATAATGGACTCGGCATGGGGAGAGATTTTAAAAAGGGTTTGTCACTGTAACAGCAAGGGGTTTGGGTCAGGTGCTCAAGCGCAGCAGACAGCACCAGAATATGCTATGCATGAGGCACCAGTATCGCACGAGAAAAAGGCAGTAGAGACATGGACAGCAATAGCATGATGAGGGAATAGATTCAGCGACCACCACTGCTGAATGGAGGAGGAATGGGTGGAGCTCCCCGCTGTTCTCGAAGCATCATCGATCACTCAGGAGGGCATCTACAGTGAGACGGAGATCCGGTGCTGGGGCCACTCCCACTGCCACGTCAAGGATTGCACGACATCTGTTACCATCGCCAACACAGGACATGCTACACCAGCTGGGCCTCGCCAGTCGTCTCGGCCCAGAGTCCCCAACGTTCCCCGGCCGACGGTGCAGGCTCTATGCTACAGTACAGTTATCACCAGCAGCACACTGCACACAGTACCCGGGTACACAGTGATACACAATACCGCACAGGGGGGAGCTGCGACTGTGAGCAGTGTTCCCCCTCACATCACATGCTTGCAGTTGCGGTGCCTATTGCCACTGCCCACTGCACGGGATCAAATTGTGTGAACAATTGCCAGAGATAGGAGGGTTGAGAGTAAATAAAAAATGGCTCACGTGCAAGCCTATGATACTTTGGGTAATATGCAACAGTCAGAGTGTTGGAGAAACCATCTTATATTGTCAACTATTGATGATGAGGTGTTCATCCAAATACCTAGGAGGTGTCCAGTGTCCTCACGGCAACGTGTCAGCCAGGCCAGGACTCAGGGATGTACTTGTGAGCCGGCAGAAAGTTTCCACGAGTGCAGTGGTCAAGAACCAAAAGCCAGGCATTTCGTCCATTGGATCCAAGTGGAGTTTTCTGTACGACTGTTGTGATCTTTGTGGAAAGCTTTGTGATCTTTGTGGAAAGCAAAGAGAAGAAATGGTGCCTGCAACGGGACCTCATGCTCCACCACCTCAGCTTTGGCAGCAATCCCTGCGAGTAGCACAAATGGGCCTTGGTGTAGTGGTGTCGTGTCAAGTCTTTTCTCCAATCCATAGCAAATTAGCACCGCACCTCTGCCAAGCCGCCTATACCTACTAATGCAACTGGGCTAACTATTCACTGAAAAAAGAGAAACTGGACCAAATTAAGTGTTTATCTTGTAACTTTTAAGTTATAGCATGGTGGTTAGTTTCTGCGCTCATCTTAATAAAAAACATGATCAGACACGGTCTCGAAAAAGACTTTCACGTTATAGCATGATTGTCAAGGAGTGGATACGGGTCCTGTAACTTTGATTGGCCCTACAACCGTAGTCTGAGTGTTGCAGAAAAATGGAATCTTGATGCTTTTGGACATGGATTTGTCATTTGTCGTTACAACATTTGTTTAATGTTTACAAACCAAACACAACAGTAGCAAGTGGACCACTGAACACAGGAGCTGAACCAGAGCAAGACCTCAAGAACATCAACAAGGCACATGAACCAGCTGAACAAGAGACCGGAGTATGTACTATTTTATCCACCGGCCAAAATACTTTATTTCTGAACCATCACTTTCCGGTTTCCACGACCCAACTATGCTCTGCACTCCAGAGTTACTTTCCATTTAAGTGGAGTAATCTTATGCTTAACATCAACGCTCGAAAACCATTTGGAAGTAAAAGATAGATCTATATTCAGATCAAGCCATGGAACCATGGAACAATATTACAAAATAAAATATGCACGGCAAAAAAAAAGGCAGGACTAGATTTAGGTAAGTAAAAGATATGTTAAACTTTCGTAAAAAGACAGGATATTCTAAACAATTGCCAGGCTGAGACGCCTATGCATGGGCTGCTGCATTTGGCACAAGTCAAAAATGCCAGTCAAGGAAATTATATCATCCCGACTCCAAGGTATCAGAGATATGTTTCTTTATGTGTTCTAGGCTAAGGTACTGCAGGCCATAGGACAATTTTATCTTTATGTTTATTTAAAAAAACAAATTTCTTAAAGAGGAGAATCTCTTTAGCCACTATTGGGAAAAGGAAAAAAAAATAATCCCTTTAGCAGTTTAGCCACATTAGGAGATTTCTCGGATAAGATCTCTCTAAAGAAAAGGGTGACTTGCAGTTTACTCATAAGAATTATCGTGATGTGATTGAGAGCATAGTATCTCCTTGTGCAAAGATTGGACTAGTTTCATTAAATTTAGCAGGTTTATTTTAGATAAAAAGTTGAAAAATTTCTCATTTTCCCAATTTAAATTTCGTTTCTTCACTGGTGTCTCTTGCTGAAAGTGGCCATAGACAATAACAAATGTCAAAGAAAAGATGAATGACTGTCATACAGACTAAAAGGGTAGCATGGAGGCAATGATCAATTGATCGCATCCTTTAATCAACATCAATAGAAGTACAAACTTTCAGGCATTAAGTGGACTATAAGGTATATGCTAAATTTAAATGAGTTAATTTCACAGAAGTACAACTATTTGTGCATAACTACGAAAAACTTACAACCTTTAGGATCAGTTACATAAAACTAAACAACTTGAAGCATCCATGTCACATATGTAAGCCACACAAGTTATGTATGGACCCACGTGTCAATTTGTGTGCTTATAGGCGAGTCCATGTAGAATGTTGTAAGTTTGTGAAACTTAAAAGTTGTACTAACGTGAAACTGATCCTAAAAGTTGTACTAGTTCTTTGATAGTTAGACACAGACAGTTGTAGTTCTGTGAAATTAACTCATGTTAAATTGATTGACAAAATTACGGATTACAGAAAGCGTATTGGCGAGACTGCTCATAACTCCATAAGGGCACTCTTTTGGTCCTTATGTTTGAGGTGGTGGCTCGTACCATTTTCACCATCTATTTATCTCTGATGTTTTATCTCGTGAGTTACTGAAATAATGATGGCTCAAGTTCATGTTAATGTTACAAGCATCAAATCATCAAGTATAGTCAACTGAGGATGGCAGTATGGTGGTGCCTCAAGGACAACAGATGGTGGGCAGAAGAGCAGAACTGAAACATTTCATTAGGTGACTTTAGACCAATTCTGTTTAGGCATATACTATAGTTGTCTCAAGTTTACATATAACAGATTCACAACCGAGCATTTACAAAATCCAATTGCTATCTCAGATGCAAAGCAAACGCCTTATTTTGCAAACTTGATCTGTCAAACTGAACTCACTGAAAGCACCTCTCTCTGTTTACATGCATCTTCTCTGTTCTCTCACTCTCATTCAAGGAAAACACTAACCAGTCCAAGCATCATATCACTTCTCATGATGTGTGCAGCTAATATGTATTGCATAGTTACAACCTTTGTAGGCCAATTTCATAAGAAGTTTCATCTGAATCCAGTACAACAAATACTACTTCATTTGAATAGATTTTAACCTGAATCGATCACTACTAAACAAACCACACGATCTCTAGATTTTCTCAACTAGAAGCCAACAAAGTCACAAATAAATGGGCGCAGAACAACCTCAACCAAACTAATTCTCTCACAATTTGAGTAATGCATTCTTATTGCAATCCTGAGTCAAGTCTACATTGTACCATAAAATACATGTCTAAGAGCAGGGAAACGCAAGAAAATACCATAAGTCATAACCACCTCAGCCAGTGATCATGGTGCCAGTACCCTCATCTGTGAGAATCTCAAGCAGCAGCGAGTGTGGGACGCGCCCATCAATGATACTCGCAGTGTGCACACCTTGTGCGAGGGCGCGCACGCAGCACTCCACCTTGGGTATCATTCCACCTGCCACCTTCCCGTCAGCCACCATCTGTCGCACCCCGGCAATGTCAATCTCCTTCACCAGGCTCCCAGGATCATTACGGTCCGCCAGTATCCCAGACACATCCGTGAGCAGCAGCAGCTTCTCGGCGCCCACGGCAGCGGCGATCTCGCCAGCCGCCGTATCGGCATTGATATTGTAGGCCTGCCCATTCTCGTCGGCGGCCACGGTGGCGATGACCGGGATATGTCCCGAGGCAATGATGGGGTGGAGGACGGTGGCGTCGACGCGCGCGACCTCGCCGACGAATCCGAGGGCCGCGGCGTTGGGGGACGGGCGCGCGGTGATGAGGCGCGCGTCCTTGCCGCAGAGGCCGACCGCGGTGCCCCTCGCGAGGTTGATGAGGGAGACGAGGTTCTTGTTGACCTTGCCGACCAGCACCATCTCGACGACCTCCATGGTGAGCGCGTCGGTGACGCGGAGGCCGTCGCGGAACTGCGGCTCGACGCCGACGCGGAGCAGCCAGGAGTTGATCTCGGGCCCCCCGCCGTGGACGAGCACGGGGCGGAGGCCGACGAAGGAGAGGAGGACGAGATCGCGGATCACGGACGCCTGGAGCTCCGGCGACTTCATCGCGGCGCCGCCGTACTTGACCACCACTGTCTTGCCCTTGAAGCGCTGGATGAAGGGGA
Source organism: Panicum hallii (assembly GCF_002211085.1). NCBI lineage: Eukaryota > Viridiplantae > Streptophyta > Magnoliopsida > Poales > Poaceae > Panicum > Panicum hallii. The sequence goes on along the minus strand of NC_038048.1, from coordinate 41,138,169 downwards.
GCGCCTCCGAGAGCACGTCGACTCGGCTCAGCGCGGCGGCGGCGGCGGCGGCGGTGGCGGGCGCCGCCGCCGAAGGAGCCGGCGCAGCCGCTGATGCGGCGGAGACGCGGAGGCGACCACGACGGGCGGTGGGGGCGGCGAGGGGCCTGGCATGGCTGGAGCTGGGAGCGGGGTTGGAGAGCGGCGCGGACGGGAGGAGCGGGTTGAAGAGGTGGGGTCTGGTGAGGAGCATGGCTGTGGTGGTTGGGGCTCGACTCCGCGTTGGTGGTGTTCGACGAAATGCCTCTGACTAGAGTTTCTTGTATAGCGGTTTTGCTGCGTCCTGTGCTGTGTTGGTGTGTTGCCGAAACTCCTTTGTCCGGCCCGTTTTGATAGGCTCCTACCCACGGCCCATTTCCACGCTTTTCTCCTTCTGACCTCTCTCTTTTTTTTACCTTCCCTTCTCCCTAGGATGCAAGTTATATTTATTTTAGTCATTAGATAAATCTAAAATTTTAATAAAATAAACTAGAATAGTAATTAATTTAGAAGAAAATAAGTTAAGATCGTAATTATTTAGTTGGCACATAAAACACCGTTGGATACCCATTTACATCCATCTTTCTCCCTCTTCGACATGGTCCAGTGAGTGTCGCGGCACAAAGGCCCAGACAGCCTAGGCAACACTTCCCTCCCGTGATGGGCAACATTACAGACCCAGGCCGCCACTCCCTCCCGGTGCTGGGCCAACTGAGAGGGCTGCGCACCATGATGATGAGGCCCAGCCGTAACACCAGATTTGCATTAATAATATTCAGAGAAAAGAAAGATTTGCATGAATAATCCAAACTCCAAAGTAAAACATGATCCAGTACGTCAACCATTTTCTCCCGTGCGGATGCTCAAATTTTGGTTTCCGTAGTTCCATTGGCTGCCGGCTAACAGTTAGTTTCGCAGGATTGTGTGTCTACTACGTCAACCCTCCTCGCTGTTCTGTTCATGGCATCCCGATTCCCGATCTTGGGTTTTAGGATCTTCTCCTCGCTGTGCCAAAGCAGATCGATCTCATTATCAGCAAAAGCAGATCGATCTCTTGGCCGTTCTCGCCACACAAACCAAAAGCAATGCATGCCCGCTGTTCCGCTCCCTCCTCGCTGTCGTACGAACTCGATCCTCTCCGACCTGCGACGCACCCATTTCCTTTCGCAACATCTTCTGACTTTTGGGGTGTCCCTATTCCCATCAGCAAAGGCAGACGTTGACAACCAACGCCACGTTCCTTTCGAAAAACAACTAAAGGCCGTCGCGGCCGTTCAGCTAGATGCACAGTGTCCTACAGCCTTTATATGTGTGGTGAGTGGTGGCAGGTTGGTGGCGAGCGCACGAGCATATGGATTATGGATAGTCCTTTTCCTCGTTCCATTTTCGCATTCCCATCGCCTGTTCTCTTCCTCATTGCTGGCCTGAGTCGATTCGTGATGCTTCTCCCGTACCGGATCCATGTGGTTCGATCTGAGCCGGCTCATCCTTCGCGATCGCCATGGCCATTCTCTCATACGCGCTGACGCCTGACGCTCTCGGAAACGAGCAGCGGTCGTTGCGGGCGTCCTGTGACGAGTCACTGTCTCGAAAGTCGCCGCACTTTGGGCCGCATCATTCGCGTTTTGACGCTTCGAGGCCGTGACCCCCGTTTTTCAAGATCCAAAAGAAAAGCCCGTCTCCGTTTCTGGAAATGGCGAAGCGAAGTGGAGGAGGATAGAGCTTACAAGTGTCCCCTGCTTTTTAGCCCAATGCTCGCGGAAAAGTTGATGGACGTGCTTGTTCTTCTAGAGCTGATCGATCCTATCATCTTAAGTAAGCGCGTTGCGTATTCGGAGAGACGATGTCCGCCGGTTCATGACGCGAGACCTTGCATGCGAGTTGGGCTCGCCGTAGTGGCGTAGTGGTTCCGGTCCCCAGGCAAGCATTGGCTACTGGCTAGGATCAGCGCCCAGGTGTCGAGGGCCTGCAAGTCTTCAGCTCGCACGAGTCCCGGAGTCCAGACTGCAATCGAGTACCCCAACAACTCACAATGATCGACGGAAACCTTGATCGGAGGGGTTCGAATATGAACCTGCTGTTCGAGTTGGGTAGAACTTGTAGAACCGGCCTTCGCTGGGCATGCACTTCTTGCACCTGCAAAGTTCAACCACCAAGATTGCCTTTTGTCCCCCTCCGATCCAGAACGTTGCGGCAGCGCGTTCAAGTTCCCGTCAGACACGTGTGGCGATGCCTCGGCCCAGTGCGCTGTTGACTGAATGACTGTACTAGCTAGCGTGGGCCGCGTCGCGCACTCGCCCTTTTCCAGCCCGGCACGCCCAACCTCGAACATGCCCGTAACAAGGAGGTGGTGCCATTACCATCATGTGCTGTTGCAGTGGAAGCCGTCACAGTTGTTTAGCTTGTCCCCACCCCTCGTGCAATGGCCGGCGCACGCGATCCGACGGCGGCCACCGACGCGCGTCGCGACTCGCGACGACCTAGGTGCTAAAGCCAAGTCCTTTTTCACTCACTTCACCCGTTGCCGGCCGGCGCCCGGCAGCCCGGGAGGGCTTTGACGGCTCCGCACGGGCGCGGCGCGCGCTCCCGGCCCGGCAGCGAACATGCGCACGTCGCAGGGTTCGTTGGTTGGTTTGGTTCGTTGGCGCCGCGTGCCGTCGGTGCCTGCACGCGACGGGTTGCCCGGCCGCCTTGCGGACAAGATCTTTTTTTTTTTTTTGAAAACTGCGGGCAAGATCTTGCGGGAGCAGGCCTCGGGCTGTGCCGGAGTCGTCGTACGTGTCAGTCCTGACACGACAGGTGGCCGGACCGGGGGCCCAGTGCGGCCCAGAGCTTTTGGTCCAAGTGAACAGGAGGACTAATCTCTTTTGTTGATAGAGAGATGCTGCCCTCAGCGATCTCTACACGATTTCCTCACAACCCACAAGCCACCATATTGCGCCGCGTCTTCTCCGATCAGACAGGTGATCCTCCGATAACCTGCCACGGTGCCGCCTCCCCAGCCAGGCAGCCACGGTTCACGCACCGAATCTTCGTGCGCATGCAAAAAATGTGTGCTGCTGCTACTACTAGAAGGGAATGTGCAGCGGTACTACTACTAGTACGTTCGTACGGGGGGGCCCGGAGTTCACTGCTGAGTCGCTTCTTCGCTGATGGGAATGTGGGGAGTTCAGTGGCTCATCGTTCAGGGACCAGACCACAGGACCACAGCAGCAGGAACACGCCGAGTAATGTCTGGATGGTCCTGGCCCTGGATCCGGGGATCCGGCCGGACCAGGGCGACCTCCGGCCGTCGTTGCTTCTTGCCCGGCCGGGGCCCCAAACAGCAGCGACAGCACCGTCCTTGACACTATGCATTCACTGGTCGATCATCCATGGGTAACACCAGCCAATTTACCTGCAAGTAGGAACGGGAGCGACTACCATGCTGGCTTCATGATTGGGGTCCTACTGTCCATCCAACCTACTAGTATTTCCTAGGAAAGAGCCGGGGGTGACGAAAACGATTGAGAGCGAAAGCCACTGGTGATAAAGCCATCGTTGTCGTGTGCCTAGCTAACAAACTTCCTGCAACCTTACCTGCCTGTGATCATGCCTACCTGGCCGGACCCGCTGCAAGGCCGAAACCTGGGAGGGCAGCAAGCAGTGCGGGCGGCCTCGTATTCCTCCCATCATCCTAGTACTGTCCGGTGCCCGTCCCTGGTGTCCCCCCCACCTTCTTTTCCTTTTCCGCCCCTGCCTGCATACGCAATACGCCATCTTTTCATGAAGTTTCATCGCCTCTTTACCGCTGTCCCCTTTTGCCCTTTTTATCAGCCCGCGGCCGCCGGCCGGTGCCCGGCCTTTCGATGGTGGCTCCCGCATCCGGCGAGGCGGCGATTCCCCTCGGCCTATTGGCCGGCGGAAGTCTAGTCACCGCACGGCTTTGCATCGCGTCGCGCCACGTCCGGCGGTCGCGCGCCGATCCCTGCGGCCCATCATCCATCCATCTCCCGCCCCCCTTTAATTATTCGCCAGCGTCCGTGTCTGATGTCTCTGTGACTTTGAAGTCGCGGCCCTCAAATGATCAAATCCTTGCTCCGCGCGCGCGGCGGTGGGTAGGTGCCGCGTTCCTGTCCGTCCTGCCGCCGTCGCCGATCGCCCCCGGCGCCGGGTACAGAGCGTAACACGTGAACGGACGGCCGCCCCTGGCACGTCGTCCGCCTCGCCTCGGCGACGGCGTGCATGTTCGCCGCCGTCCGTGTCAGTGCGCGCGTCGCTCGGCGCTGGCATGGCGGTTGGCACGCACCTCTTGCGGCACAGTTTTTGTGATTGCGTCTAGTCTACGACTCCAGCGCTACCTGAACTCCGAAACTACCCGCGGCAGTTGGCGGCCTCGTATTGCATGCATGCAGGCAGGCACGCACGCGCGCGCGTGAGTTGAGGTAAGCGAAGCTAGGTGGAGACGTTGAGGCGCGGCCGGATGTGCCTGGAGCCAGGTGGCGGCAGATATTCTACGCGCCGCCGGAACACCTGTCCGGCCGGATTGTTTTTCTGCATGGAGGGAGTAGTAGTTATTTAGCTGCCTGCGTTCTGGTTAAAAGGAATCTGCCCTCCCTTAGATAACGTACTTTTATGGCGACCTGCAGATTGGAACCCTTGTCGTCTCACCTACTGGTTGCTGTATGCGTATATTTGTACACGCGACACGCGCACTAAACAAAAGGCAGCAGACCGTGATGAGATAGATCAGGATTAATTCAGAGCCGTGCCAATGGCCGGCCGGCCGGCAATCAGAATGGCTCATCGTTTTCTACTGAAAGATATATATACTAGCAGGCGACTTCATTTGCTACAAACAAAGGCTTGCAGACCTAATACCCATAGTTATCCTATCTGTTCACGACCGAGCTTTGTGCGATGGTCAGCTCCGAATGTTTCACCTAACCTGGCGTGCAGAAGCCGGTCGAGTATTCTAACTTCATGGCTTGATTGGTACACAGATCAGCAACGAATCTTGCCGTTAGCAAAGGCTTCAAGAAGCACAATTGTACTACACCAGACCAATGCAAGCAGGCACCTGTACCGCTGTGCAGTGCAGGTTCAGGCACATTACGCTAGCCGCGGTACAAACACGGCTAGAAAATCTAGCACCAGTATGGCACGTTTAGCACCGGTTGCCGGGTACCGCCTGGCTGGTACCGGTCGCAGCGATAGATGCCAAACGCGCCACATAGGAAAAAACCGAACCCCCGAGGTCCGCACGTGAATTTTTTACGCGTAAATGCGGAGAATTCGAACCCACGATTTCTGACCTCGCGTGTAGCTTCCTTACTATCCCAGCATCACATGTGACTGGGTGGGAAATACTTTTCTTTTGAAATAACCCGTGGAGGACCATTTCGGTACTAAATATCACCCTTTAGTACCGGGTGGGATTATTGACAGGTACTAAATGGCTGCGCAATTTAATATCGGGCCAAAACAACACCCCCGGTGTTAAAGACTGGCATTTAGTACCGGGTAGTATCTTGATCCGGTACTAAATGGTCCTCCATGGACTTTCAAATTTAAATCTAGTACTAAAATATCTCCGTGACAAAATAGCACCTAGTACTGGACAAAAATTAACCGATAATAACGTGCGCCACGATTTCCTATTCAATCAATCATCAGTTCAGAGATGACGCGCTAGCTCGTATTAATGCGGTTCACTTGGAGGCGATGCAGACTAATCAGCCAAACAAAACGATCGCATCAGAAAGCGGAGCCAGGCAGCGACGTTGTTCCTTTGCATGAGGCTGCTTTCACGTAGAATTTCCCGGCCCCAAAATATCAACCGATCCATCCGGCGCCTAGAGGCCGGTAGGCCTAGCCTAGCTCGCACGGCGGGCATCACACCGCGGTCCTTTTCCGGGGGTGGGGGATTCGGGTATTGAATTCGAGGTTTGGTTGGTCGCCGGTGAACATCCGGCTGACGCTGCGCGCCCCGGTGGGAAACCCCCTCCCCGGGGACAAAACATTTTTTTCAGGCGTGATGGCCAAGTGGCCAACTCGGCATCGTCGACGTAGAACCCGGACGTGCCGGCCACTTGGAAAGCGTCTGGCCGTTTCCGCTCTCCTCTCTCCTCTCTCTCTCTCTCTCTCTCTCTCTCTCTCTCTCTCTCTCGCAGTTGGAAGCAGCTCAGCTAGCAGGGGGCAGCCACGCTATTTGTATTGCAGACAGAGAGGGCTCTGATCGTTGCCGTGATAGCGCTAGGTGGATGCTGACGCTTGCTACTAGTACCGGTTGTTTCTACCGCTTTCAGTTCGGGGAAATGGAAATGGACACAGCTTTGGCGTCACGTGTAGTGTCATCCATCGTTGGCGACGTTACAGACACTCCTATACTGGGGCAGGACTCTAGTCGCTGATCGTGGAAACGGTCAAAGCAGGAAGACGAACTCATCACCGTCTAACGGTTTCATTTAAGATGAGAAGGATCTGGGTTCCGTTGAGTAAACACGCACATGCGTGCGAAGATGAAGCCGAGTCGAGCAGTGGCTTGTGGCTTTCTCTCTTCATCTCCTCTCTCACCATTTTTCCTCGCGAGGTATCGGTAGCTTGCTAATGCATTAGGCTGGTGCCAACAGGGGCGATACCGCCCCCCTATCGCCCCAGCCCAGACAAGAGACGGGCGAGAGACAGGCGAGAGGAGAGAGAAGACGGTAGTGCTACCGCCGGGCGAGAGCGGGCGCTATCGCCCCGCTCTCACCCGCGTTGGTAGGCACGGCGGGGCGGTAGGCGGGCGAGAGGCAGGCGGTGCGTTGGCGCGGCGGGCCCCGGGCGAGAGGACGTGATGTGGCGAGTTTTGATTGGTCCACGCGGACTATCCGTTGAACTAGCCGTTATTTGACCGTTTGAACTCTAAAAAATTCGAAAAAAATTGCAAAAAATTTCAAATTTCATCTCCAACCCCCAATAAATATCCCACCCGGTTTTCACTCCTTCCACACCCCATTTGAGCTCATTCCTTTCCGCTACAATCCGAAATCTCTTCCACCACGACCGGTTGGTCTCCAGATTTTCATATCTTCACCGATCTCTTGCAGTCCGACGGGTCACAATCATCTCCCCAAGATGACCCTTCTCCGATGCATCGCCGTTCCGATGTCAATTCTTCGCCACAACCCCGGGCATTATTCCCCCTGCTGCACCTCCGGCTCCGGGGGCACCTCCACCGCCATATCAGTATCCGTACGGTCAGTACTCATACCCAAAACCTCCATATGCTCCCCCTCCGTATGCTCCACCTCCAGGCACAAGGAGCGGGACTGAAGGTCCGTACCCACCACCTTTGTACGCTCACCTCCATACGCTCCACCTCCATATGGTCTATACCCACCACCTCCGCACGCGTCACCCATGGTTCCAAAGCTCCGTCTCCGTTGAGTCTTAAAACGAAGGAGCAGGAACGACCGAACCAAAGCGTCCAAAGAGACTTGACTGGATGATTGCGGACGAGAAAAAACTGGTAATTTAATTAGTGTTAATGTATTTAAATATCATGTTTTTAAATAACTAACAACATGTTCGGGCTAGGTACATGCTTGGATTTTTCACTTGAATGACTCTATCACCGGCAACAACCAGACCGGTTCGAGTTTTTGGGGCCAAATAGTGTGGCAGAACCGCCTGAATTATTCCGGCTCAAGAGCGTTATTGATCGCCGTACAACTGCAATCAGCTTAACGCCCTTCAAACGGAACAATCCTTGGGTCTGTCGGGTCTCCGCCCGATACAACCACGGTTCAACAGGACCGAAGCAGATTTACCTCGCACGAAGGCGAGTTCACATCACAGAATAGCTCATCAACTTTAATTTACAGCCATATATACATTATTACAAACCGAGTTCAAAGAAAAGTAAATTTATACAACCATGTTCAAACTGACAAGCATAACAACTTGTCCAAACTCACAGCGGAAGAAGAAGTTTTACGCGACTTCACACGTCGCGAAGGCGAACACCAAGCTTAGCCCAAGGTCTGGTGTCACTCCGGAGGGTCAGTGCCGGCCGGGGACGGGTCCCACTCCACGGACCAGCCAAAAGGAACGGACGTTGGCCATACAAGGTTGTCCGTGGGATTTTCGAAAGTATTACCTGAAACAGATATTGGCAAGGCTGAGTATTCTAATACTCAGCAAGGCTTACCCGGGATTGGGTATACTTTAGCCCGTAACTAGACTCATGCAGGCATTATAGAGGCTCTGGGTTTATTTTTAGCTGAAAAGCAACAGAGAGTATGAACTATTTTCAAGTTTTAGCTTTCAGATTCTAGCTTGATTAGCCATTCTAGGTTAGCACCTATACTAACAAGCATGTTAGATATTATCATCCACCAAGATTATCTCATCAACAGTTACACTTTTTACTCAATGTGGTAAAAGGGATAAGCAGTCTCAATCCTCGTGAGAAGCGGATGATTCGAATCGAATTTAACCTTACAAGGTAAACCTAACACACACGCTTGAAATACCAACAGGGCGTTTCAAGCAACCGTTTCCCTCATATTCCGGGTTATGGATCAGGGCCACCACAAGCGACTGCAGGACCGTACGCACATCACTCGTGCAGGACATACGTCTGTAGCGCGACTACAAAACCCGTATTCCTGTCTGCCATGCAGAACGTACTCCCACATGTCGGTGCGTGTAAACATAAAATAAAAGTCGAGTGGTGGAGACAAGTCCATTTGCCGGGCCATTCGGGTACTAGGCTTACCGCTTACCATATTTCGCGGTATGTGGCTAGTACTTTCAAACGCTTAGCCACCACTACCACACGCTGCGACCTTATCCACTTTTAACAAAACAGACAGGGTAAACCTTTAGGTCATGATACAACACATGACCCTGTCCGTCATCCTTATAGTGGTTGCAGAAATGTAAACATGTAACTCCTATATCGCGCGAGTGACAGGAAATCACCCGACTTTTACTGGTCCTATTTAGCAGAGCATCTAAGCGATAAGGACTCGGGTTCAATACATTGGATTCCTAAGAGATCATGCAACTAGGGTTTCATCTCAACTCCTAGACTTAATGCATAAGTATAGATATATAGACATAGATTGCAGTGTAAATAAAGTAGTGGGATGTGTCCGGGGCTTGCCTTCTTGAGTGGGGGTGGGGGCAGGAGTGTCAGAGGTTTCCGAACTCGGGTTCGGGGCTTCAGTTAGTCCCTCGACGACTTGCGTTGGGTCTTCTGAAAAGCCTTGGTCTTGTTCTAAGACCAATTCGTAGTCCCCGTCGTCGAGCGTCGTTGATTCTATATGAGATGCAATAAATTAAATAAGGTGAAATTTAAATTTAAGATTTTACATTTCAAATGTTGTAACTCCTCCAATTAACACACAAGAATTCATAAAATAAAGAGGTTTAGGTTTGAAACACTATTTATAAAGGAATCACAAAGATATTGTGGAGTTTGTTGCAAATAAGATCTAAAACATTTAAATTAAATTTGAAATGAACCAAAATTTAAATTCAAAACTTTTAAATAAAAGATTATAGGTTTTAGAAATTTGATTATATATTAATCATTATAAAATATCACATTAGAGAATGACAATAAATTTCAATTAGAAAAGGTTATACAATAAGTTTAGTTAATAATTTCAAATTTTGAAAGTTCAAATTAAAAGAAGTTAAATTTAATTCAAATTTGAGTTTGAAACTTTGCACAAAGTTACCTAAAGCTTATAGAACATTCATGCCAACTTCATAAGTAACAAGGCATGAAATATCAAAGTTTAGGCATAAACTACTCCTTAATCTTAGGTTTAAAATAAAGATAAAAGTATTTCGTTTCAGACTAAACTCCATTAACAAAAGTCATAGAGTTTGAAATCTAGTTTCTAACAAGACTAGATTTGCCATTTTTGGATTTTTCTACGAATTACTACGAATTTTGCAAGACAGGAAACACACTCACATGAAATAACAGCTACTTCTATTACAAATCAGCCCCTACATTTAGCGGATAACCCCCTGGAAAGAAAATACACGAAGCAATTGGATCCACGGCCATGGCCGGCGGGGAGGAGCTCGGGTCCGGCCAAATCCCGGCCGTGGGGGTCGACGGCGGTGAGGGGGAAGAGGAGGGAGAGCATGAGGAGACTTCGAGCTACCTATTGGTGGTCTTGAAGGGACTCGAGGCGGTCGGAGCAGTGCTGCCCACGGAAGGCCGAGCCGGCGGCCGGAGGCGCACAGCGGTGATGGGGCTCCGGCGTCCAGGGGAAGAAGGGGCTGGGCTAGGGAGGTGCGGTGGGGAACAGGGAAGGTAGGGGTGCTGTCAATTTGGGGAGGAAAAGGGCGGAGGGGGAAGCTCCACGAGGCACCGAGGTCACAGCGGCGTTGATGGAGGGCGGCGGGTTTCTGTGCACGCGCGTGAGGGTTTGGAGCGCCCCTTTTATAGGCAAACAGGGTGAGAAGGGAGGACACGACGAGCAGAGCCTTGGTTTGCGGGAGCTACGGGGGGAAATGAACCGCAGAGGCTCGGCGGCGACAGAGCCGCCGGCGAGCAGCGCTGGCATCGCGCGGACGCCGTGGCGCGCGGGCAAGACGCCAACAGGAGGGGGCTAGAGCGGTGGTTGAGCAGGGGACAGACGCGTGGGCGGGGGAGGCACAGGAGATGGCCGGCGGTGGCCTAAACCAATGCTCTGCGCCGGCGGCAGGAGGAACCAGGAGGCAGAGCAGAGAGCAGAGGCGCCAGGAGGAAGAAGGGGAGGAACTGAACTAGGGACTGATTTGCAATTTCAGAGAAAAGCAGGGACCTAACTGTAAAGAGCTTGCAACTTTTAAACCAGTGCTCAATGAAGATGGTCCAAAAAGAAAAAGTGCATGGTTTTTCAAACTCTACAACTTCTCTTTAAGGTTCATCTGTAGTTGAGCAACAGTTTTGAGGATATTTTAGACTTAGTACAATTTTCACATTTTATGTAAGTCCTATGGTTAAAAACACTTTTACATATATACCCAAGGGTAATTTTACATATTTTTGCAATTTAACCACAGATATTACCTTTTGTAAAACAACCCTCATGCTTTTAAACTTTTCCCTCTATTTCCACCCATTTTGCATAACAGGACCTCTAGGTAAATTTAATTACATAACTATTACTTTTCCTTAACATTGCGCACATAAAGCACACCTTTGCTATACTTTACACATAAAAACATACCAAAACTCTAAGGTGTGACCAAGCTAATTACCTGAGTGTCACAAATAGCGAAGACCTTCAACTCTACCGCGGAGCCGTCCCGTCATCGCACCGTGAAGCAACTGAAGGATCATTGGACCGTGTGCAACCGCGAGGTGGCCCTGTTTAATGGATACTACATCGAAGAAGAAAGAGTACGTCAGAATGGAGCAGACGATGCAATGGTCATGGAGGGGGCGATGGCGAGGTACGAGAACGACCCGAAAGTGACGACAGCATTCAAGCGCCATCATTGGTGCAGAGCTGTTCGCCATGAACCCAAGTGGGCTGCGAAACATGATCCTGGCAGTGGATCCGATGTGAGTAGCAAGAGAACCCGCCTCGGAGTTTCGGATGAGTACAGCTCCGACGGAACAGAAGACACCGAGCAGGACAATGAGACTCGTCCAATAGGCCGTGATAGGGCCAAGGCGGCTAAGCGGAAGGAGAAGGCTAAGGGGAAGGAATCCTCATGAAGCAGTGCGGTAGGAAGTAAAGCATTTGTAATGAAGAACATGTGGGGTGGCTTAGTGAAGGCTAAACTATTCAATCAATGGAACATAATGAAGTCCCGATCAACAGCGGATATGGACGAAGCAGAAAAACATACTCATTTCAAGGCTATCAAGATGGTGGAAACAGAGCTTGGACTGGACAAGGATTCGGAGGAGGATTAGAATTTTCTTTTAATTATTATGTATTTTTACTATTTTTAATTGCGATGTAATTTCCTTTTTTAATTATGATGTAATCGGTAATTTTTTTTAGTTGAATAAAATTAGTTTATTAAATTATTTTGCGTACGCGAACAAAAGAGAGTGAAATAATTAAATCTGAAAAAGAAAAGCTGACGTGGACGAGAGAGAAGTGAGAGCTGACACTGTAGCCTCTGTATTGGAGGGGTGGGGTGAGAGTGGGGCCGAGAGCTGATGTGGCGGGGTGAGAGTGAGGCGATGCACTGGAACTCGGCCTTAGCTGGCCGTTGTACTGATGCTATCTCCTATCTACTGGGATGGTGTATCCGTCCGTACGGCGTATGCTGCTTTGAACACTACTCTCGGAGCCTCCCAATCAATGGGACCAAAACCGCCGGGCCTGCCCGCCCAGAATCCTGACACGTAGCAGACTCCGTCGAAAGTTCAAACCCGCCCCGGCCCCCCCCAGCGAGGCCGCAGCCATGGGCGCGTAGCAACCGAGGGCGCCGCTGCCAGGCGGCCACGCCCCAGCTCGACGCGCGCAGGCGAGGCGGCAGCCTTTCTGCCCGCGAGGACAGGCGGCCGGCTGGAGCCATGAATCTAGCCCTCAGCACAGCAGCTGCCGGGCATGACTCCAGCCAGCTATCTACCACTAGGCGGCATTTGACCGTGTGCCGTGTGGCAACAGCTTCACTTCCTGCGCGCGGGCGGCTACAGTGTCGCTAGTTCTCTTCCCTCTCCGGCTGCGTACGTGGAGAGACAACACAATGGTCCACGGTGTTCGGTTTCAGTGGGGGCAATACGATAATGATGCTCTGGTGCGAATTTTCTGCGCGCTTAGGCTCATGCTGCCACAGCTTTGCCGCAATGAGTGCTTTGACCTTTCCGTGCCGTAGCATTTGCGTGGAGCAGCAGATCCCCAATTATTGAACCCGACGGCCCTGGTGCAGCGCAATCCAGCAGGTTTGGTATTTTCCTCTATTTCGCATCCACATCTGCAAAAAGAGGGGTGCTTCCTGAATCTGGAACTCTCCAGGCTTGGTACACAGCAAGGTCTTCCTGGCTCTTCCTGCTTCAGATGCTAGTGGCGCCGCTAGTATGCTCCCAAGGGCTACAGGTTTGTACAGGGAAAAAGATTCCGATCCCCGTCGGGACACTTCTCCGAAGATGACCAGGGACGGGCGCAGGCGTACATACACCCCGCCATTCCGCCAACCAGACCGGACCAGGCCAGCAAGTAGACACAGCGAGGCAGACTCGCAAAGTGTTGTCCACTCTGAGTCTCCAGCCTCCGCTCCATCCCCATGAGGCCACGCCTCGCGATCTCATCTGCTTGTGTCGTGTCCTCCGACCTCCGGGCTCCGGTCAAAGTCCTCCGCCTCCCCACTCCCAAGAATGGGAAACGGGGAGCAACCGGTCGAGCAGCCTGGCGGCCCTGGCTCGTCTTCAGTCTTCACAGCAGGTGCGTAGCTGTGCCCCAATGGCCGATGCCGCGTGCCGACTCTCCGTACGGGGGCGATCGCTGCCGCCGTACCGCCAGGGTGAGAGGGGCGCCCGCACTCGCCAGCCTGGAACCCAAGCATCTGCCTGTGCTGCGAGCCTGACACCTGACTGCCCTTGCCGGGTTGGACCTCACTCACTACCCCGAACCCCCACAGCAGTGTCGAGGGACTGGACACCTGGCGCCGCTGCGCGCCCTCGCTGCGGCCTGCAGGAGGCATGCGGCATTCACCAGAGCATGCACTGTGTTTGACCTCGTCGTACGAGATCCTGCCTCCTGGTCCCTGGAGGAGTGAGCCGCCACCACCAAGTGTCGTCGTGTCAGCACCTCACGGAAGCAGACAAGCAGTGAGCACCGTGCCTAATTTCTGCGGGACTGTGACACTGCAAAAAATGGGCGACGGTTCATCTCGCAGTTGGAGCAACAATGGACGAAATCGCCTGGAAAATCCTCTTGTACAAGTGAGGAGCAAGAAAGGTCCAGGCCCGGTGCGTAACGTGTCCACCACTCCAAGGCACCGGTCAGGCGCCAGCAGCGGGCGTGCGCGCCCTCTTTTGACGAGGGCATGTGATTTTCTCATCACACCAGCCACACGACGGCAAGCGTTGCTCCGTTCCAAGGAAGAAGGCATCAACCCATGTTGCGTCCTGTCGTGCCGCCACGCCCCGCGCCGGAATCTCTTCCTCGAAAAAACAAAAAGGCCGGCCAGGAGGAGTACGCGCACGTAATCCTCCAGTTGGATCTGCCGCTAATTTCCAGGATAAAAAGTTAATTGTGGAAAGTACTCCGCGGTTCGTGCAGGCGAGCCCGGATCACCAGGCGGCGGCGGAGTGGCTTGTGCCGAACTCAAGTGTCGCCGCGATGGGAATCCGACAGCTGCCTGACCGCCTGGTAGGCAAGCGGAAACTATTAAAATCTCCTCGAAAACCACCGGCCTCGAGCGCGCACGTAACCGCCGGTCCGAGCAATCCTACGGGGATTGATGAAGCAGCAATGACATGGTCGGGCAACGATGGCCGCCTCGGTCCGAAACCGAAAGGGTCACGCCATCGACCATGCCTGCCTGCAAGCCAAACTGATGAACCAAAAAAAAAAAAGAGGACGGGGATTAAAGCGAGGCAGGTGCGTGGATGCAGTGGCATCTAGCGTGGCAAGTTAGCCTTTTTCTTGTCTTGTGATGCCAAGTTAAACCCCCGAGCAAGTAGTCGCGGCAGCTGCTAAGGGCCTGTTTGTTTGAGCTTAAATAAGCTGTAGATTATACAAACCAACTTAAATAATCTGTAAAGGAAACAAACAGCCAGCTTATTTGTTCAGATTATATAATCTAAAGTCAAAAACACCATAATCTCATAAGCTAGTCAAGTGGAGCTTATTTCAACTTATTTCTACCAAAAGACCCACTACCCATGGCAAAGAGGAGCAAATTACCCGCAATTGCCATTGGATCCCACCTGCCCACTCCCTCCTCCCCTCCCCACGCGCCCCTCTCCCTGGCTGGCTCCCCACGCGCCCCTCTCTCTGGCTCGCTCCTCCTCCCCTCCCCACGCGTGGTGGTGATTTAAAACTGCTAATGTTGTGAAAATAGTAAGTAAATGAATAAGTCTAGTACCTAAGGGCATTGTTGTCTTTACACGTCTAGGACAAATAAGCTGGGCCCAAATAAGCTAGGCAAACAAACAGCAAGACTCAGCTTATTTAATCCAGAAAAAATAAGCTAGATTATATAAGCTACCAAATAAGCTGGATAGTATAACCTATAAGGCCAAACAAACAGGCCCTAGGCCGCGACGGAGCAAGTAGTCTCCGTCTCCATCTTCCCCGAGAGAAGGTCCGTCCGTCCGTCTCGCTCGGCGCCCAGGTCCCTTGCACGGGAGACAGCCGGCAGCGCGCACTGCTCACGCACCGCCGCGGCGGGCAGCTGGCGGGCGCCTTGCGCGGCCACATCGGCGCCTGCGCAGCTCACATGTACCGCTCCCGCTAGCCACCGGCGGCCTTGGTCAGGCCGCGACTTTTTCTGATTTCCGTGCGCGCGCGTACGTGCCGCATGGGCGGCGTCGTCTTGCGGGCGGGCGGCGGGCGGGTGGCAGCAGGGGCGCGTGCGGCCTGCGCCGCGCAGACCAGACCCCGGCGCCGTCCTCAAGCTCAAGCCTGGAATGTTTCTTTTTTCTTTTGTTCCCTCGGGCAGTGCGTAGTCGGGTGCGCGCTCGCACAGCACAGTGGACGGCGCGGCGCGCGGGGATTGCGAAACTGGCCGCCGGACACGATGGCGACGGGGCAGGGAAATCCACAGCGCACCCGCCCGGCGCGCGAGGGAGCGGGGAGCCGGAGCCGGGAGTGTCGTGTCGTGCCCGTGTGATTACGTGACGAGGCCCTGCGCTAACTGTGGCTCGAATCTTAACCCGGAAGCCGCTCTCTTCACGCGGCGGCCGTCGCTGTCGCGGCCTTTAAGCGCGGTGCTCTCACGCCGCGGCCGGCCGCTCCTCGGCGCGGCACACGTCACCGTTGGGAGCGGGAGTCTGATGGGAGATCTTATGCGCATTCAAGGGCGAATTATTAGTGCGCTTTTGCGCTGCGAGGAGGCGTCGATTCCTGCCGTGGCTTGGAAGGCGGGAGACTTTTCCTGGTTCTTTTTTCAGACGAAGGCAGGTGACGAGCAGCAGCTGATAGTATATGATCGGAAAGCCGGATGCGTGAGTATCACTGTCCATCTGGCCCAAATCTTCGCCAGATCAACCCTTTTTTTTTTTACCACCACCTAGATTAAACAACGGGCGCCAGAAAGTGGATGGAAGATAAGATGCTCGTTAATTATACATATTCTTGTCCCCCAAATCAAGCAAGAGAAGGCGAAAAGGGAGTAGCTTTGTACAGGCGCGGCTCCTAAATCTAGCAAAGGGAAACGGAACAGCGGAGCAATTCCGGAGAGAGAAGTTGCAACAAGTAAACGAAGAGAAAGGGAAACGGAGAGAACGAAAGCGGCGGCATTTACATGTGTCCGAGTCCGATCGATTCTAATACTCGATAGCGGCGATGCGTGTGGAAGGAGGTGCTGATGACTGGCGACTGCTTCCGAGAACTGGCGGAGCTGGCGGCATTGATCAGTGTCAGTACTCCCACAGCAGGGGCTCCTCGATGAGGCGGAACGCGCCGCCGCCGGCCACGTCGTCGTCGACGGCCCACGAGGACGGGCCGCAGCATCTAAGGTCCATGAGCAGGTCCGGGAGGTCGAACAGCGTCTCGTCGGGGTCCGGCCCGGCGTCCTGCGGGGCCGGCTCGCGGCTGGCGTCGTCGGAGCTGCTGCTCTCAGGGCTCTTGGCATTGGCGCCGCCGCGGGAGGTGGAGGGCGGCGGCGGCGGAGCGGGGAAGTCGGCGGCCGCGGCGAGCGTGGCGGCGGCCTGCACGTCCTTGGGGGACGCGGAGGCCGGGCGCGGGAGCAGGTGCGCCTGCTCCGGGAAGTTGAGGTGCGCGCCGCGGCCCTTGATGGCGAGCGCGGCCACGTCGTGCGCGCGCGCCGCCATCTCCGCGGTGGCGAACGTGCCCAGCCAGATGCGCGACTTCTTGCGGGGCTCCCTGATCTCGGACACCCACTTGCCCCAGCTCCGCATGCGCACGCCGCGGTACGTCGGGTGCCGCCTCCCGTCCTGGCGCGCCCGCTTCTTCGGGGCCTGGGAGGACGACGGGCCAGACGACGACGACGAAGATGACGACGCGGAGGTTGGGGAGGCAGGCTCGTGAGTGTCGTCCGTGTCCATGGCTTGCTGCTATCTGCGGTGCGGAGCGGCGGTGGTGGAGTTGTTGGGCACTCCGCACTTGGGCTTGGGGAGTGGAGAGAGCTGGAGACGGGAGGGACGAGCAGAGCGGGGGTCCGGTTTTATGGTGCGCGCGCGGAGGGCAGGGCGACGTGGCGTCGCAGTGGGAATGGATGAAACATAGGACGGGGCCCGTTCAGCCGGGACCATGAGAGGGGAACTCGTCTCACCCTCACGGCCTCACCCTGAAATGGTTTTTTCCGCCCCTACAATCCAAAGATCTAATCAAACTTTGGTGTATTGATGTATGATTTAGTACTTTCCTCTCCCTTTTGCAAATGACGTGCTTGATTAATTAATTGTTTGTCAAAACTTACAAAATACTATTTTTTACATCTTACTACGTCAAAAAAGGGGACGGGGTAGTATGGCTTTAACTTTTACATAGACGCAGTTACTTATTTGCTGACATTAGTTTGGCACCACTAAATTGATCGTTCTTTGGATTTTCTTTGTTTCATTTCTTCTTGCATGTATTTCTAAGATTGTTCCCTTGCACTCAAAATTGGTAATTACACCTCTGTGCTACGCGCACTTGGAACTGATTTTCTTTGAGGGACCCTAGTCCCGGTAGTTTTTCATTCATTAGGTCAACTCTAACAATCAAATGGAGCGAACACAGGAACTGGACATAGTTTAGTCACGCATATGCACAACTCTTAAGATTGAAAATATTCATGTGCAACACAACTTTGTTGCATAATTCAAAATTTTTATGTGCAACACAACTTTGTCACAACATTCTTGGATATAAATTTTCATTGTACCCTGATTACAACTTTAACATAACTGGATTTATGATGTCATGTGCGGCAATGAAATGTTACTACTAATGGCTAATAACTGTTGTAGTCACAGTTTTTCTTTGCAAAATGCATTATACCTCATTGTCCATTGAATTTTTTGCTAGCATTGTGATTTCACACACACACACACACACACACACACACACACACACACACACACACACACACACACACACACACACACACACATATATATATATATATATATATATATGTATATATCAAATGCTGTGCGAGCTCAATTAGTTCAATCCTTGTGATAGAACCTACCTATTCAGGTTCAAACTCTTTAGCTTGACATAGGTGCTTGTACTTATGTTATAAGATACTCATGTTTCTCAGTTCGGACAAAAAAGACAAAAAAATTATGGTGTTTCTTTTTTTTTTAACGAACACACTTGACGAGTGGGTTTTTATTGATATAGTAGAAAAAAATACAAGAATACAGCTCTGGGAGGCCATAACCAGAAAAAGAAAGAAAGAAGGCACGACAACAACACCGGAGGGTTAGATTGGGGCATCAACACGCGCTGAACTCAAATTTACTTAAACAGCTCAGACTTATCGGATTGGTACATCGACGCAAGCCATACAATGTGTCTCCATGAGCTACCCGATCGGATTGGGCACCGGAGGCAGACCGAAGCCTAGGCGCTGCGGCTAACAACCTTCTCCACCTCATGCAGCCGACGTCAGGTACGATCCCACGCTGATAGGGAAAGGAGAGAAGCAGACTGACCGCACCGAAGAAGCCCACCACTATGCGGGACCCACCGCCATAGTGCCGCTGCAACACCACACACCATACAACAGGGTGAAACCATCGGATCCGGACCACACACAGGCTGCCTCGCAGTCGCCACTGCAAACACAACGCCCGGGGGCCTCGCCACATCCGTTGTTGGACTCCACCTCACTCGTCGCCTCACCTCACACGGGGCCTCGCCACGCCCGCCTCAGCACTCCAGAGTCGCAAATCTGTTTACTAAGTCGTTGTTAGGATGAAGAACAGTGTTGCTCTGTTTCCAAGAATCCCATCAAAATAGACGAGCCGCGCCCACCGGATGACAGCATCTTGTTGCACCACCCGCGCACACGGCCTCTGCCGTCATGCCAGCAAGCCAAGTTGTTGTCTGCACCGTCTTCCGATGATGTACCGCACCGGAGTTGCCGAGCGAGGCTAAGCAACCTACCGCAGTCCGCTACAAACCTAGTCTTCCCACTGTGTCATTGCTGCGAGCGTCGTTCTCCGATGCAGTTCCACACCGCATTGGCAATTGCCAAGCAACGCCAGCCGCTGCGGTCCGCTACAAGCAGCCCAAGCCGACACCCGTGCGATGATCACTAGCTGCCGGCATAATTTTGGCCGCCACCACGTGGGCTTGGCAACCCCCTTCCAGCCAACCACCCGTACCAGCCGCCTTGCCGTGCCACCGGCAGAAGCCACCCATGACCAACGGCAACACCGGTAATGCCACGGGTCAAGATGAGTCTCTGCAAACGACGCCTCCAAGGAGGTGATGACGTCGAAGGTGCCGCCGTCACTCATCCATAGGCAGATAGGGTTTTCACCTAGAGAACTCCGTGCAATAGGGATGGGGCTCCAAGATAGCACCCCGAACGGGGAGAACGACACCCTCGAACACCGTCGCCATCGCCACCAACACGAACGCTGGCAAGGCTTTCGCCCGGAGAATCCCATCCTAGCTGCACACACTCAGCCCGGCATTCCAGATCCGCAGCTATGGAAGTCCTCCCGGGTGCAGCGCCGCCGCCATGCCTCCTCTAGCCGCCGCCAACTCCTTCACGCAGCCTCCAAACAGCCACGCCTCCACGTCGCTAAGACCGCAGACCCGTCGTCGCTCCTCTGCCCCACTGCTGCTCCGCCGTCACTCGAAACCGCCCGTCGGAGGGCCGGATCCAGATCACAGCCGGCCCTACACACCGCATCTTCTCCTGTGCGTGGCCCCACGCCGCCTCCTCGACGCCTGCGCGAGGCCTCCACCGAGCCCGCTCCGTCTGCGGTCGCCCCGCGCGCTCAAGCCTCCTGGCCGCTAGATCCGGCGGGTGCCTACGCGTACACCATGCCACCGGCCGCTGCCACGCGGACACCACGTCAGGCCGCAGCACCGGTTGTGCCGCGCCGCCGGCCAGCCTTCACGTCGCTGGCCACCAACAACGCCGGCCGATGCCCCCACCGCGTTGCGCGCGCATAGGCAGCATAGCCACCGGATCCACCCGGCACCGTGGCAGATTCGTGGCCTTGACGACTCCAACGCCGTCCACGCCGGCGAGCTTCCTCATGCAGGTTCGGCGGCCGCGCCCGCCCAAATCCATCGGAGGATGGGGAAAGAAGCCCCCCGCCGCCCTCCTCGCGAGCCGCATGGGCTTCTGGCGGCTCGCTCGGGCGGCGGCACGGCAGGAGGAGGCGTAAGGGGAGGGCGGCGGCTAGGGTTCCAGGGGACGGCGCGAGCATTATCGCGTTTCTCAGTTCAATGTACATCCCAGAAAGCTAACTCAAGTTTCAATTGGATGAGATGCGTGGGCTGGACAAGTTTCTATATATAATTATATATAGATATTGTTTTGAACGAATACTCATGAGTTCAAAGTTTTGTGCTGGAAGACTTTGCCTTATCCCCTGTAAGAGAAGTATAACAAATATTTTATATAAACCGAATTTATTTATGTTAACATTTGTCTCTTTTGGGTCTCTATCTTGTGGGATTCTGCGCACTACACTGCCTATCTGTCAATGCATTTTTAATTACAGATCCGTCAATTTGCAGGAGGGCCAATCCCATTTTTATATGCCGAAGACAAGACGAAATTCCCCTCCTGAACTTCGTGAACACAGCTCAAACTCTACTTATTGCCACTAGAAACTTTGCCTAAGAAGCTGTTTTTAGGTTGCAGTTTCCATGGTGCAGAGTGCGAGTTGGTTATCATAGTATTTTTATGGCCTATTGACAGTCAAGCCATGGTCAATAGCCACCAATCCCGGATACGGAGTACTCAGTTGTTCAATTCAAAAACTGAAAAAGGATCAAGTGGAAAAAAGAGAGGAGAAAACCCTCAACTGCTGTCTAACGTGTGCACAGTGGACTTATTGTCCTAGCTTGGACTAGGTTTTTACGCAACACGTCCTTGGTTAGGAAAAAGCTATCGATGGACAAGGTCAGGACGCTGAATCTCGCGCACGATTCAGAGGAGCCCCCGCCAAGTCCGATCAAGGCGTTCCGTGCTCGTGCAGTCGTACGTGCAAGTGGCCATCAACCAACGGCACCTTCGTTTCAGCACGAGGTGCACGACACTGATGAAGTCAAGTCGACACCACCTCTCGAGCCCGCGACGCTCCCATGGCCCGTTGCTCTCCCCACGCGACGTCCGGGCGCGTGGGCACGTCGCGTTCAGGCTTTGGCTTCTCATTCAGAGCGACGAACTGGCCAGCAGGCAGAGCACAGCCGGCCGGCGTCGCTCCCCCCAGCGGGGGTCGACTGCTCGAGAGAGAGGACGGGCCGAAACGGGGCGCGGGCCAGCGAGGCAGCGACTCCGCCCAGGTTTCTGGGCCTGTAGGGAACAGCAACGAGGGACAGGCTGAAGTTTTCAACAGCGCTCTCCCCTGCAGTGCGGAGAACAGAGACGCGCTGTCGCAGGACTCCGGCGACACCATTTTTCGGTGCTCACTGCTCAACATTACTCGCGATCGCAGCGATCCAAATCAAGAAAGTGAGAGGGGTAACTTCCACAAGACCGCGACACAACCTCGAGCCCTCGATCCGTGCGAACGCGTGGTCAATTCCGGCAGCACACACCTGGCCCGGGCTACAGCGGCGGAATCCGGCGAGGCGAGCGGCGGAGACCGAGGGGAACAGGGACGCCAACGTCAGCGTTCAGCAGCAAGAGGCGCTTCCTCACAGAGTCGCCGGCTGCAGCGCGCGGCTGGCAGCAAACGTCCAATGCTCCAAGCAGACAAGCAGTCACTGCAAGCAAGCACTACCACTTGCGCCCCAGCCTGCTGCTACTGCCGAACTGCTAGCTGACCGATCGACCGGCCGCCCGGAGCAGCGTCGCGTGGCGTAGTTCGCAACCACCTCCCAGCTGCCCTCTCCCGACGGCCATCGACCGGCCACAAGCATCCACCCGCGGCGCTGTGGCCGTACCGTATAATTGCGGGCCGATAGATCGAGCTCGCAAACTGTTGGGCGCTAGCGGGCGGGCCTTGAACCACCACTGCAGGTGCTAGCACGGGATCGATCGTAACGCGGCCGTGGACGATGCCTCCTGCGCTCGGCCAGCCGGACAGGACGCCGGCCGCCGCTGCTTCCGTCCCATCCCCGGTTCCGTGTGGCGATCAAGCCTAGGTTAGCTGCGTCGTGCTTCGGTGATGCGTGTAGTACTGCGGCTTTGTATGCAAACAATGTCTTGCTGTTAACTGCCTGCTTGAGCTAACAAGGGAGCTAGCTGTCATGGGAGACACCGTGTTTAATGATCCTTGGTTGGTCCTCTGTTGTACCTAATGGTTCTTCAAGTCCTGCATTAGCCTGTCGTGTGCTCAATAAGTGTGCCTCGTACATTTGCTCCCGGGATTCTTGCAAGCAACATTGCTTGAATCGCCCGGTGACCAATCAGGAGACAGGAAGAGGATGGCACCTGCGAGTGCTTGACATCGCTTCATTCGGTGCCTCTGGTGAACAAAGATTGGAAGGAACACCATTACCATGCCATCTTGTACCTCGGTGTACGTGTGCTTGAGGTTAAAGATCGATGCTGCTTGCAAGAATTAATGGACTTAAATCGTATGCTTGGCAAATCTATGTTTGGATCTGCTCGCACGTAGCCTGAGAGCACTCCGGCCAGGAGGATCCGGTAATTTAGCTGTTTTAGTTCGTTGCCATTTCTTGACACAGAACTCCGAGACGTGGCCGCGTCCGCACGCGGCCGTGGAAGGGGAAGAGAGATTCAGACCCTGCAGCCGGCGGCGTCCGGGAAGAGAGGTTGGAGAGAGAACGAAGAGGATGACAGGCGGGCCCGGTCAGTAAGAGGGAAAATAAATGAAATGAGTAAAGTGATCTGTTTACCTCTCCTCTTAGCTGAAAATTATTTTTTACTTGCTGCGGTGTGCCCTGGACAAAAACATGTATTTGCAATGGGCTACTTGCAAAATTGACGAGTTTGATGTCCCGTGTAGACCAAACCACTATTTTAGGATGTCCACGGGACAAATGTCCCATTTTTAAATTAGCAGAAGTGTTCCCCTTGGTTTGCTTTCTTCTTGACTTTGCTAGCTAGCTGTCACTTTTGCTTCCACAACAAGCCAACAAGTTTGTGAACAGGAAGTCGTGAACTAATTGAAGTAACTTAATCACTCCAGGCTTCTTATTTCATACTGAAAAGCACTTGCCCCTACCTTTTCCCCAACTTGGCACAAGCACAACATCGCACTCTTTCAATAGCACCTAGGAATACTCCTTCAACTAGTCTTCAATTAATCCTTGCAGAAAAAAAGGGTTAGGACTGCTGAATTTACGCTGAAACAGTACACTAATACATCTTACCTCAGAACAGCTTGTTCCCCATTGGCCGCAACACATGCGTTGATTTGTTTACCCACATGGTCAGTTGAAACGTCCCATCACAACCAAGGATCCAATTTGCACAATAATTCTTGTCATTGAGATGCAATAATACAATAATAAGCATGTTGAGCCAATAGTATGCCCACATGACCGAGCACGGAAGGCGCCACAGGTCAGTTCAAGACGGCACTTGAGATGACAGCAGGCAGCTCAACACTAAACAACAGCTCTGGCGCCCCCCTGCCCTAGCAAGTGCAGCAGCATACCTGACGCCGCCGGCCACAGGCTCCAGCCGCGCGCTAGAAAACTTGGTCCTCCGGAGCTCACATGCTCCCGGACTATTGCACAAGGCGCCATTGGCGGCCGTGTCACGCCGGCCCGGTTCGTTGTTTAATCGACGTAACCGCATTGGACATCAATTAATTAACGAACCAGAATGCATGCGCTGCTTGACGCGGCTCAACTAACCTCGACACCTCGTAGCGAGATGGCGTGGCTCCATTGGGTCATACCTAACCGGAGTACGCATGCATGCGGCTGCGTGTGCTGAGGCAGGCAGACCACATGCAAGGCCTCACCAACCATGCAATACACTAATTGTCACTCAACGTCTAAAACCTTGTGCCACTAACTACACTAACCACATCTTAAATTAAATATACTCCCTTAAGTCACAAATTGGCAAATAAGTGCCATTGCAGACACGCTATTTAACCATTAAATAATTTTGTAAATCAAATTAAAATAATAATAATATTCTAAAACTTTTGAAGGCAGCTCTAGCCATGTTATATGAAGATATATTGACGATCAAAGTTAAAACATGTTGATTGTATGTACAGTCCAAAACGACACACTTATTTGTAGTTGGAGGGAGTGTACATTCACAACATTTTTTTGGCGAGAAATTAAATTTGTAGTATATGACTGAGCTCCATACGTTGGCTACGATCTGGAACATTACTGGCCTTCTCCCATAGAATGGCTAGACGGCTCAACACAACAAGAGACAGAACGGCAGTTCGCTTTTATTTGTCCTAGAATATTCATCGTGCGATGCATGATTGCATCCACTGTAAACCATGGTGTGCGCCCAGGGCGATATGAATCTTATTGCCTGCAACGGAATCTTATTTGTCCTAGAATATTCATCTTATTGCTTTTAAAAAATATGATTCAGTCTAACTACAGCTACGTTGCACATTTGTTAGCATGTATAGTGACGACAATGTTAGTTACACACTAACGAATTGACCAAAAACAGACAAAGAAGAAAACAAAAGAATCTCGTGCATGCACCTAGCTACTACTCTTGGATTGGATCGTCAATGCTCCCAGAGCAGCAAGGGCTCCTCGAAGCAGAGCTCGTCGGCGATGTCATCCCACGGCGAGCCACAGTAAGACGGAGGCAGCGGCAGCGGCGACAGCATGTACCCGAAGTCCAGAGGAGCATCCGGCACGTCGAGGAACGCGAGGTCCAGTCCCATGCCGCCGCACGACGGAGCTGCATTCTCAATGCCGAAGTCCGGCGCCGCCGCTTGCTCGTAATCGTATTGCTCGACCGCCTGGTCAGCCGCCGTGTCGGCATCCGCTGCGTCGGCGTTGTTGTAGGACGGGACGACGGGCGAAGCAGCAGCCACCAGCGTGGCCGCGGCGAGCGCGGCGGCGGCCTGCACGTCCTTGGGTGCCGCCGACGCGGCGCGGGGCAGCTCGTGCGCGAGCTCCGGGAAGTTGAGGTGCGCGGCGCGGCCCTTGATGGCGACCGCGGCGGCGTCGTGCGCGCGCGCCGCCATCTCCGGGTTTTCGAAGGTGCCGAGCCAGATGCGCGACTTCTTGCGGGGCTCCCGGATCTCCGACACCCACTTGCCCCACGTCCGCATGCGCACGCCGCGGTACGTCGGGTGCTTGAGGTCCCTGCGCGGCCGCTTCGTGCCCTTGTTGCCGCCGGCGCTGCCGGAGTCGTCGCTGGAGCTCGGCGACGCCGCGTTGACGGAGGTGATCGAGCTCGAGTTGTCGCTGCAGGTGCAGGCCTCGGACGACACCTGCGGCAACACCTGCTCGTGCTCCATTATTCCTCGCTCTGACGTGACCAGAAGTGAAGCGCTGACGATGGTCGGCGATCGACTAAGCCTTCTCGCTTGCTGCTGATGACGACGGACTAGTGGCGTCTCTTGCGACTTAATCCGCTGCGGCTACGGCTTAGAACTCAACTGATCGCTGTGCTTGGTGACTGCGATATGTGAGGCACCATTCGAATATATACCATTCCTAGCCAGGCCACACTTGGACTGATCTCCGGAAAGTCAATGTGTAAACCGCAATTCGAGTGGCACATTTTTCTTTCAGTTTTCCTGCCCCAAAGAAAATGTGATTGGCATTGCGAACAGAGAAAGGGTCGAAAGGAAGGGCATCAGAGAGGTAGCTAACCCAAACCCAAGGGACTCTTCTGTCCTACTCCGACTACGCGCTTCTGTACGTGGTGGTCAACAGTCTGAACCCACCTTTGATTCCCATTGTTTTTCTGTCCCAGCAATCAGCAATGATGGGTGCCCCGGCGCACAGTTCAGGTTCGTGCTGCGTTGCTTGGATTGGACGAGTAATGATTAAAGTTTCCTCAACTATTCCGCGCCGTACCAATTCGTGGGCCTTGCGTGGAGTAATAAACTGCACCAAATCCCCAATTCAGAGACCCACAAGATTTGGACACCTGCTGGGTGTAATGGAAGCTTTTGTATAATCGTATTACAATAATCTGCTCGTCCCATTATACAATGGCAACGAGGGAAATGCTTGCTGGCCGCGTCCACCAGCAGAGCGAGTTGTGTTTGTTGGGGAAAGCTTCAGGATGGCGAGTGAGATCGAGGCGAGATGATGCAAAGCAAAAGCGGTCTCGCTCTCTGCTCTGCTGCCTGATACGGAACTAAACTATAGCAGCTCGCCGTGTGTTATGGTCTGC
This sequence comes from Panicum hallii, assembly GCF_002211085.1. Lineage (NCBI taxonomy): Eukaryota > Viridiplantae > Streptophyta > Magnoliopsida > Poales > Poaceae > Panicum > Panicum hallii. The sequence continues at coordinate 41,111,583 of NC_038048.1, read as the reverse complement.
GGAGCGGAACAATCAGTATAAACGCTGCCAGATTCCAGCGTGTGGGCATTAACAAATAAAACTGTCCGGGAGGAGCTCGCGGCGCGCATCCGAGGCTCGATCGGATGCTTCCTGAGATCACACCCGAAAAGCTTGACGAGGTTTCGTAAGCCGCGGCGACAAAAGCACCTCTGGGAAAGGCTTGGGGGCCGAGCAATCATCTCGTTCTTTGGGCGCAAGATTTCACCTGGCACCATGAGTGTTTGCTGAGAAACTTAGAGTGGTGACGGAGACAGATAAAAGCCCTGGACGTAGCACCTGCGCTTTATTTTTTAGATGATGGGCACCGTACCTGTGCTTTAGACTCTGCCATGCTGTTTGGGACGGACCGTACAGGAGGTGAATATAGGCGCGTGCCAATTTTTATTGAGCACATGACTTGAATCAGGGCTAACTTGTCATGCAGGCTACACAAAGAAAAAGGCCGAGGAGAACTGGTGGCAAAGAGCGTGCTTGGAATGTTGGAGTTCCATGAAATTATTTTTCCCTTTGCAGAAAATGCTGCTATAGGGAACCAACTGAAATCACAGTAGTTGATGGTCAGAATTAAATATTCAGGACCACTAGTTCAACCACTAATTAAATACTCAAAGATAAATTGGTGGTCAGAATTTAAACATGTTTATTGCACGTCACACAAAACTACACTTAATTGTGCTGAAAGACAATATCGTGTTTAGCAAAAAAAATCGATAAAAAGGGAACCAACTGAAAGCCGAGAAACTTTCCCTTTTCTAAAAAGAAAAACTGAAAGACGAGAAAAAGGACTCAAAGTGAAACCGTATCATGCAAATGGACTCTCTTTTTGGCCATTGTACGTTCAAAGCAAACGTTAATTAACCAAATAATAAAACACATGTTATCGATGAAATCTTTGCATCAAAAAAATCTCAAACGATCGGTTGAATTGCTACCTAATTAATGTGCAACGCGAGGACGATTATCAAACGAGAAGAAGGTGCAAGCAGGACCATGGACGGCAATTAAAGATCGATGGAAAACATTATTTATACATCCATCGAAGAAGAAGAGAGATCGAGTGGTATTTTCACATAGTATCACAGACACTTTTGGACGGCCGGCGCTTCATAAGGCACTTGCTTCAGTTCTAACTTGACCTTCCTCTGCCCTGCGCAGACGCAGACGTAGTCTCAGTTTTTAGTTTTGCATGATGATTAAGCTATGACGGCGACCTGCTAGTCACGCTAATACTAGCGTAGCAGCTAGCTTGGTCCTCCGCTGATTTGAGTGGCAGTAGAGACAAACCGGGGAGACGTGACCGGAGCATGTATATAGGAAAAAAAGTTAAAAAGGGAACCAACTCAAAGACTAGAAAAGGGACCGAAAGTGAGTGTGTGAAACTATATCATGAAAATGGGCTCTTTTTTTAGCCATTATACGTTCAAAGCAAATCTGGATCTCAGCTAATAATCATGACATGAGTAGTACATTCACATGTTACTCTTTTTTTTTTGCGAAATCATCAACATGTTACTTAACCGGGTCAAAAGGACATGTTATCGACGAAAATCTTTGCATCAAAAGCCCCAGACGACGATGGGTCGAATTGCTACCTACTAATGTGCAACGCGAGGACGACCATCAAACGAGGAGGAGCTACGACACGCAGGACCACGGTTCCTACGCACGGCAATTAAAGATCCATCGAAAACATATCAATTAAAGACCATGGATCGAAGACGAAGAAGAAAAGAAACTAGTATCTTTTTCACATAGCATCACAGGAACCTATTTTGTTTTGATAAAGACGGGCGGCGCCTCATACGGCCGTTGCTTCTTCCGTTCCAACTTGACCTTCCTCTTCCCTGCACGCGGACGCAGTCCCTCCCAACTTCTGCATGCCGATTGAGCTATGACGACGAGCAGCTAGTCATCACGCCAGTACTGGAGTAGTAGCAGGTAGCTAGCTAGCTAGCCTAGTCTTTCGCTGATTTGAGTGGCAGCAGTAGAGACAAACCGGGGAGACGTGACAGCAGCGACGAGCTGTTCTATAGAACACACGGAGCACGAGATGCCATTGGAACGACTCGATCGGTCGCGAGGTGACAGTGCCAGTGAAAACAACGAGCCCGATCGACGACGTGCTCGTCGATCACCCGCGGCCAGTTGCGTCGACCGGCGGTTAGCACGTCAATGTATATATTTGCAAACTAAAGAGTGGTTAACACTAGCACATCGCGTATAACTTCCACACGACACGAGTGGTCATTTTCTTACAGCAACCGGAGAACGGGCGGCCGTCCTGATGCCTGTGCCGTGGCATGGGGACGGGTGGCAGAAATAATGGGAGGGCGCGCGCTCGCCGTCGCGGAAAGCTACGCGCTCCGGCCGGCTGATCGACGGGCGCGACGCCCGCCCGGAGCATCGCCGGCGAGCAAGAATGGCGCGATGAGATCAGCTGGCGGGGAGGACGGGGGCCCGGGGAAACGCGGCCGTTCGCGGTGGAACCAGCGGCCTCGACGGGCGGATCCGATGCGTTGCATGATTGTCACATGCGAGAATAGTACGGCCGGGATCTGCCATTTGTATGATTATATGCTAGTTACTGCGCGCATTTTCTTTTGGCGGTTTGATCGTAATAGAAAATGACTGTTGACCAATAATCATGGCGGTCGCTCCTCGCTCTCGGTTTCTCCTTCGCCTTTTGATTGATGATGAGTGCCCTCCGGCTTTGGATTTTGCGTTTTTTTTTTGCGAATCTGATGCGAACTCGTTGGGGTTTTCGTTCAACCTTTAGTAGGACGCAAAAGTTGCACAACTGATTGGTCGGGATTCATTGCCGATGGCAACGGCGACGATGGGAGATCTTTCAGGGAAAAGTTTGGCTCCATGCTTGGTCCATAATCAGTTTGCTGATTTTTTACGACGAACGGGCACGACCAATACAGTCCACATGTGCAGTCTAGCTCAGCCCGCGAGCAAGTTTTACTTTAGGAACGTAGTACTGCCCCATCACCTGGATGGATTCCATTCGTGCTGTTTACTGAATCTCTCGATGGGATCGGTATCCTCATTCAGCCAGTCGCCTGTAATTCTCGTAGCATATCCTGCAAAATCTCAACCAGGGCATCACACAGGGCGAGCATCGCAACTTGAAGAGAGGCACGTAACGCGTCGGGAGATCATCAGGAGCTAATCAGGGGGGCGCGCAACTTGCACCGATCGATCGGGCTACGAAGGCACGCACCGGCATGCTGGTGAGCGCTAGCTAAGCATCCGATTATTCGCTAGGTGCGCGGGCGTCGCAGCATCGATCGGTGTCCCCGGCCTGTCCGAACCCCGCGCTCTGATCCGGCGACCCCCACCCAAAATCTCCAGGCACCAATCGAGCCATCATAGAGCGCGTGCTCCGTACCACCCACCTACCGTGCCCCTGCGGATCGAGCGGCCGCCGGAGCCGCTCGGCGCTAGCGGGGCCCTCGCCCCGCTCCGGCCGGCCACCGGGCGGCGACAAAGGCCCGAGGCCCCCGTCCCCGCGCGGCATAGGATCCTCGCCCGGCGGCATCGCGGCGAGCCGGCCCGTCCGATTAATGTAACCGAGCGCCAGGCAGCTCGCCGTGGGCGCCGTGCCCGCGAACTGTGCGTGACACGCCGCCGCGAGGCCGGGCGATGCGCGCTCGCGCTGGCCATGTGTTGGGCATGTGAGGCCGTCGTCCGGTCCGGGGGTGGCGCGCCCCCCTGGATCCGCTGTGCCTACGTGTCACGCCGCGACGGAGGGATCAGGAATGTGGCCGAGCTCTCCGTCTCGCCGTGCTCGTGGAGCGCAGGGAATATCCCGGCGCCAGACGGGCGGGGGGAGCCGGTAACTCGGGGTCTCGGCGTGCTGGTGCCGAGCACCTAACCCAGCGGCGATTGGCCGCCCCCGCCCGCCGCCGCTCGTTCTACTGTTCTAGCTTGTCATCAGAGCCAGCCGCGGAAGGGGACAAGGGAATATCGCGCGCTGGGCGTTGGAACTTTCCGTCCCCTTTGCCCTTTTGTTTCTTGCGCTGGGTTCGTTCAGCTCGCCGAATTTCCAGCGTACTAACCTCGGAGGGACAACGTGGTGCCTCTGCACCGAAGCACGTAGAAAATGCAGCGATCCGCGGGGGCAAGTACGTGCAGTTGGCGTGATAAGGTTTAAAAAGGCACTTCGATTTCTTTTTGTTTTGTATGAAAGGTGCTTGGATTTCCGGCCGTAATAACGACGTGGCAGCGGCAGGGAACCGCCGGAGCGTTGCGGGCTGGAGCTGTCCGGTGAGTGAGAATCTGCCGCCCAACGTTAACATGAGCGCCGCCGCTTTCACCGGCGACCCGGGCCGTAAAACGACCCCCGAACGGACGGCAGCTCACCACTTATAAACAGGTCACCCGGAGAATTGTATTGTTCCCTCTTCTTCTTCTTGTTTTTTTTTTGCTCTCTCTCTCTCTCTCTCTCTCTCTCTCTCTCTCTCTCTCTCTCTCTCTCTCTCTCTCTCTCTCTCTCTCTCTCTCTCTCTCTCTCCCTCTCCCTCTCCGAAGATGAACAATAATGCTGTCATTGTTGATGCGAGATGCAACCATACAGAAAGCAATTGCGATTTTGCAGACGCATCAGGCAGCTATCGATCAGCCGGCGTCTCTTTGTCCTGACAAGCTGATACAGAAAGAACACACGGCAGCTCCATGGCCAAATCAAGCACAAGCACTGCTAATTTAAGATAAAGAATAAGTAAACATACGGTCTGGTGGTATCTCTTTTTCCAATTTTTCTCTGTTTTTTTGGAAGATAGATGTATACTACTACTATAGCTAGTGTGGTATCTATTGAATACTCGAAAGTGCGTAGAAAAGGTAAGGCGAGTGGCAACTACTCCGCCCACAGGAGCGGCTCGTGCATCCCGACGCCGTCGCCGCCGTCGTACTCCTCGCCGGCCATTGCCGCCGGCCACACCGGCGGCCACCACAGCCCGTCCCTCAGGTCCAGGAGGAGGTCCGGCAGGTCGAACAGCGCGTTGTCCTGGCACTGCCCGCCGTCGCCGCCGTGCGCCGTCGTCGTCTCGGGGCAGCAGGCAGCTTCCGGCGACGCGTCGGCCGCGGGGGAGGACGGCAGCTCTGCAGACGAAGACGGCGACGGCGATGGCGGCGCGTCGCACTGCACCTCGGCGGCGGCGGCAGCCTGGGCCGCCGCGGCCTGGATGTCGGCGGGGGACGTGGACGCCGGGCGGGGCAGCTCGTGGGCGCGGTCCGGGAAGTTGAGGTGCGCGGCGCGGCCCTTGATAGCGAGCGCGGCCACGTCGTGCGCGCGCGCCGCCATCTCCGCTGTGGGGAAGGTGCCCAGCCAGATGCGCGACTTCTTGCGGGGCTCCCGGATCTCGGACACCCACTTGCCCCAGCTCCGGCGCCGCACGCCGCGGTACGACGGGTGCTTGTACCCGCTCCGGCTGCCGGACCCGGCGCCGCCAGCCCCCGCCGCCGCCTGGGCCTTGTTGCCGCCGCTCGCCACCGCGTTATCGTCGGTGCTGCAGCAGCTGCTGCTCTCCTCGCCTTGGTGGCCGGTACTGCCATTGGCTTCTACTTCCTGGGAATCCGGCGAACAGGCTCGCTTCCGCTTGTTCGTGGTTTTGGAGCTCTTGGGCACCTCTTGTGGCGCGGCATTGATGAGGCAGGAGGAGGAAGATGTGGACGACGAAGAGGAGGAAGAAGATGTGGTGGCTGCATGGGTTGCGTTTGCGTTCGCTTCCATGTCTCGTTGGGCTGTAGCTTCCATGGCTTGTAGCTAGGAGATGGAAGCGAGTGCCCCCGGCTATAAATAGCGGTAGCCTGGTACCTTAGCTCTGTGCTGTGGCGCCTCCTTTAACCTTTTGTGTTTTCTTTTCAGGTTATCATATTGTTCAAGACATCTAAATTTCTTTTTTTTTTCTTCCAGGAAAAGTGTACGTTATGGTTAGTGATCACTGATCAGTGAACAGGAGCTGTTACTTTTATCCCTAATATAATAAGCTGCAGAGCTGGTTTATAGTATGTAACAGAAATGTGTCTCACCTTTATATGAATCAAAATTCAGCCATCCATACCAGAGACAATAGAGTGATAGAGATGCTTGAAAAGCTACAGAAATTTATAGTATGAGCAGAAATCAAATAAAGAAACTTGAAAAGGCCACATGATTTATCATTGTTGTTTCTTCAACGATGGGCCAGAGCACACCGTCCTTTCATTTAAGAAAAACAAATATAGCAAGAGAGAATAAACATTCTATTATATCAGCAGTAGAAGAAAGCGAACTGACGAATTTTCACAATTAGTTAGGATACAGCTTTCAGAAGAAAAAAAAAACTCTTTGAAAGGTGCCATTCATGTGCATATAACAAAAAAGAATCATTTATTCTATAGCTTTTCTTACCAATTGGCTGATTTCTTTATAGAAGGTTCTAAGCATTGACAAATGACAATCACTATTGGTAATACTCAACGGGCTCAAAGAAGCACTACTACTTAACCTACCATCTCTAAAGCAAACCATCTCTGCAGCACTTTGTTAAAAAGTATCTGACCTGTTTTTTTTTATAAGACCTGTTGTTGTTTTAGATCCGTCAATCTTATTCGTCTCCAGTTGCTGTTAAATACTAGTCTACTACTGCGAGTCAATCGTCTTAATAGACAAACCCATTACAAATTAAATTCTGAAGCGATCAACAAACGTGATGCTATCAGCACGTACAGTAAATGCAAAGGGAGACCAAGAGCGTATTATTGTACTTTAACCAACTAGCTCTGCTTGGTCTCAAAACAAAAGCAACTAACCCATCTCTGCAGCACTTAGACTGAAGAAAAGAAAAATGCTACTCCTACTCCTATACGACTTGTATGGTAGCACCGTGCGCTTGTGATCCGTCAATCTCATTCGTCTCCAGTTGCTCTTAACCTACTATTATAGTTGTACAGTTGCGATTCAAGTCGATCTAGCTTATTCGTCTTAATTCTTCAAAACATCTTATTCGTCTCCAGTTGCTCTTAACTAGTAGAGTAATATGCAAGTCAGCACCTCCTTCTGGGGAAAATAGAATAACCAGTTCCCTCAGCAAACCTTTTTTTTTTTCTGAACCGATCAATAAACGTGATTCCATCAGCGCAATCATGCAATGGGAGATCAGGGGCGCAGCCAAGTGGCGCTGATGCCTGCATACAAAAATGCAACGGGAGATCAGGAGTGAGGGGCAGGCAGCCGGATCGTACAAGTGGTGGCGGTGGCGCTTGCGTGCAGAACTCGCATGCCACGCAGGCGGGGCTGCAAATATTATGCTCGCCGATCCTCGTGGGTGCGAGCCTGCCGGCCGGCCGGCGTATTGCCCGGGCGCCCAACCTGACGACAAGCTGCACAAGTCTCGGCCAGCATGCATCTCGCCGGAATCCGGTCGCGACTAGCTCTTCCGCGATTCAGGAGCCCGATTTGGGTTCGATTTTGTCAGGTTCTCGCCTTTGACTCCCCCCCGTTCTAGTTTAGTTCGTCGTCTGAGCTCTGACGGCCGGCCGCCGGACAAGGATGGAAAAGATGGGAGGGAGTTAGGCCAGGGCTCCACCATCCTCGCCAGATTTCAGTTCCGCCTGATTGGAACGTGTAGACGACGACGACGAGGAGGAGGAGGACGGATACGGATTGGGATGTGGTCTCTCTACGCTTCGTCCAACCTCTCGAGACGGCTGTTTTTGTATTTGTATTGTACAGCTCCATTAACTCCAGCGGAGCTCAGCGCAGGTCAAAACGGATGCTGCCGCTCTACCAGAAATGCAAGGCTTTTCAATCGAGATGAAGATGACCACCAGATCGTCCTCAAGTTCCCATAGAACTGGCGAGACGAATTGAATGCCGTCGGGTCGGGCCGGAGAGCCTGCACTGCACTCGTAGGATTCCTTGCACGCGTTCGTGTCGCCACCCGTGTCATCCGACGCCGGTGCGTTCGTGCGCGCCGCTACCACCGGACGCACGGGAACTGTACCCGGGTCCAGAATTCAGAAGCTCCGGTAAGAGTAATCTATCACGAGACGGGAGCAGTGGATTAGGAGCTGAGCTCTCTAGTACAGCTCCCTAACGGATTCATGGTGTACTCGTCGCGAGCGGTTTTCCTTGCACGGTTCCCGTGCGGCCGCCCGCACTCCACGCTACGGGTGCCGATGTTCTCCCCTCCCGCCACGAAGCCACAGTGCCCGTGCGGCACGTTCCGTTCGTGGCATGCGCTCCCACGCTTGACCCTTTGACCTCCGGGAACGCGGAACGCGCGGCTCCCCAGGACAGGAGCAGGGCCCTGCCGCGCGAGGAGCCATGGCGGCCGCGTCGAGGAGCCACGTGAGCGTGGAGCCTGCGGCGCGCGCGCCGAGCGCGGCCAGCTGCCAGCCGAGTGGCGTGGAGGAGCCCGGCCGGCCCCCGCTGGCCGTTCGTTCGTTTTCGGGCGGATTGGACGTGCGTGATCGCTCCAATCAGCTGGGCGACGGCGCGTCGCGCTCGGTCGTGAGAGGGGAGAGGAGGGAACACGGACGGGGGCCGGGCAGGGCAGCGACCGACCACCGGGCGCCGCCGGCGGGCGGGCAGGCGGTGCCGAGTGGCGACCCGAACCGCGCGTGTACCTGTGGTTGCGAGGCCTGCAATCTTAAGCGATGATGCGGGTGAATTGAAGGATACAGACACACAAGGACGTGACGGGTTCTCCATCGGCGACGTGCTAGCTGAGGTGAAACCGTGCACGCGGTTGAAGGTGGGTGATCCCACTCGAGCTAGTGTTGGGTCAGCTAAAGAGACGGTGATCGCATCAGTGTGTCCCTATACCGAACGGGGCCGAGCAAATCAGCGCTCGGGCGGTACACGCGTACTGTCGCGGGGCACGCATTGCTTCTACGTTATTATAGAGCTTGTCCACCAACGCATTTACAGTTAGGTTGCATCCACTGCTACACAGGAGTACTACTCTACGACGATTCCAAGGTACCCTTTTTTCAATTACACATTATATAACTCAGACACTCACAATGCACGCACATAAACGCACGTTGTACCTAGCTACATAGTATCACGGTGCACATTTATAGGTGTAACTACTCCTGTGGATGGTCTTAACGTGCTCCTAACTTGCAATTAACAATTCACCGTGAGAGTTGCCCCGCGCGTCTACCCAATTCCAACCAACTTCCGTATCAGGCTTCACCTTACCAAGTTAGTAAAATCGGATAAAAAAAAGTCTTTGAAGCGTTTAGGTGGAGGGGGAAGTTATCAAAGATGACTAGTTAGTGGGCAACACGAATGTGCTGATAAATTTGGCAACTATACTATCTTAAAGTGAAGGATATGCTCTGTACACGTTGTGCCAACAGTTAGAGAGGTCCTCTTAGTCGCTGAATGCTGATGCTGCATGGCGGGAGTGAAAAAACCAGCCGTAAATGTAACCTGTACGAAACTTACTAATGTACTGCTACTAGTATAACGCTACAAGTAAGTATATGAGACCTCCATTAGTTAAAGCTAAATAAGGAGTACAGAGCTGCAGGTGCAGCTCCCACAGCTACCAGTATCCAACCTAAATACACTGACGTCGGCACACAGTCTTCCCGTACTGTGACGTTACCAAGATGCACAGTTTTATCGTACTGCCACGTTAGATTGATACCGGAATGAAACCATCCTCTCAATTTATAGTTTTATTGTATAGTTTTATAGATAAGCTATCATATTTAATTGTTGATTGGTATTGTGAACAAATATGCCATGTGACCAATAGAAATTGATAAATCTGTGTTGATGAAACTCAAATCCTCTCAACGGAGTTTCATCTAGTTTCATAGCTTTTAGTAACTGTATACACCAAATTTGATCACCATGAAACTCTATTCTTCTCTTTCTTTATAATTTGTTTGCTATGTCATCACTTTTGCCTATGTCGCATGTCTTTTGATGAGAATGAAATTTTCATTAAAACTGACCTCGGTACGAGCTCATAAACAGATAAACAGATAGATGGTCATGGGCAAATATAAAACCCTCAGCTCGTGATGGTACCAAGAACAGAAGTTATCACTCCTGCCTATGGCGAGTTTAAACAATGTTACAGCCTGAACAGAGTGTCCGAGATGCCAAGGCAGGGCCATCAATGCTAACTATCCATCCCGTCGTAGCATCAACCTCAGCAAATTACTGCATTGGTAGGGAGTGTTTGGTTCTATTTAGCCTGTCACATCAAACATAATTTTATTATTTAGAAGTATTAAATAAAATTTAATTATAAAATTAATTGTAGAACTTCCGAGCTAATTCGCGAGACGAATCTAATAAGATATATTAATTTATAATTAACGGATGGTTACTATAGTATCAATGTAGTAAGCATAGATTAATAAGATTTATTAAATTCATCTCGCGAATTAGCATCCATCTATGTAAAAGATTTTATAAACAAATTTTATTTAATACTCTTAATTTTCTCTTTGATGTGACAGCACTAAGATTTAGACCCGCGGAACAAACGGGACCTTAGTTCGCCGGCAGATGGGAGAAGTTCACGGCCGGCAACAGTAACCACACGCCTAGTAGCAGCGTACTGCTGCTACAGCGCCAGTCCTACAATACTCCCGGGGTCAAACGCGTTGTGCTGGCTCGATGCAGTCAGAGCTTTATTTACTAATCTCGGCGCGTGATTACCAGTCCCCGATGGCGTCTCCGGCTGGTCGAGCTGAGGCGGGGGCGCATCAACGCGGCCTGTCAACGCAACAGGCTGTAAACGGCTCTAGTTTAAGGGGCGCCGCCGGTTCCCCGATGCGAGTCATGCGACGCCGGCCCTTTCGTCGCTGCTGATCTGACGAGCAACGCAGGACGCCGAGCCTTACTTAATTTGACACCATCAATGGAGCCTTTAAGCCGCGGCCAGCTTTCTTCGTCCTTGGAATCAGGAACCCTAACCAAAGAGCTCGTGGCGAGCGCCACGATCAATGGAGTGCCGCTACAGTGCCAGTGACAGTTTGTCCACACGCAAGGATAGCTTGTGGTTTCAGGTCTGATGGTGTTGAGAGAAATGAGAATTGAAAGGTTGAAGAGAGGGGCATGGTACGTTCAGGTCTTGCTACTATCAGTTCGGCGCAGCCTCTCAGTGCAGCAACGAGGGTGCCAATGGTGACGGAGACAGACTGCGGACCTCCACTGGAAATGCAGCAGCTAATTCCGGAATCAGGTATGCTAATGTCAATCGTATTAAGGCGGCGAAAGTAACGGTTAACGAAACACCGAGCCACGTACTCAGTACTGCTGCTGCTGCTGCATCATGATCTGCGAGGCACCGGAACTTTGACCTCGCCATTCAGGGAAAGGGAACAGACAGACCGCAGACGGTGGTCATGTGGTTTCCAATACATATATGGTCAACAGCAGCCAGCTGGTTTCTGGAGTTCCGCCCAACCTTTTTAGACGCTTCTCAGGTATGAACCACAAAATCAGATTCTTGCGTACAAGCATGCTCTGCTCATGGACTTTATCGGCTGTTTCGCCGTGTATCCATGCTACCGGTTTCAGACTCCCACATCTCAAATGTTGACTTGCCAAGGTCCCAGCAGCATATGCCATTGCACCAAAGATAGCAGCAGTGCGAAGTTTAGCAAACCTCACTCCCAATTCCTAACCAAGGAACTCGGAAAACAGTGTTCTTCCAGAAAAAAAGTGTGATTACAATAGCAACTTATAACCTCAGTGTGAGTTAATTGCTACAAAATTGCAATGCTAGGCTTTTGAACCTACCATAGGCATGCCTGTATAGTGAGAGGCAGTGAAGTACAAACTAGAATGCTATTCTTGTACAGATGTGCTGGTCTGCAAGGAGTCTCTTTTCAAATTGACAAATGTATAGAGTTCATCATGGTTTATATGATATTGTTATTAAACAAACTGTTGTCTTTACTACATATTTTTGATAAAATCTTTAAAACAACAAAGCAATTACAGTTACCAAGGTTTTTTTTTTTTGAGTTTTAGGGCTCAAGCCGCCTTTAAAAGACAATAGAATGTTTTACAGCATAGTTTTAACTGAAGGACTACGCCAACAGTAACCTGGATAGTGGATACAAGTGAAGGGCCAAAACCAGAACAAAAAGAAGCTAAGTAAAACGATCAGCCACCGATTCATTTTCGATCAGGACACCATTAACAAGTACTCTTAACTCTTGTATCTGCAGCACCCAGTCCCTCATGTTCAGCGGCGATTCCTTGGCGACGTTCACTGAATCAGCAGCCATCCAGGATTCCTCCAGCTCCATCACCCATCCAAAATCATTTCTTGTTTTCTTGCCACTACTGACACGGTCGTTATATGCTCCACAAGCTCCTCTTTCTTGCTGGCAGGACACAATTAGCCAATTCTGAGCCAGCATCACTACTCTCATAGTAGGAATTCCATATTTCTTCACTCCATATTCTGAAAGCAAAAATCATTTCTCACTTCCCAAATTCTCCAAAGAGCAGCAGAACTAATAATATTAACAGCAGCAAATCTCTTATTCTAAGCCATTTGGAACCTACTGACTCGAAAGAAATACCTACACATACACCATAGCCTGTGAGATCAAGATCCACATCTTACTAGCTACCACACAATCAAAAAAGAGATGCTGGCTACATTCTTCCTCATTGCAAAACGGACAGGTATCCACCTCTACTTTCCGTCTCTTGGCTAAATTATCTCTAGTCAGAACTTTATTCTTAAAGAGAAGCCAAAGAAAAAACTGAACTCTTGGGGGAATCTTTAAGTCCCAGATGTTAGGGGCATACACAGGAATCACACCTCTAAAGGTTATCACTTTATAAAGAGTTTGGGAAGAATAAATCCCTGAAGAAGAGAATTGCCAAATCATAGCATCCTCCTCTTCAGTGAGTTCTATTGTGGAAGCTAGCTGCATAACTTCCAGCCATTGTCTCTATAGTCTGTCACCTACAGTTCTTCTAAAGGTGCATTTAAGATGTATCTAGCTGAATGCAGCCTACAAGAACAGCTGTTATAATTTTTAACTAATTTAGCGGCATGCCAAATCTTTTTGTTTATGAATAGACTACATTTTCAATTCTCAGGCTGCACTTCGATTAGTTTTGCCAGTCAACTTAAGCTGATATGAACCGGTACTTTTCTAACTCTGAGTTTTCTTTAGAAGCAGAAGAAACAGGTTGGTTGTGTGTTTCATCACTCACTCACTATGAGGTCATGTTCTGACAGAAGGCTGTAATTGTTTCATTTTTGACCTGATATTCTCAAGTTGTGCTGACCAAGTGTAGCTACATATGTTGCTTGTCTGAGAAAATCTGTTCATTGTAATGTTTCTAGGAATGGCCAATTTTAGGTTGATTTCAGCATGGAATTATTTTTAATATTTCTTTACTTTGATGCTCTTGAATATTTGTTTCAGTTAAATGAAGTTTCTCATAGCAAAACTGCATTGTGGCCACTAACCTTGGCTCTTTCCCCTGATGTATCCAGTACTGTTTCAATTGCCGAATCCCTTTTGTTACTGTAGTGTGATCAGAGTTTGTTATTTGTGGGGGCAAAAACTGGATTCATGTATGCACTAGCTATGTTCCTCCTTTGTATGACCTCAACTTGTCTTATTCCGCTTATTAGTAAAGATACAGCTATAACGAACATGTTTACAACTTCCTCAGCCATATCTTCTTTGGCCTAAGCTGGGCCAATGTTGGGCACTTCAAATAAAACTCTCATTCGATGTGCAGGGGTACATGTAAAAGGTTAACAAATCAGTTCATGTCTCAAACTTGTTTGCTGGAGCATATTGCTTAGTACAATTGTTCTTCTCTATGCTACTATGGAAAAGAGGCAAAGATTAGCCCGAAGCCCCGGCAAAATGCCGAGCCCCCAGACCAACACTGACACGCTCTGCACTCTGCAGTACCGGCGTCGTGTGGGCACTTTCGTAGCGCACCTGAGAAGCGAAATCGTTGCCGCTGCTGCACCGGAGATGGGCAATCCCCGCCGCGCCAACGACGGCGGTGAGAACCTCCTATTTTCTAGGTGACCTCTGAGACAGGCTGGAGATGGAGGACGCGGCGGCGGCGGCCGTCGTTGGGCACAGGCTGGAGGTGGAGCCGTCTGAGGGTTTTATTGAAAATATTTGTTCTACAAATTTACATATGGACCCTTTATTCGGATCACGATTATTAATCGCCATCCAAATTAGAGGATTTATATAAAAATATCCGATCGTATTTTATAGAAAGTTTCTAATTTGAATCGCAATTATTAATCGTGATTCGAATCAGGAGGTTTGTAAAAATATTCAACAGACAATTTTACATGGAGACCCCTAATATGGATCGCGATTGCTTATGAAAATATCCGATCGAAAATTTTACAAAACGCTCCTTTTTGGGTTGGGGGTTCCAGATGCTCCCGGGCGGCGGCGCGGCGGCGGAGCAGCCGATGAGCTCGCGCCGCCGCCGCGCAAAACGTGGCCACCATTCTTCCACAGCTCGCGGAGATCGACGCGACAGCGGCGCCGAGGAAGAGCATGAGCATGGCGAGGAAAGAATCCTGAGAGGGGGGCCCATCTCCCTCCGACGTGTACCAATGGCTGAAGCACTACTGCTGAGTCGTCATTGAGGTTGCCATCGCGTACGCCTTGGACAGCGACGGTGCCGCCGCCGCATGATGCTCCACAAAAGCAGCGGCTGCGCCGACGGAAGCCTAGAGCGGGTTCAGGCCCGGATTCGCCAGGGTGTGGAGCTCTAACGCCGTTGTCAACATGGACCCCTTCAACCCATCATCGCGACGCCTGCTGGAGGCTGCAGCCGCTCGAGGGATGCCCCCGGGGTGTTCGATGAAATACATGCTCGGAGCACTGTGAATCCCTCCTTGACTTTGCCTCCATCTCGGCTTGCTTGAACAACGCCCTCGCGCTGCTGAGTCGCATGTTGCGCTCGGCCGGCGACGCGGGCGTCAGCGACCACACCAAGCTCGCCACGCTTATGGCCATGGCCGTTCCGTCGGCATGCTCAGCGAAGCACACAAGTGCAGCGTTGCGCTGAGGATACTTGTTATTGAGGCAACGGTGGCTGTTGTGCCCATCTGTCAAGCTGCGTCGACTCTCTCTGAGGAGGTATGGCCACTGACGGTGTTGCTCGGGAACAGGGCCATGCCCATGCGGTGGTCGGTGGACCTCATATTGCAAAACCAACTTGTTTTGTCATCAGAAACAGCCAACTGCCCTGCCGCGCCTCCGCAAGGGCTGCCGGACCTGCTGAGGACCGTCCCTGTTCCTGCAGGCTCTCTCCGACATACGGCCATCCTCCTGCTCCTGTGGATCATTTGGAAAAGCCGGAACCGCATGGTGTTCGACGGCGTCAACCAAGGGGCGCCCGCCATGTGCGCGACGTTGAGCGAACACGCGGGCCTTTGGGTCGCCCGTGCGCCTCGCCGCCTCAACACTGAGCCGTTGGAAATCTGGTGCAACCCCCTTTTGGATGTAGCGTGAACCTAGTGAAAGCATCCCCTCCCCTCTGCTGCAACTCCGACGCGCCGAGCCGGCGTTGTAAAACCACCATGGGCTTTGCCCCGTTTAATTGAGTTCAGGTGGGCGATCTCCGCCCCCCATTGCTGCCTCAAAAAAAAATCAGAAAGAGTCGAGGTTTAGGTTTAGGTTGTTGTTTGTACAACAGAGAACTCAAATTTAAACATTGCTGTCATTTGACCATCCTTTTCACAGTCATGACTCAGATGAGAGCAACCTCATGTAGTCATGTGTGCTTACGACGTGTCACCTTATTTAGTAAACAATCGGACTCCAAACCTGTCAGATAAAGATTCTGAACAGTGCACCTTTTCCTCGCGATAAACACAATAACACCAGGCCCAAATAGCAAAAGGACATCTTGTTAACAAACATGAGCACATGCTAAACTTCTTACATCTCTTGTACTAGACTGATACCGATCCTACAGCATGCTAAGCTATACAGACATTACAACCACAACCACTTGATCAACACTTGCATTTTACATTCTGCATCTAAGGTTAGAAGTATTCCACTTTCCATGTCCAGCACAAAGCTCGAATCTGAATCATTGCGAGGTTAAGTAAGCCGGCTGCAAAGGCTAAAACTTTCAGCAACCGCCAGTACTGGTCAGAACAGGCAGTCCAAATGCATTGCCAGACAAGAAGATGAATGGCAGATTTCGTCCATCGGAAAGGACAACCTCAAAATCCAGAGCTCGTCGCAGGCGGTGACAACGGCGGGGGCACCTGATCAAGCGAGTCGAACATGTCCGCCGGGAGGTCGTCGAAGAAGTCGGGCGCGTCCGGGGGCTCGGGCTTGACGCCACCCTGCGCGCACTCCATGCCGAAGAACGGGAACATCATCGGAGCGGATTGCGCCATCATCGGAAGCAGCTCCTGGTAGGCGAGATCGTCCATAGCGCCGGCGTTGACGAACCCGCCGGGAGCCATGCTCCAACACTCCGGCATCCCTGGGTAGTCGAGCAGAGGGTACGGAGGCTCATCGAACGGCGACTTTTGAAGAAACGGGGCTGCGTTTGACGACGAGCACGCGTGGCTGTCGGTGGCCGGTGCGAACGGCGGCAGCGCTCCGTTGAAGCTGAGAAGTCCGGAGGCCGACTGATCGTACGGGACCCGTGCAGCATTCTGGGTGTTCATGAATGGTGTTGCTGCGCTGCATGGGTGGACGCTGGAGTTTGTCCCGAATGGAACTCGATCCAGGCAGGGACCCTGATGACAGTCGACAGCACACGTTTCCATCAAGAAATTTACAGTAATACACGAAGAAAAGCAAATTCATCTTTTTTTAGAAAAAAGGAATAGAAAAGGCAATTTCATAGTACCGGGCGCAATTTTTTATTACAAAATACGGGGCGCAAATGACTGCAAATTCCTCATGATCATTTCCTGGAAAATATCAGTGGCTGGCGGAATTGGAAGTAGTGGGCAATGCGAATTGCATGTGCTTACCACGGTGGCGGGTCGCGACTCCAGAGACGAGGCCGCAGGCGCCTTGCCGCTGCTGTTCTTGCTGGACCGCGCGGGGAGCGGTGCCCGCAGGAGCCTGGCGAGCCGCTTCTGGCGGGTGCTCCAGAAGTTCTTCACGTCGTTGTCCGTCCTCCCCGGCAAGTAGGTGGCGATCCTCGCCCACTTGTTCCCGAACTGCGCCTGCAGCTCCAGCACCACGCGCTCCTCCTCGGCAGAGAACTTGCAGCCACTGTCGCGAAAAGTTCAATTACCACCGTGAATTCGAGATCAACCGAGCACAAAATGCAGGCGGCAACAAATTAGCGCAGTGCAGAGAAGATAGTATGCGGAATATGGTTCACGTCTTCGCGATCAATGCAGCCTAAACCCAAGCAAAATGCAGTTCTAAAACCTAACAAATGCAGTTCGATCATGACGCCCAGTGCACTCATACTAAGCAGAGAAGACGAGGACCGAATCAGGGGGGGGGGGGGGGGGGGGCAAAACGGCGAGAGGGCTCGCGCTCACGTCTTGAGGTTTGGCCGGAGCTTGTTAACCCAGCGGAGGCGGCAGGACTTGCCGGTGCGCGGCAGGAGGCCTTTGGATCGAATGGAGCTCCAGTCGCGGGGCCCGTGCGCGCGGACGTGCTCCAGCAGCACCGCGTCCTCCTCTGCCATCCAGGGCCCCTTCCGCACCGCCTCCGCGCCACCCGCCGCGTCCCTCCTCCTGCCGCCGCCGCCCCGCCGGCGGCCACCGCCGGGCGCTCGAGCCATTGCCTCGCCGCAGGAGCGCGATCTCTCTCTGTCTCGCTCGCTCCTCAGGGAACTGCTCCGGAGACGCGCTGCGTCGTCGTCGATCGTCTTGCTCCTTATGGACCCACCAGGGGAGCGAGTGGCGCACGTGGCGCGACGGGGAGCGTCCGCTGGAGATCCGACGGGCGGGTTTGATTCCCGAAGCGGCGCAGGCAGCGGTGGAGCGCGGGCGCACGAACGCGGGCGGCTAACCGCTCCTCCACCCCCACGACCTCCGATTCCCGCGGCCCAAGTATGCTCCGTGTCCAGCCGCCGTGCCGTGTAGTAAACATTTTGACATTCTGCTGCCGTGTGCGCCCAAAATTCAGGCGTTCTATTGCCATCCGGTCACGAGCTTGCGGTCCTTCCGATCGCCGATCTGGGAAAAATTGGTTTCAGCAAGTTTGCATTTGGGGAAAATCAACGATGATAGCAAAAGTGCAATGTGGTCTATGGAACGAAGGAGAGGATAAATTTTGATCAAAAATAAGCTTGTGATACAAGGTACTACAGTACAACAGTGATCTTATTACTCATTTGCACACCAATTCAGAGTGACACACACCTAGCTCTCAAATGTGAAGCAACCCAGATCACATCCACCTCTCTGAATTCTAGCTTCCTAGCAGGGCTGAAAATTGTCGTCCAGATCACAGTCGCGGCGTGCGGGTTAGTCACCTCCCACTCGCCGAGGAGGAGCTCCCATCCACCTCCGGATGCTCGCGCCCACGTCCTTCATGTCCTCCACCTGCCGGACACGGACACCACCGCGGGCGCACCAGATCAGCGCAAATTCGTGCAGCAAAACCGCAGAGTTATTCACCGCAAAGGACCGGAATTTTGGAGGAGGAGGAGGTACCGATCCGACGCCCGCGGCGAGCACTCCGGCGGCGGCGGCGGTGGCGCCGGCGCCGACGAAGAGGGAGGCGATGGCGAACGCCTTGAACGGCATCGCCACCGCCGTGCCGCCCTTGCCCCGTCGGAACCACGCGACCCCGGCCGCCGCTTGTGCCGCGCTCGCCGCCGCCCACCACGGCCACCTCTCCGCCTCCGCGCCGCTGCCGCCGCCGCCTCGCTCGTCCATCGCCGCCGCCACTAGGGTATTCGGGGGGTCAGCTCTCTGCTGCGGGAGTGGCACCGTATACAAGCGCGGAATCTCACCGACAGGTAGGACCCGCTTGGAAGTATCCACCTGCCAGCCCATTGAAATGTGGGACAGGTCTCCACCGAAACGCCTGTGTGGGCAATTCAGGTGACCTCACCAAGGCACCCGCAACTGTAACCAGCCAATCGCTCGCCAGCACCCAGGATTCCTCCATGGGGCGGAGCTCCGTGAGTCTTCTCGTTGGTCTCCTGCTGCTACGGTTCAACTGGTGCTTGGTAAGCGGAGATTCGATTCGATTCGGTCTATGTAGTTTGGATTTGTTTTCTGCATCGTTGATGGATTTGGATTGTTGGGGTTTCAATCAGGCGGTGCACGGCGGAGGCGTGGGGGAAGTGGGCGGGGTGTTTCCGGTGGTGGTGAGCACCTGGCCGTTCCGGGAGGCGGTCAGGGCTGCGTGGGATGTGGTCTCGGCCGGTGACGGAGGGGGTTCGGCTGTGGATGCTGTCGTCGCCGGCTGCTCCGCCTGCGAGGTGCTCCGCTGCGATGGCACAGGTCAGGCGCTTGCTCGTGTCATTCTCTTGCTGCAAATGGAGCGAGACCACAATCGTAGCTCGCGAGGTCGGGAGGCTTATGTGGAAATAGTGGTGTTGCTTTCTAAAGCATATTTGATACACAAACAGCAGACTGGAAGACGCATCACGCAACTTCAAACATCTGGAATTACACTAGAAAATCGAATTGTTAAAACCCAAATGTTCAAACACACCAATTGTTTACCGTTTGCATTGTATTTTTTTAATCTGTATTTCTATGCCGGCATTGCTACATGCACAAGTGTTTTCTGTACTTCTGTTTTGTATTGCTTCCTATATCAGTTGCAGGTAATTGTTTCTCCGTTACCTCTCCGTTGACTGATGTGCTGGATGGTGGTCATTGGTCAATGCTTTGTTCATGAGGTCTCTTAACTGTCATAATCTGGCTAATAGATGGAAAGGTTTTAAATTTGCATAGCAGTATAACAAAGTGGATTACAATTTCTCCGTAGACCATATATACTCTTGCTGGCATAGAGTGTCACAACACTTGAATGCGTTCGTGGCAAAAATGTTTCCCATAAACCATTGGTGCCATTTGAGTTCCCCTAGCTGTACACTGAATCAGGATTATGTTCTTTCAATGTGATGAAACATATTGATATAATACAAGATTTGGGCTAAAAATGAATCATTCTCAGTTATTTGGCATCTTGTTCTTTACACTTGGCAATACTAAAGATTCTAGCAGTTCTTTGAACATGGTTTTGATATCTGAGGTTTGATGGGTTTTTTTTTTCAGTTGGAAAGTGTGGAGTTTAGTTTACTTTGAGACAATAAAACCAAATATCTGTGACTATGAAGAGTTAACCCAAGTAATGAGATTGTATAGGTGAGGTTTTACATTAACTACACTAATTTGACCTCACCAAGATAAAAAGATAGTTGGCATAAAAACATAACGTTTTTGCCTACTCATGTAGACATTTTTTTTTCTCGAACACGCAAGAGAGCTGTATATCATTCCTATCATGTAGTAGGTGCTTTAGATATTAGGTTTGCTGTGTTCAGAAATGCTCCCCATCTGTTCCTAGTGTTCTAACTCCTAATGCAGAACTCCTTCCTCACCTACAACAAATCTATTCGAACAATTTGCCTGTTTAGTATGCCTCATAAATCAACCTGGTTCTGATGATATTGACTATTTTTTACACTTCACACAGTTGGTCCAGGTGGAAGTCCAGATGAGAATGGTGAAACTACGCTAGACGCTCTTATCATGAATGGGGTAACATTTGGTTTACCTACTTGCCACAGTACTTGTTGATACTGTGTTCCAGCATTCATAATGGATGTGATACACTGCATTATTTTTGCTTAAGGAAACTGGCAGGCAACAATGGAAATTGGAGCGGTGGCTGCCATGAGATATGTTAAGGATGGAATTAAGGCTGCAAAGTTGGTAATGGAGCACAGCTTGCATACTCTGCTTGTTGGAGAGAAGGCAACGGACTTTGCAATTTCAATGGGTCTTCCAGGACCAATTAATCTCAGTTCTCCAGAGTCACTTGAGAAATGGGCAAACTGGAGACAGAATCACTGCCAACCTAACTTCTGGAAAAATGTTGCTCCTGCCGATAGCTGTGGCCCATATCATCCTATCAATTTAGCCCAAGCTTTGGACTCTGCAAAGCATGAGGTAGAATGGAGTCAAGGAGGTGTTTGCCAGGAACGATTCCAAAGTGATAGTTTACTGGAGCCAATACACTCCCATTTGAAGTTTATTGATCGCCACAACCATGACACTATCTCTATGGCTGTGATTGACAAGGTGGCTCGTATTCAATATTAGTTGACTCTTTCTGTTGTTGAAAAATTTATATTGGTATTGTTTTATGTTAGATGGGTCACGTAGCCGTTGGGACATCAACCAATGGTGCTACATTTAAAATTCCAGGAAGGTGAGCATTTTCCCTGATGTTGGCCCATTTCACATGGTAATCTAGCATGGGCACATCTTTAAGCTAAATTACTAGTTTTTCATTTTTCCCTGTATCTCTTCATGCTATTCTCGAGTTACTCAATGCTTCTAATTCCTACGTAGCATGCCATTGTACTGTTTGCTGCATCTTTCCTGTGGCCGTTGGTCATGGTAATTACTATTTAGTCAGAGGCTCTGGTCTTGTAACACTGTAGTTGCTGTGTCTACTTGAATGTTTTTGTGTTGGTCTGTTGGAAAATGATGTTAATCCAACAAATGTCCTCGCCTCTGTTTGTATCTAGCATCTATTTAATGCATTTTGCTTTTTGTTACACGTACAAAGTTATTTTATTGTATTCTGAAACATTCAAGACTAGCTGCTGAGTCTGTTGAATGCATAAATTCTGTAGAGACATAAATATGGGATTTTTCTATTTGGTGGTACACCACTAAGTTGTGGTCAATTTCTATTTTTGGCCAATATGTTCCCACATCTTTTGTTTTTTAGCATTTCTCCCATTTCTTCCTTTTTGGGCTATTACTTCCGGATATTTCATTTTTAGTATGTTTGTTCCCTGTATATTTTGTTAACTTTTTTCACTTATGAGATTTGTTGATTCAACATTTTTCTTGGTGACAACTTTTTTTACAGATTTTTTGAGACAACATTTAGTGGTTCAATATTTTATAATAAAAGGAGCTATAATTTCCTTTTTAGGGTGACCACTAGTTAGCTAAGTAGTGGCACACCACCAAATAGCATGCCCCAAAAATATGTTGCCCAAGGAACTTCTGCTAAGCCTATAGGTTTTAGGCCACTTCGCTTGGCATGGCTCCTGAGTCCTGCCTATCCATCTTTATAACCATCCTGTAAAACATCCAATGGAATTTTCTTTGCACAAGGAGCAGACTAATTTCTTAGTCTACCTTAAAAAATGCTGTATATGTTTTACAACAAGAAGACACTGGTGAAAAATTGTAGTTTTCTCTTGATGGGAATTACTGACTGATCATTTGATTCCAGGGTAGGTGATGGACCAATACCAGGATCTTCTTCATATGGTGATGATGAGGTCGGAGCTTGTGGAGCATCTGGTGATGGTGATATTATGATGCGCTTCCTTCCATGGTAATGAGGAAATGACTAGTATTAAAAGTTTTTTGTCCCTAAAAAGATGGATCAGTGTCATGACTAGCTTCAACTATAACCTCACAGAAAAGAAAGACGGATGGAGTGTTGTATTCTGGGCAGAGCTGCTTCTTGGATTCTTGCGATCTTATGATATGCAATACCATGCATCTTGCACATCCCTCTATAGACTAGTCCATATAGTGCGTATTTACACAGATGTCCGTGTTGACACTGGACCGAGTTTCGTGCGCTTCAAGTCAATCTTATCATTAATTTTGTTGCAGTTATCAAGTGGTCGAGAGCATGAGACAAGGGATGGAACCTCGGGACGCTGCCATGGATGCTATATCAAGAATTGCCCGCAAATTCCCAAATTTCGTTGGTGCTGTATTTGCAGTCAACAAGAAAGGAGTGCATGCTGGGGCATGCCATGGTTGGACATTCCAGTACTCGGTAAGGAATTCCAGCATGCATGACGTGGAGGTCATTACAGTATATCCTTAGCAGTGGCAGTTGTTGGAAGTCAGAAGTTATCTTCGTCGACAGACAGAGTATTTCAGTCCTGGTGATGGACATTATTTTCTTCATTGATGCTCACTGATGATGTGGCAATGTTCTGTGTTGATTGTTCCTATAGTTTTTTAAGCCGATTGTTCTGAAACTGGGACCTTATTATATGTAGCGAATTGACCCTAATTGTGTTCTAAAGTGGTTGAAAGGCTTCCAAACCCCTCTTCCATTGGATCTACCCAGTTTCAGAGTTTGATTATAGAAAAGTTAGAATTGCATATAGTCAACTTCATCATGGAGACTGACTATCATGTTTATTATCATAGTTAGTGTACTGGAACAAAATTTAAAGCTGCGGGTGTTCCAGCTTTCAAGATTCCTGAATGTTGAGAGGGATCTCTGCCTGCCACTTTGCTTTTATTTCTCAATTCAAGTGTTTGGTTTCTTTATCGTTCGAGTTAGTTACATTAACAAAAGGATTATAGTCTGTCCTATTTCTTTATGAGACTCTAGTAGTGTGCGCTCTTTCGTCAATAGTTTTATTTGGTTTCTTTATCGTTCGAGTTGGTTGCATTGATAAAAAGATAATCGTCTGTCTTATTTCTTTATGAGAGACTAGCGGTATGAGGTCTTTCGTCAACAGTTTTATTTTTTTATTATCCCCGAAAAGGACAGGCCAATTCCGCATCTTGGCTAACGGCGTATCAGTCTGCAAGAACTGCCCGTTCAGCTACATTAACTGTGGTCAGCGATGGCCATGACCACGATTATAGCTGCTTCACCTTTCGTTTTTGTTTCCTTTTCTGTTTTTTTTTTGGACTATCATCCTGCAATCACGCCTGCACGACATGAATGTGCGTTATCCAAACGATGCTGTGTTGTCACATCCCGGGCTACTGGCTGATCTCATCATAATGAGTTCCTGCCATGAGTATCCAAACAAAAAAAAAAGAGTTCCTGCCAACGTGTGCTCCGGGTCCGGGCTCCTGCGATGGCCGTGGCCCCCGGGTCCCCGAAGAGCCATTTAATTTCTGCGCTATATCTTCTTGGAAGCATGAGATCCGCGTCAAATCTGAAAGCAACGTCTAATCGTAAGTTCTCCCGTGCCCTATGTTGCCATGGATTTACTTTTACTTTTGACATCCAGGGTAGAAGTTTCAAAATCAGGCGACAAATGGTTCTACTTCTAGCCAGAGTCTTCAGGATGCTGCGCCGTGGCGGTGACTGTCGGCGAGTGTGGCGAGCAAATGAAGCAAGCCTTCGCTTGACATTAGGCCATGACGGTTAGTGAGGAGCATATATCCTGACGAGGCAAAAACGGTGAGATGTCAACAGAAGCCAGTAAAATTTGGATGCAGCAGGCCGGCCAACTTCCACAGCGCAAGCAACCAATCGCAAAATTACAAGCGGCATTCCCTTTTACAAACGGCGTAGGCCACGACGGTCCTACTACCTAGCCAAGCCAGAGTACCCAGATGCCATTCGATCTTCTTCCCTGGATGAACAGCCGCGGATGGGGTCGAGGACGCGACGACGGAGGCGCCGCATTAGCTCACGCAGCAGCAGGCATCTCTGGTGTGTGTGGGGCGCAGCGGATAGGACGGGTGCCCGCCGAGGAAGAAGGCCCCGCGATAGCTACCGCGTGCTCGACGATCGCGGACGGGTCCAAAACGTCCTCGGCGGGACACGCGACGCGATCACGCGATCACATCTCCGTCCATGACGACAACCCAAGAAAAAAAAAAGGAAAAATATCCCCAAAACTCATGCCCAAATCATTGCCCGACCCGACGACGATGTGATACCCCGCCAACGGCAACGATGCCTGCCGTCAACAAGTCACAAGTGGACCTTGAGATGCATACAGCCCCTCGGCCGTACTGTGCGTGCCCCGTTGTCTAACATGGGCGGGGGCTCGGTTGATCAGTGGGGGAGCACACTAAACTAGCCACCACCCGCGATAAGAATATCGATAAGCATCCAAGACGCCCAGATAATGGAGGTGTGCCAGAAGGAGACGGAGGTTATATATCCCAGCAAGCAACTCTCCCTGCTGCTGCAAGGCAGAGGAGCAACACTTGTCCAGCAAGCAAGAAGGGGAGGAAGTGGAAGCGGCCGGCCATCGTTCGCCCCGTGGCCGTGGAGGTCAGGCCAGAGGAGCTCCTGCAGGCGGGCGGCGCGAGAGATTGAGATGCTGCTGCTGGACCTGGCGATCTGGATCATCCCGGTGACGCTGGTGTTCGTGCCGTGCCGGCGGCTGGTGGTGCTGGTGGCCCGGCTGCAGGAGCTGGAGGAGTGCATCATGCGGCCGCGGTCGCCGCCGCCGGACGCGTGGGAGTGGGGCCGCGTCGGGGGCCTGCACACCATGAGCATCATGATGTGAGGAGCTCCGCGGCGGAGGCGCGCGGCTCAGGTACCTTTCCTCCATCCGCTGCGGCCTGCCTGCAAATGGAGGTGCGCGCGGGGCGAGGCCTTCTTCTTCAGTTTTTTCAACATACTATGAGGTGAGAGGGAGCCTCCTCCGGTAACTCGCCATCGCCGGCCGTGTTCATATTCTGTGCAGCCTTGTGCGTACGTATGTAGCAGCAGCAGTATACTCCGGTTGTGCGTACGTATGTAGCAGCAGCAGTATGCTCCTCCTGTAAGAAAATTCAGTTTTATTTCTGTAGTCGTAATTGCTTGTCACCAGGCATTCAGTAGAGAGGGATTGTCCAATGATTCTCTTCTTGTTCGTTGGGTTTCGTTTGATACCTCGCAGAAACGGAGCGCCCGGCCCCAGTTGTATGGAAAAAAAATTGTTTTCAATTGCACTTAAACTCTGTTCTGCTGTTCATATCTTCGGAAACAAGAACTTTTATCACAATTCACGCACATTATTCAGAGGCTCTGTAGATTTTTCTTCCCTTCCCTCTCTCAGTGCATAGAGTTGCCAGGCACTAACGCAACACAAACACAGCTGAAGTTTCGCTGCGGGACACGCGACAATGGCGTGCGTACCCGGGAGGGACCATGTCATGTTATGTGGTACGGGAGGGAGTACTTCTACTGCGGTGGTTGCCTGACGGCGCAGTCGGCCTCGGGGGAAGGAGAACGGCGGCCCTCCACCCAATCCCGATCTGGCCGTTGGAGTGTTCGTCGCGTCCGCCGTGCTCCCGTGCGGCCATTGGAGCACGCCTGCTGCAGCAATCACATCCCGCTCCCCGCGTCGGCGCTCCTGATCCCCGGTCACCTGTCAGCGCCAGACGAGACGGAAAGATACTCTGGTCTCGTCGCCGCGCAGATAGGAAGGAGAGGCATTCTTTTTTTTTTTTGAGATAGAGAGAGAGGAAGGAAGGAGGAAGGAGAGGCATTCAAGCTTGTGGGCGACTGGATTGGGCCTCGTTTTATCTTTTGACTGGGCCTTCGTTACGAGGAGGAAGGAAGGAGGGGCCGGCAGGACACTTGGGCAAAATAAGGCCTTAGGCCTTTGGAGAGATTATGTTTGGTTTGGGGGATGGGTTGGTTGGTTGTGTAACCCTGTGCTGAGAGAGAGTCACGGCCTATACTATATGGGCAATAAGGCCTACGGAGTCTAGAGTTAGCCCGACTACGCATGTCGGCCCAGCCACCCAGCCTGCACACCACTGGGCCAACGGAACGCTGCCCACGTCCCCATACGTTCAACTTCAACGCGGCCATGATAAGCTCTTTCGAAAACGCGGCCATCATCGCTCCCTCACGCCTCAGGGGGAAGCCAGAATAGCCCTGCAGGCAGGCAGGCAGGCGGGCATGCAGGCTAGCTCCCAGCAGCATCATGCCAATGAAACTTCGGCGCGCGCCTCCACTTTCCCACGGCTCATCTCATCAGATTTCCACGAGAGGCCGGCGACCGATCGAAGGAGCCCCCCAGACAGCACCTGCGCAGGGGCTGGGCAATCCGCGCGCGGCGTGCGACGATCAGATCGAGCGCCAGAGGGCGCGCGCGCGCGGCCGGTCAACCGATGAGCTCGCGCGCGGGGGCGGCCCCGGCGCTGTCGCGGCGAGAGGATGATGATGATGATGATCCCGCGCCACCGCCATGATGGGGAAGCGAGCGCGGTGGGCATGATGGCGCGCGGCCGGAGAGAGCTGCGGCAGCGGACCAGTGGATGGTGTGCGGACGCATGTCAGTCCGGCAGGGCTCTCGCCTCCCTCTCCGCCCGTTTCGGATTATTGCCGTCGCCTGGTGGCCTCTCACTTATGGAGAGACGTACAGGTGCTCGCTCGCTGAGCTAGCTAGTCCGTATCATTGCCTTGCAAATCAAGCTACGCCGCGTCGCGTACCCAGCTTTAATTTGTGATCGGACCCAATGGTTTTTGCCCAGCCAAAGTGACAGACCTTTCAAAAACTGATAGACCCTTCACTGTCGTCTACTCGATCGATCGATCGGTTCTGCCCTGGGTGCGTTCTTTTTTTTTTGAAGGGTCAATGGAGGCTGGGTGCGTTCTTGACTGCAAAAGTTGCAGCATTCACTCGTTGCGTAGTCATGGAGCTGGCCATCAAGCTACTTGGCTCCGCCTGAGTGGTCTGCGCGCCCATGATTCTGACGCCGACGGGGGTGCGGCCATATGGCAAGCAATGCATGCGCGCATGATCCCCGCAGGCGTTTATTTCTCGGCATGGCTAGCTGCTTGCCAGTAAGGGCTCTGTGTGCTGCGTTCGAGATGATCCCCTGCAGTGCAGGCCGTAGGGTTCAGGTTTCTAGTGCAGCGACACATCGCACGGCTTTTACTCTGCGCCCTGCGCCGCCGGCCGTCGCCTTCGCTTCTACGCCACTGAACCTGGCGTGCGCGGGCGGTAAACAAAACACACCTGCGGGCGACAGCGCGCGCATTTACCTTTGTCCCCGTCACGCGGTGAAAGTGATGCGCGTGTCTGGTGGTAACTTTTCCGCCGTCGATCGAGAGAATTCGAGCTCCCTTTCAGGCCTGCCGCCGCCGGTGCTCATCGCTCGCTTCTGTCCAGGGGCTTTGCTTGCCGGGAACGGCCTAGCTGTCCAGTGGCACTAGCAAAGTCAACCGTCAGTTCCCGTCAGAATAACCAGATCGGAAATAGATATCCCTTTTTTTTCCTTTTTCTTCAGAGGTTTCCTCCGATCCGCAGGTCTCGATCCAGGGCTCAAAGGTACCGGATGCCAAAACGTGCCGACACGACCGGGAGCCAATGGATCGACGGGCTAGGGTTTCGATCGCATCCGGAGAAACTTCAACCTCGCGCTGTCGTTTTCGACATTCCGAACGAATCCATCCCACAAGCAGGCCGGCGAAATGCGACCTCATCCGGATCGGAGCACGTTCAGATGACAGGCACAGAAATACCGGCACAGTACACGGCTGCGTCGTCGGGGGATAGACGACGATGACAACGAGATATCTTTTCCGGGCGGGGGGAGATTTGGGGCGACCGACAATGATTGGCGGCGGTGGGATGCCTGCCGAAGGCGACAGGACGACACGCGTGAGGGCGGGTTGCTGGTGGCGCGGAAGAGGCCGGGCCCGCCGCGGGGGTATAGTAGTAGTAGTAGGCCCCTCCGTCACCCGGGCTTCTCCTCCTCTCTCGCTTTGCATTGGGCGCTGCATGCAAGGCGAGAGCGAGAGATCTCCCCGCCTGCGGACGGGAGGAGATCGAGAGGTGGTGCTCCGGTGGGGGAGGGAGAGCCCGCGCGCCCACGTGCCGGCCCGCGCCCGTGTCGGGCCGGGCCACGTGACCAGATCCCGCGGGATCGCCCGGCCCCGGCCCCGTGATCTCCTATACCGGGAGGATGCGCACCACACCACCACCCCCCGTCGTCGCCGTCGCGCCCTCGTGTCCGGCTGGCTCCTCTTTTTGGCCCCCGCGTCGCATGATTGAGGCAGCGAGCGAGCGATGCGGTGCGCAGGGCGAGAGAATCTCCGCCACAGGTAGACGGATTGTCGGCTCAGGACGTACTTTTCCTGTCAGGATGGTGTTAATTTTGCGCCAGCTGATGCTGCTCGCAGCTGCCAAATCGCGGCGCTTTAACCAGCTAAGCTTGCCTTTCTGGAAAGATAACCTTGGTTTTTCACGAGGACGAGTGGATGGAATGTCTGATAGATTGCGCCGTTGATTACGTGGGATCGATCGAGGCAAAAAGGAGGAACCGGTGAGAATCTTGATCATGCTAGGTTAGACCGCTGGAAGGCTCGATTGAGTAGGAGAGACCGCTAGTTATGAGAGAAAATGGCGACCATTCAGCCCATTTACACGTCGTGTAACGTTACACGGCAGCTAGTCATGCTCCTTTAATTACCTGTTTAGCTTGTTTAGTGGCCGCTTAACTTATTTAAATGCTCGTTCAGTTCGAATATATAGCTAAACAATAAATAACCGACATTCCGCTCCCTATCTTGAACCCTTATTTTAGATGTAGTTTCGCATGATGAAGATATTTCTTCTAGTAGAGTCTCCAACAAGCACACCTATATGCGGGGGCGGATATGATCCAGCGTGGGGTCCGAGCTCCAGCCCCCTACCTGATGCAGTCCATGAAGCTCCCTTCCTTTAGGTCCTAAATCCACTGCTGCATGCACGAGCTATGGAGCTGAGAATAAAGCGTTGGTGAAATTAATGAAACTATTTCATAAAGAAAAAAAAAATCAACGAAACCGAGAGATGGAGTGCCATGTACGCAACTCGTATGAACCGCAGGCAAGTACGTACAGAGTAGACGGAGGACAAGCGCGTTGCCATGTCAAAAGGCTGGATCGATGGGCGGCAGGCATGCAATGATGGGATGATGATGGGCGGGGAGATGAGAAGAGCGCGCCGGGCGCGGGTGGGGATAGGTGCGTGCCGGCGCAAAGCGGGACACGATGATTTGGGCGCGGGGGGGGGGGGGGGGGGGGGGGGTGTGTGGAAGAAATAAAGGCCATGCGCCCGGGCGCTCGCATGAATGGGCACTTGAACTCGCCTCGTCTCCCAGTCCCATCCTCCTTGTGGTCTGCAGCTGTGTGTGGTGCGCCATGCCCTACCGTTACCGTACCAGCGCGAGCACGCCCTCTGCAATGATGCCGTCCATCCTCGAACCGGGGCAGCCTTATTGGCGTTCTCGGTTGGTACCAACTCGAAAAGTCAATCATTTCTTCATGCACTGCTCCTACGTGCCGCGATCATTGCCTGCTGTGTGTACCTGGCCAGTTCTGGTCCTCGCTAGCCCAAAGCGAGCAAGTACTACTACTAGCGAGATAAGATGTGCGCATCATCGATCCCAGCCTAGCTAGCAGCTAGGACGATATCCGTAGATGTCCACTCTGCGGTCAAAACATTCATGGAAAAGTGACGGTCCAAAAAAAACTCGCAGTTACTTTCATTTGTTGAAATACTTTCTCTGTTCCAAATTATGGTATTTTTAAATGTATATCTATGTGCATACATGAAACTATGCACATGGAAATGCTAAAACGATCTATAATTCGGAACGGAGTGAGTAGATTCTATTCCCGTATTAGTGGAGAAATCTTGAACAAAAATCCAAATAAATTAAAGGGAGCCAAATAGTATATGAAGGGTAAAGACGATGACACTTCTGATTATGCGCTAAAATAAATCTATTAAGCATTTCTCAAAGTATGTAATAAGCTAAGTGGTCCCAAATCTGAAACTTTTAGAGACGGCGCTATTTTATACGGCAGACACAATAATCTAATCTATTTTTGCACCACACGCAGGCAGCATACAGTACGCTCACGAGCCGCAGATGAACTACAGTTTCTGGGTCGTCAACAAAGGGGAAATACAATGCCCGCCTGCCTTTTCGCCGAAAAGAAATCCTAGTTTGGTCACGGCAGAGAATAATAGCTGAAGTTAGCTAGGCCAGCAATATATTTCGAGCTGCTGCCGCCTTCGTCTTCGCCTTTTGGAGGAGGAGGAGGAGGTGGTGGGGATGTTATGATTGCGCCAATTAAGGAGCCCGCCCCACAAGTTAATGATTGCTGTCCCGGAAACTATGTGAAGTGAGATCCAACATTCCTCCCGCCCGGTCTGCCCGCCCCGTGCTAGCTAGCTCCGCATCTTTAAAACCCTCGCTAGCTCTCCCCCACTTCTTTATCACTTCCATCTATCCCAGCTCTCCCTATAGCTCCATATATATCCCCAGTTCCACTTCCAGCTCCACACCCATACACGCGGTGGTCGATCATAGAGAAGCGAGAAGCTACAAGGGAGGAGAGATCAATGATGGAGAGGGCCGAGGACTTAGGGCTCAGCCTCAGCCTCAGCTCCTCGCTTGCCGCAGCTCCTCGCACTCACCATGTCGCCGCCATGCTGCTCCGATCTCCAGGTAAATGCACCAATAAGTTGCTATATGTAGCTTTGTGCTGGAGCAGTGGCTGCTCCGTTCAGCTCCAGCTAGGCACACTACTATCAAGCTAGTGTGTGAGCTAGCTGATGTACAAGAGCAGTCGTCAGTAACTAGCTAGCTAGTACTGTTCATGACATACTCTTGATCATCAGAGAAGAGGTTCCTGGAGATGCCGCTGCTACCGGCGAAGCGGAGCGAGGTCACGGCGGAGGATGGCCTGCGGGGCGGCAGCGACGAGGAGGACGGCGGCTGCGGCATCGACGGCTCCAGGAAGAAGCTCCGGCTGTCCAAGGACCAGGCGGCCGTGCTCGAGGACAGCTTCCGGGAGCACCCCACTCTCAACCCTGTGAGTAACCATCGTCCTCTCCGGCCGCGAGACTCATCGCTCCGGATGAACAGCTAGCGGTCCTCAATCATTTGTTAGCTGGTTCTCCATCTAAACGCAGCTGCTTAATATAATGGCGTGCAGCGGCAGAAGGCAGCCTTGGCGCAGCAGCTCGGCTTGCGGCCCCGGCAGGTGGAGGTGTGGTTCCAGAACAGACGCGCCAGGTACGTCGGCACATGCGATGCGATATATACCATACGTCGCCGCAGCTCTAATTCCCATCCCCCAGCCGGCCGGCCGGCCGGCCTGCGCCTGTTCTGATAATGATCTCTTCCCGGCCGCCCTCCCTCGTGTTCGTGTCGCGCAGGACGAAGCTGAAGCAGACGGAGTTGGACTGCGAGTTCCTGAAGCGCTGCTGCGAGACGCTGACCGAGGAGAACCGGCGGCTGCAGAAGGAGGTGCAGGAGCTCCGCGCGCTCAAGCTCGTCTCGCCGCACCTCTACATGCACATGTCCCCGCCCACCACCCTCACCATGTGCCCCTCCTGCGAGCGCGTCTCCTCCAGCGCCAGCTCCGCCGCCGCCGCGTCGACAGACCGCCGCGCCGCCGGCGCCGTCATCAGCACGGCCGCCGCCGAGGGCGCCGCCGTCTGCCACCGGCCGATCGCCGTCCGGGCGCAGCAGTCATGACGGCCGATCGACGAAAACTTAACGATCGGCCGTGGCGTCGAGCCACCGCCACCAGTAGCTTCTACTAGCATACTTCTACACTAGCTTACCTAGAGCTGTGCACCGTACGTGTAAGCCGACAGAACAGTCTGCGCATTTATTCGATCGTGCAAACTGTTTCCTCGCTCGTTGTTAATCTTCTTCTGTGTGTACCACTGCCTGGCCCAGCAGATTTGCTAGTCTTATTGATTAGTCGTCGAGTGGTTAGCTAGACAGCCATCTAGAACATGAACAGCGAGCAGATTATGCTGTTGAGGTGTGTATGTTCCCGGCCGGGAACTGGACCGGCGTACGTGTGTGTGCAGGGAAGAAAGCAAGGAATATCGAGCAGCTGGTCCTGTGAGAAAGCGGGGTGGCGAGCTGGATATGGTGGGATACGGGTGTAGGGAGGGTGAGGTGCAAGGGGATGGCACGGTGGTTTGCCCTGTCGACCTGCGTCCCCCCCGGCGGTGATGATGACTGCCGGCGATGGCGCGCGACCGGTCGCCGTCGTCCCCGGTCGGCTCAGCTCTCGCTTGCTGGACACCCGTCGTGCCCGTTAAGCCTGATTATTGATTTCGTTCTAGCTTAGTTATACTAGGCGTCGGCTCATCAGTCTGTGTCCTGATGAGAAAGCAAGCACGCACGCGGCTGGAATTAGACATCCGTGCATGGTTGGAAAATAAGCAACTAGTATTGGAATAATAGACGGTTGTTCCCTTGTGCGAATTGCAACTGCCCATTCTGGAGATTGAACAGGTAGCTGCCCCGGCCCGTCGGTGACGGATTTGGTCGGAGAGTCCTGGGAACCTAGGAACCGTATATATCCGGACACGCCATTCATAGACCGTAGCCCGAGCCGAGCATATGTACCCGTATCGAAATATCCAGACTGATGGATCGGCAGCACCTGTACCATGTACCAGCAGGTGGTCGTTACCAATTTGTTAATCTTGCGTCTCTCCCATCGGCACGATCAGGACGCGGCATGAAAATCGCAGGTAGGAACAAGTGTGTCTAGTCTAGGAAGACGAATCCGGCTGCCGGCAGGAGGAATATATAGCTGCTTCGTCCAGGTCGCGCATGGCACATTGACATCGATCATCCTTCCTTCCACAATAATGATCCCCATCAATCCATCATCTTCTACCACCGGATAGCAGTCTCCGTCGTCGTCTCTCCTGCCGGTTTGCTGCGCCTCCGCCGCTTTATTCGTCAAACCGTCAGCATTGCATCCAGAGGTACGTGCCCCAACTCGATCGGGAATGTGGGCAGAACCATTGTCGTAAGGAGGAGTAGGTAGTTAGGTTACGCCTAGTTTGTCCTCTCCAACGTGGCGATTTTTTTGCATTGGTTGCGCGCGGTCGCAGTCAGCTCCCACTGGATCGATCGGTCGATCGATCGAGCTTAGTTTGTGTGCCTGACCAAACGAACTCAGCAGGTAGCTAGGCTGCTAGCATATGAGCTTTTCAGGCTTGTGGTATATGCTACCTGGACAATGCAAAGCACCAAGGCCAGAGCGCCAGGTTTTTGGAGTGCTAGCTCACGCGGCCGCGCCCACCGTAACTTGTGGACCAAAAGCTGGGGCTTCTCTGAGCTCTCAACTCCATCCCATGACGCATGCTAAGTGTAGTATAGTTTTGGTCATTGCCGTGTGTTGCTACTCATTGGAGAGGCCCGGCTTTTACGAGATTGGCTAGCACAATGATTCGCGGGGGGGAGTGTCCTCACGTGGTTGGTCGCGGCACTGTCCCTGCACTGCTCTGCTGGAGCCCAGAGCGAAAAAATCGCCGAATGATCGGGAGTCAAAACTCTGTGCGCACCTGCAGGCTGCAGCAGGGGGCAGATAGAGTTCTGGACCGGGGCCAGTTTTGTGCAACTGTCGTCGTCGTGTTGAAATGCCTACTGTACTTTTCAGTAGGGTCGCATAAAAAGGAGGGCAATGGCGAACAGGTTTGTGAAGCGACGCCGAACAGTGTAGTATATATGGGCCAAAGGATAGTAGGCCCAAATCTAAAATTAATCCAGCATCGGCCTACGGCCCAGAACTCGAATGCGGCCCAGTATGTTTTCTGGGTGCTGCACTGTTCTGCAAGCCTCCTGCAGCTGCTGCTTCCACATAATTGCCTCTTCCCCTCTTGAGCCTTCTTCAGCCTCGGCTGCTCCAGTTTTCTCTTGCCATCAGGAAAGCAGGAGTAACACTCACGCGGGAAACGCAGAAAGTCCTCCCCGGGCTGGTAAAGAATAACCGCACTGCAGGAAGCCCAACCAAGGATCAGATAACCCTTGCAAAGGAAGCCTGATAAGTTGGCGTACGAGTTCCCAAAGAAGGATAATCAACAGCGACAAATTAGATAGCACATCTGCACGATATCCTATATCTCTCTAGGTTTAGCACATCTTCACTTCACAGGTTCAGATCCCTTCCCATGTTCATCCAAACATCAAAATCTTGTTCCACGGGCGCATAGATTGGACAATTGGACTAATAATAGGTAGATAGGTTTGTAAACTCTGAACTCAGTGTAATTGGTTTCAGATGACTGACGGAATACAAAGTTTAAGTGGGCTGCTGGTCTAATTGGTTCCTCCAAAAAAAATCTTTACATTGGAGTAAGATGGGTTCGTTTACATTCCTCAGGTGGTCCCAAAAAATTATATATCTAAGAAACTAGTACCAAACACTACCTAGTAGGTACCTCTGTTATAATTTGGTGGTAACCGAGGACCTTGAGTGGAGAATACAAATTTGTCTAACCAAATTAAAGAAAAAAATCGGCATGTCACCAGTACACAGGAAACCCGGGATCGACCTCTCGCGCCCACGACTCAAGGCCGCCGATCACGTCGCTGGCGTAAGGAAACCCGTTCTCCCGGAGGATGTGGACGGCCACCTGGGAGTCGTCGCCGCGCTGGCAGATGAAGTACAGGGGCCGGTGCCTGCCGCGCGACACGCCGGCCACCTCGCTCAGGGCGTCCCTGAGCCGGGGAAGCTTCTCCCTCAGCTCGTGCAGCGGGATGTTCACGGAGTTGGCTATGGAGGCGATCTGGAAGTGGTGCACCGGCCGCACATCCAGCAGCAGGTGAGGCCGGCCGCTGTCAAGCAGCCGCTTGTATTCTCTGCAGGTGATCTGGGCGTTACTTGGGAGCGGGTTCAGGCTTGGCGCCGGCTGCATGTAGGTTTTTGGATTTTCAATGTATAAAATTTATGTTCGATTGTTGCTTATACCTTTGAATAAAAGGGAACATAATAAACAAATTGCTATTTGAAAGAAAATGTGTACTATACCTTACTGGAATTTGAAGACTCTGCGAAGCTGTCATAGTCAAACATCATAAGATCGTCTTTAGTCAAATTAGGATGATCTCCACAAACCATGCAAGTTGACGACCTTTGATGGATCTTTTTAACCTGCAGAAAATAATGTAGAACAATGTATGAGCTTATCGTTTCAAAACAATGTATGAGCTTTATGGGTGAGACAATAGTTCTTATGAAAAATTTTATCTTGCAAGCATGTAATAAGCACGTTCCAAGTATTAGAGCATGATAAGATCGATCAATTAATTGTAGCGAAGCAACGCATTTATAGAATGGAGTGACATACAGTCTTAAAACGGGAGGACAGTGCATCAAAATGTATCATTCTTCCACGAAGGGGTTCACAGATACGAGTTGCGACCTTTATAGCTTCAAGAGCTTGTAGGCAGCCAATCACTCCTGGAACTGATCAATAAACGTAATTATTAGATCATGCACAAAAAATATGGAAATCAATAATACCATAGCTTTTTGTTTAGGGTAGTAATAAGATCTTAGAATGGGGTATTATAGAGAATTTTGTTACTTACCAACCCCAAGAATTCCATTATCTGAACCACTCTGGCATGCTGCTGGGTTTGGAAAAAGACACCGGTAACATGGACTTCCATTATGGTTATAAACCGTTAACTGTTGCATAAGTTTGAAAAGTGTCACTAAAATGAACATAGAGTTTCAAGGTGAAATGTAAGCCATATGCCACAACAAGAATTACCTGTCCTTCTAGACCAATTGTTGAACCAGATATGAGAGGCTGAAGAGTCATAGGTAGC
Organism: Panicum hallii; assembly: GCF_002211085.1. Classification (NCBI taxonomy): domain Eukaryota; kingdom Viridiplantae; phylum Streptophyta; class Magnoliopsida; order Poales; family Poaceae; genus Panicum; species Panicum hallii. The sequence goes on along the minus strand of NC_038048.1, from coordinate 41,075,059 downwards.
AAAAAATCAGCACACAATCAATTAAAAAAATATTTTGACAAAAGATTAACATATCATTTTGATAGATAAAGATGCAATTGTTTAGCATTTTCTCAAATCAACAGAATACAAGGTATGGAATGCCAAATGATAAGGTATCAAATTTCCTTTATGTATATTGTTCCCAAAATATAAGGTTGACACAGCATATCCTTATGTTTTCGGAACAACATACTATTACCTTTTGGAGAAGGACACAGCAATCGTTAAGCATGTACCGACTAGCAGGGCTGTTTGTCGCATCAACTATTATGTCATATCTGTGATTATTTAGTGTTGAAAACAAGTACAATATGTACACAACGATAACCAAAGGGGAATGCATTAAATTCCTTTTTCACATTCTCAAGGATACTGCCTCACAACATCCAAAGCATTTTTGGACTTCAGTTTGAGATGATGCTCGAACACCTTGATAGAGGAATTAATCCTGATATGATACCAATAAAAAAGTATTTCAATTACTTGATTCCACATAAAAGGTTTAAAATATAGATACAGCGAACTATCAGAATAACAGTATATCTTACGCCCGGCAAGCAGACGCTGCTGATTTGACTTTTGGTTGCCCAACATACGCTTCTACGTGTATAATCTGAAAAGTAAAGGTAGTCAGGTGAAGGATATATCTAAGCAATTCTTTTTTTAGAAAAACACACATACATAAAGAACATAACAATTGTAGTAAAAGTTCATGTGCAAACAGCTGAGAACTCAAAACTTTCTGGGATGCAGTACATTATTAGCTATTGTTGTCTAAATGGTCATGTGGAAAAGTCCAAAATTACTTGAATATAACTGATTAAATTGAGAAACAGACACTACTTAATTATACAAATACAATGACACGACTCAGGCAATAAATTGTCCTTTTGACTTATTCTGATCAGTTGCAGGAAATTGGTAGCCATCTTGAGGTTGCACCTGAGGTAGCACATGACAAGGACAGCAGAAGACTGTCCTATGAGAGTATGAACGGATCATGTGAAGTATACCACAGTTTACAATATACCTGTCCATGGAGGTTGCTGAGTTCAACGTTTTCTCCATCAGCAATGCCTAAGGAACCTAAATAGATATATTCAGCAAACTGAGCCAAGTTTCTGAGCAAACTCACATCTACGTATGTAATTGAACTTTATTTGAAACAAATCTAGTAGCAAGACAGAATAACTTTAATTACCAACGCCACATGCAGCCAGATATAGGGCTACGGCCGAGCCCAACCCTCCTGCTCCGACCACAAGAACTGATGACCGGGAGAGCCTCCGTTGCCCTGCCATCCATTTTGTTCAGAAAAAAAAAACTCAAAACTTTGCTTTATGTGCAAAACAAGAATTGATCGTTCGACCAGTACCGAGCAAGCTAAGCAATTGATCATGCATGATAGCAGCTATACCAACCTTGCACGCCGAAGTCGGGGAGCAGGAGGTGGCGGCTGTACCGGCGGACCATGTCGGAGCTGAGGCCGCCCCCGGCGGCGGCTGCGTGCACGCCCATGGCGTCGAGCTTGGTGGACAGGCTGGGAGGGAGCGTGGTCGGCGCAGCGCCGCCGGCGCGGAGCTGGGACTCGAAGAAGCGGATGCGGCTGTCCAGCTCGTCCCTCTGGGCGCGCAGGCTCGCGATCTCGCGCATGATCGCCTCCGTCCTCCCGTCGCCGGCGCCCATTGTGCCGCACTCGCGGAGCGCTCCGTACGTCGCTAGCTGCTGAGCTCGCCTCCCCGGGTAATTAAGTGGGTAACGGGAACGCAAGTGGCAAGAGATGAGAGACTACTCGAGGTAGTTATAGAGCTCCCAGCCCCACCCTGCTGCAACGCCTCGTGAACAAGTCCTCTCTCAATAAGCGTCATCGTCGTTGTCGAGCTGAATGTTCTCCCGCGTTTGCTTGCCCTACTTCGATTAATTTACTTCGTCGCCAAGGCTTTTGCTACGCTATAGGAATAGGAGTACTAGTACGTATATTCAACGTCATCCACCACGTATCCCTGGCAGCGCAGAAACTGGGAAAGAACAGTAAAATGAATCTTCACCTGCCAAATCCAGAACGAGAAACTGCCAAACTGGACTCTACGTGTGTTGACTGCTTCTCATCAAGTAATAGTAATAAAGCGGCAAGGCCTACTGGTGACGGCGTTAGCCGAACGAGCCGCCGCCGGGTCATCAGCAGTTAGAACCTAGAAGAGTCAGATCCAGGAGGACTACCGGTTAGGTAGGTACGTAGGAATGTTGGCTGCTCTGCGATTTACGTCACTCCTGATATCCAGCGGCTTATTTCATTTCATTGTTGTTGGCATTGGGCCAGTATAGGTGGCTTGCGAGCTTTCAAACAGTTTTGTGATTACCTGCATCCTTTTAGTAGTGCATTAGCATGATCTCTAATATATGATTGATGTTGTACCCGCGATCTATAAAAATATCCGAAATAAATATTCATATACTATGGACTTACTATTTGTTTATAGTGAATCTAGTAAGTAATAATATCAATATCGTGTTACCAATTATTAAAAATATCATAAAATACACCAATATATGATTTTTACTAACAATTTATGGTATTGTTAATATGGAAAATACTAACTTAAGGAGTTAAGGTGTTCATGAATGATGTGCTTCACCGTGTATATATAACATGTAAGCAGGAAGCGATGAGCGAGAAATGCCAATTTATAAGTTAAACTCAAAGCTCAAACTAAGGATTTATTTAAACACATGCAACCACATACAAAGTGCGATGCAAAGTGAAAAAGAAACTATGAATATGGACAAAGAAGGTACAAGTCATTGCTTTCTAAAATCTATCACAACTGGGAACATACTAACATGAGAACTACTACGTACACTATAATATATGAGTTTATTTGTAATGCTCGTATCTCTTGGTTGTTTACAGTGTGAGTAGTCGCTTAAGTGTGAGGCCGAGAAGGCTGGGTAGGCTCTACGTGCCCTATTGTCTTAGTGTGAGCTTGGCTCCGCTGTTGTTCTAAAAACGTTATATTTTCCTTCTTAATATAAAGTTGCGTATTCGAGAAAAAAAATGCTCGTATCTCTTAAAATTACTGGCATGTGCGGCGGGTTCCCGACGGTACCATCATTGCCTACTAAAGCAAATGTGTCGTTGTTAACCCTAATAACTTGGTGGTTGCCCGCTATCCCCTCCAATTAACTAACTTGGTAGCTGCCCGCTACTCCAGTAAACCTGGTCTTGATTCTTGAAGATTTAGCCTGACCGTGTCATTATATTCAGGTCAAAACAGCATCGTCGCTATCGACTGGTACGTGGAAGAAACAGGTGTTTATTATGGATGAACCCGCACCAGCCTATCCGCAGAACATGGAAACTCGCGTTTCATATAATACCGCTGACTTGTTGACTAAGTTCACGTATAAGCTCCTGCGAGATGCTGTTCGAGCCGTCCTGCAGAGGTGGTTACCGGTGCAGTGATGTGTGAGACGACGATCGGGCCGCTTCAACGGTCAAGGTCCGGAGGACAGACAACTCGGGGGTTAGGTGCCTGCTCCGCGATAGCAGTGTGATTGCGCAACGTGTCCGTTGACGCGCGACCAACAAGAAGATGGCGCGTGCGCGATCCGCCCGTTTCTTCGGCGGCGGCGCCCCGGCGGAACGGCGCCGCCGGGTGCAGTGCTGCGGCGGGCGGGAGGCCGGTAGGGAGCTATAGCACATGTTGTGGCGCCGGTCCTCTCCCGGCGCGTGCGGCTCAAACTTCTCGCGCGTGCTCTCAAAGCCCCAGCTCCCGATTGGAATCTACTAGATGCTTGTCGTGGCTGATTGCGCGTGAAAGTTTCAGCGATTCGGTAAGGGATCCATAGCTATCGTGGTGGTCTGGTGGATAAATACAGCGACGAACGTTCTCGTTCAATGCTCAAAACCTTTGCCTCGCAGGGAAAGAAGAGGATACCAGGCCTATAGATGGTCAAGCGGGCCGCCCAGCCCAGCACGGCACGAGCCCGTCTTGGCACGGCCCGGTCCGACCTGGGTACGTTAACGGGCCGTGCCGGGCCGCCCGACGTGCTGCTCCAATAGCCCAGGCACGGCCTGAGGGCAGGTTAATCGTGCTGGGCTGGGCTAGAGAGCACGACGGGCCGTGTCCGGACTAGCACTGCGAGCCAGGGTGGCGGCCCAGGCATGGCCCGATCAATCGGGCCGTGCCGACCCGGGCACTATGGCAACCATGCCAGGCTGTGCCTGGGCCGTGCTTTTCCAGGCCGTGTTTTGGGCCGCCCATTTGGTCCGGCCCATTTGTCCAAGCCCAGTACTAAAAACAGAAAGTTAAGCTGCTATTTTGGCCCATGCGCAGTGGTCGTTAAAGAAAATTGTGGGCCAGTCCAGCGCCGTTGATGGATTACATGACAAATCTCCCCAGTCCAGAATTCGCATCGCTTTTATCTCCTCCTGATCTTCTCTACTGCAAAGCATTCAGCTGGAGTCAATGGTTAATGGAATCGTTTTTTTTTTGCATCTAAAAAGTACAGTACTAGGTTTTTCTTCTCTCGGTGCCGGGAGAAACTGGAATGAAGTGGAATATTACTGCCCGCTTGATTACTCCAGTAATTTAAGCAGCAGAAGGAAACGCATAGAATCTCTGACTCTTTCCCGGGGCGGTAAAGCATAGCTGCCCAACTAAGCAAAGGATAACCCACCGATGCGCGGAAAAGCCTTATATGATGGAGCTACCTTTCCGCTCCTGAAATCTACACACCTCTTCAGAAAGCTGGCGTTCGCATCTTAGATGACACGAAGGCGAATCGCAGTCGCATCCAAAGAGCGAATCAGATCACGTCGACCGTTGGGATTTGCTGATCTGGGAGCTTAGTCTTCAAATTCAGCACGACCGTACAGTGCTACAGTACATCCAAGAATATTCTGAGCTAGAAGGTAGCAGCAGCGAAGAAAGCTGTCAAAATAAAGGTTCAACTCGCGCGTATGATCACCACAGCTTTTGTGATTCTGGAGCTCGCCGGAAGTGAAACTAGCTGTTGAGCCAACGCCTCAATGGGTCCGATGAAGTGGATGAGGTTCTTCCCCGTCTCGGCACATCGAACCCCGGCATGGTCGGCCGTTCCTAGAAGCGTCTACGGGATGAGACCGTCAGAATTCTCCAAACATTACAATCCGCCTGGCTGGTGAGCCATGCATGGCCCATCACCTGACCTTGCCGAAGCTATTCCTCATGCCGTGTGTGCTCCGGCAGTGACCATGCATGCTTGCACACCGGCCGGCTCCACCATCTTGGGTGGCTAAGCAGCTAGAGCGGCAGAGCTTGAGACCACAACTCCACAAGGCACATGCAGTTCTAGATGTTACTATGCCAGGTCCTTTTCCTCGAATTGATCTTGCCTTTTTCATCTAGCACGTTCCGGCGGTTTCGTCGACAGTTAATTTTCTCCCCGGAGAGCTAGCGAGAGTTTTGCTATCGCCAGATTTAAAATGACAGCGGCCGGCCTCCCTCGCTCTTCGTTCTGATCCGCGATCAAATTCTTTCCCTCCCTCCCGTTGCTTGCGTCCCGACCAAGTCTTGTGTGGCTTCCTCTCCCCGCCCGAAAGCCAAGGATCAGTCGTCCAAGCTTTCCACCTCGAGGAGCAGCCGGTCGTGCCCGTGAACAAACACAGCCTCGGCAAAAACGAAAGAGACGCGCGCGCGCTAACAGCAACCTTGCCCTCGCGTCCGCGGTAATGGCGGAGGCGGCCGGCGCGGCCACGGAGCTGCAGCAGCCTGCAGCTGGAGTAGCTGCGACGGCGACCGGCGATGTCGTCTCCGCGAGGCTGCAGCAGGTGCTGGCGCTGCTGTTCCCGTCCAACCTGGCCGCGAAGGCGGCGCTGTTCGCGCTCGTGGTGGCGCTGCTGCCGCTGCTGCCGACGAGCCAGGCGCCCAGGATCTGGGAGCTGCCGCACCTGCTCCTGCTCGGCATCATCATCTCCTACGGCGTCTTCGGCCAGAAGAACGCCGACGCCGAGGTGGCCGCTGCCGCCGACACCAAGCCCGTCGACGACGAGGCGTCGGTGGAGGCCTACGTATCGCAGATGATGCAGGGCTCGCCGCTGGTATTCGAGCACAACGACCGCGACCGCGACGGCGATGATGGCGGTGGAGCCAGCAAGGTCGGCGTCCAGGCGTGGAGCTCTCAGTACATCCCAGACGACCCGCTCGTGATCGTTGCCGACACCAACGATGGCGATGGCAACTTAGGCGAGAAGCCGCTCCTCCTGCCGATGAGGAAGCTGAAGCCGGCGGCCGAGGACTCGGCGGCACTGACAGATGATATCAGCGACGGCATTGAGGATGAGGAGGAAGAAGAAGAGATCCTTGCCCCAAAGGCAGGATACGACGGCGTCAGCGAGCGCGCCATCCCTTCGCCGTCCTCCGTCCTCGACGCGGACCTGATCCTCTCGCCGTCCTCGCCGCCTCTGCTCCCGCCTCCCCCTCCACCCCCGCTGCCGCCGTTCCTCGGCCGCGGACGCCGCAGCCTCAGGAACGCCAAGGCGAGGAGCTTCAACGAATTCGGAGCGATCGGCAACCAGAGCACGAACGAGAGGCTGGGCCTGCACGGCGTCGACGGCAAACAGTTCCGGTCCAAATCGGCGGTCCAGGCGACGAGGAACGCCTTCGCCGGCTACGACCCAGTGGTACCAATCGGCGACGACGACGATGACGCCGTCGATGCAGAGTTAGATGAGGCGGTCGCGGCGTCAGAAAGTTCGTTCAGCAGCGACGTGGTTACCGACGGCGATGAGGATGAGAAGGTCGTGGATGAAGAGGACGGCAGCTCGTGCGACGAGGAGCTCTTCGAGCTGGCGACGAAGCCGGGGGCGGAGGTCGAGGAGGAGGTGGAGGACGAGGTGGACAGGAAAGCTGACGAGTTCATAGCCAAGTTCAGGGAGCAGATCAGGATGCAGAGGGTCGAGCCGGGCACCAGGAGGTGAGCAGACAGGTTCGACGGTCTGCTTGCAAGCTCGTGGCGAGGCTGGCCGTGCAGTTCCTCGTGTACGACGACGTTTTTTCTCTCTCTCTTGTTTCTTGTTTCCTTTTGGGTGTAATTACGACCTGAGCCGCGGTGCAAATTAACAAAGTGAGAGCCGGGGATTATGGTTATCGCATTAGGATTATTATCGTTATGCGGTTGTGACTTTGACTTCCTGCGCTGACTGAAGTATGAACATGCCCGTTCATTCTGCAGTTGGTAGAACTTTCGTTTCCCAGAGGACCAGAGAGAGCTGCTGCTTCCACGGAACGAGGTAAAAGACGGCCTTCAAAGGCTGCCTGAATTTGGCGGCCCAGACCATGGGAGCCAACAACATAAACGGAAATGCTTGGCCCAGTCTGCACCCGGCCCAAGCATACTTCTGAGCCTCCGAGCCGGCCCATACCACAGCACCACACCCCGCCGGCCGGCCGGCCCACGGAGTTCGTTCGGCTCTCGGCTTCTCTCCCACGCTTATTGCGTGCGCGACGCCTCGCCCGGCACGGCGGGAACCGCGCACGCTGTTGCGTGCGGGTCATGCGGGTTCTTCCTTCTTCCCTTCCCTCCCCGAGTCCGCTCCCGCCTCCCAGTAGCCGCGGCCGAAAGGAAAAGCCGCCGCCGCCGCCGCCGCCGCCGCCGTAGACTGCGTCGGCGCCAGCGTGCCATACATGGATCAGTGTTGCCGTTATGCCGTACACATCGGCGAAATACGTACGTACGTACGTATACGTCTGCTGCCCGTCGGTCCACTCGTTAGGTACGGAGGAGTATACATGGTTTCTTTTCTACAAAAAAAGAGAGAAAATTAAGCGAGTGTAGAAAACAAGGGCCGGTCTTGGGTCTACGTACAGCGATGTCAGAGCAGCAGCAGAACACATTTCTTTTCATTTTCTGTCGAAAAAGAGGGAGTTCATTCGGTTTTGTTTTCAAGGGCATATGTTCGCGCTTTATTTAGCAAAAACTAAAGAGCGGCGTGTAAAGTCGATGCCAGCTCCAATCACACGCCGCGAGGCCCATACTCATCGTCAGAACCAGCCATTCCCACGATTCAGATGTAGCATTCTCCTTTCCATGCTTGGGGATCATGAAACAGTAAAATGCATTCCGAATTTCACTTTTCAACTTTTCAACGACATTTCATGTTCTTTCTCACGAATTCCAAATCAATCCAACTCACAAGTGGCTTGCTTCAAGTCCAAGCTACAGAAGCTCAAGCTAGCCAGACCAGCCCCAAGAGAACTTAGCAGGGCATGAAAAAGCATCAATCCTGAGCTCCTCACCCCAGACACCCCCACCACAATCTCACCTTTCACACACAACTTTCCTCCCTCGCCAGAGAAAAAAAGAGAGAGAAATTTCCTCCCGGAACGAAACGAATCTGAAGCTAGCCTGCCGCTGCCTGTCCGGAGCAGGCTCTCCTCCATCCCAACGGCAAGAATAGCAGAGGCTGCGCAAAGCAGGAGCAGAGCAGCCCCCAAACAAGCAAACCTCCTCCTCTCTCTCTCTCTCTCTCTCGGAGGTCTCTCCCAAACTCCAAACCCTACCACCGCGCCCCCATTCCCCCCACCGGCCACCCCCATTGCCCCCCCCAGCAACCAAGCGCGCCGCTCCCTGCTTCCTCCGATCTGCAGCAATGCGCAAGGCAGTCATCAACGCCGTACTCTTCCCGGCCCTCGCCGTGGTCCTCGCCCTCGCCGTCTTCTACTTCGTCCGCCGCCGGCGCCGGCGCCGCGGGGGCCGCTCGGTGCTGCCGTCCCACGGCGGCGGCGGCGGCGCGAGGGCGGACCGGCTCCAGGCGCCCGGTGGCTCCGGCGGGTACGTCGCCGGCGGGGAGGAGGCGCTCGTGCGGTTCCCCGGCGGCGAGGCGCTCACGGTGGCCGCGATCCTCGAGGCGCCCGGGGAGGTCGTCGCCAAGTCGGCGCACAGCACGCTGTACCGCGCCGGGCTCAGCGCCGGGGAGGCCGTCGCGCTGCTCCGGTTCGTGCGCCCCGCCTGCGCCGCGGGGGCCGAGGAGGCCGCCGCGGCCGCGCGGGTGCTCGGCGCCGCGCGCCACCCGAACCTCGTGCCGATCCGCGCGCTCTACGTCGGCCCGCGCGGGGAGAAGCTGCTTGTGCACCCCTTCTACGCCGCCGGCTCGCTCCGCCGCTTCCTGCAAGGTCGGTGTCCGTTTCCCTCCACGTCGTTTGCTTTCGACCCAAGCCAGCTCCGAGTAAGGGTAATCATGCGAAATGATTCCTTGATTGCTGACTGGAGTGTTGGCGTTCCATTGCTTGGATTTGCTGCGGAATTTGAAATTCGCCTCAGATTTAGATGATTAGTTGCTTTTGTCATCCGACTCCTGCGGTAAAAGCTTCACAGGCAATGATGCTTCACGGATTATGTAGATTGCTGTGGAGTGGGTACTCTGTTACAGCCTTGCAGGGTGGTTTTTGTTACTTTTAGCCATGTGTCTTCACTGTTACGCTTTGTGCTCTTGTCGTCAACTACACAAAGGGACGGTTCATAAAGCACTTGGTAAAATTTTCCTGGTTGGTTGTTAGCTCCAACACTTCACAGAGCATCTTCTTCTTGTTGCGTAAGATCGTGGGTTTACATGTGCCAACCTCACTTCATTTCAATTTTCAATGGTATAACACTTTCAAGCTTTTTAATGGTTGCTTAAAATGGGTGATGCAAGTCCTCTATCAAATCAAGGCTTTGGAGGAAAGTGGTATCTTTTCTAGGCATAATAAATGTTTCTTTTATTATCAGAGTGAGAAATGCTTTTCTTTTTTTAAAGTGTTTTCATTACTTACTTCCGGGCATTATGTTGGTGGAGTGCTGGCACTTCTGAACTGTTTGTGTTTTCCTGCATCTGTCACATCTCGTTTTCAGGGAGTTGTTGGATCACATTCTCTGGTTAAATATATAGTATATCGTTGAGCCATCAATTAGTCACGTAGAGAAAGACTCGCATAATAGGTCTTATTGCTTGCATGCACAAAACAACTTTCAGTTCTATCGCAATGAACTTTGGGCCATTTGCATTTCGTAACATCAAGGTCTTGAAGAGGACAGTTTTTGGTTATAAAGGAATTTCACCCATTACTAGTGTCAATCAATAACTAGCTAGTCTCTGTCAATTCTTCACTTTTCACTGTTTTTCTCGTTTGCAAGTTCTCATCTTTATCTGTTCTTCTGACCTGCAGAGGGAATCAATGATTCACAGAGATGGGAGATAATTTGCAAGTTGTCTATCGGCATTGTCAAAGGACTGGACCACCTTCACACAGCATCGCAGAAACCAATCATTCACGGCAACCTCAAAACAAATAACATTATGCTTGACGCCGATTTCCAGCCCAGGATATCAGACTTTGGCCTCTACCTCCTCCTCAATCCTGCTGCTGCACAAGAGATGCTTGAGACATCTGCAATACAGGGGTACAAGGCTCCAGAGCTGATCAAGATGAGGGATGCCACAAGGGAGAGCGATATCTACAGCTTGGGAGTGATTATGCTCGAGATGCTTGCTCAAAAGGAGATCGTAAATGATAAACTGCCTAATGCCCGCGACATCCATTTGCCAGCATCTTTCAAGGATCTTGTTCTCGAGAGGAAGATATCCGAAGCTTTCAGTTCCGAACTGATCAGACAAAGCAAGAATTCTGGGAAGGAGGAGAATCTAAATGCCTACTTCGAATTGGCAACAGCTTGCTGTAACCCTTCACCGTCGTTGAGACCGGATACAAAGAAAATACTCAAAAGGCTTGAAGATATAGCAAGATAATAGGTGGGTTTGCGAGGTGTGGCTCCAATGCTATTTAGAAAGTGTGGTGTTATAGCTGCAGAATAGCTTGGTTGTCTCTTGTATTGTCTGCTACTTCTTGCATACAACAGAGTTTGTATTGGGGCATTTGGAGAATGATGGTAACCTAAGCTAGGAGCAACAAGCATGTATAGCAGAGTATACTTTCCACGCCACTACATAGGAACTCATCAGAGCATAGAATGTTGGTGCTTTCCACGTGGAAAATTACTATAATATTTCCTTAACTGCATGTCTGCATTTGTCTTTCTTGAAGATTTTGTTAATTGCATGCCTTGCCTGAAACTGAAAGTGACAGGACGTGATTTCAGTTTACATGCATCAGACAGTATATGCTGATAGCTGCTGAACTGGTGATGGATTTTTGTCCAAAGGCATGACCAAGGAACAGGCTATGACCAAGGAACAGGCTATGTACTCTACTACTATTGCAAGTTAGTGACAGCAATGATGCATGCTCTCGTACTATACCCAACTGAAGAGGCAAGAGGACGATTGGTCAAAAGATGCCCAGGCCTCTACGCCTCGGTTTTGTTGGTCCTTTGGTTCCTCGTCATCAACAATCCTTCATCTTTCCACAAGAAACATGAGTGAGCAATGAAGTACGTCGGCTCTTTTGGAGGCAGCGCCTGGTGACATCCTGTCAAGGTCTCTTTACTGTTGGCCTCGAAGCTTCATAGCTTTGCGGTCCCAGGCATGTCGACATCACTAGCGCGGCTACATGCAACGTTAAATTTAACCCTATCTTTAAAAGTTGCTTAAGCATTCGATTTTTTTAGTTGGGAAGATGCACAAGAATGCACAGTTTTTTCATCACTAATATAATTTCGAGAACGTTTTCGCTGCACCATTGCAAAAGGTTTTGGAGAATCTGCGCCACCGGTTTGTTATTGCATTTTCGACCTAACAGCAAGTCAAAAGGACGGTACGTGCTCAGTAATGTGGGTCATCTGGACGGTAAGGTACTTAAGGTAGGCTTTCACTTCCAGATCTCAATTTTTTGCACACAGTAGCTTGTGGACAAATCGGGGCTCCAAATTCAAGTGTGAAAGGGACCTGCCACCCTTTGTCAGGGCCGAAGAGATCCTACTACAACCATGTGGCCTTACGTTTTCTTGTGGCGGTCAGAACTCAGAAACCAATCCAATCTGCCATACGTAATGATACAAACAATTCCAGCGATCATGCCGAGCAAAGAAAAACAATCACTCGGAATGACAGAATATCACGGGGCACTGATTTAGACCGAAGAAATAATAAAAAAAGTAAGGGTTTCAGAAGCTTTAACTACTCCATGTGCTGTTGTTCCTTCCACGTGCTTACATGGTGCCCGAATGCAGAGGGTGCGGTTCGTATCACCCAAAAAGTCACCACAGGCACAACCAACCAATCTGACAGCCTAGGAACAATACAAATTTACAAATTACGACAGATTAAAGTAGAGATGCTCATCACTTGCTATACGCGTGATTTGACATAGGACAGCGTAATCCCGAAAGGTCAACATCATTCAAGGCCAAACAGATTCAAAATTATTTTTTACATACACTTTTTTAAGGGTATCTTGCCTAAAGATTGAATGCATATGTTCGATGTGGTCTACAGGAAATGAGCATGCCTGATGTTCTACAGTTCAGCGCAAGGGGCTAGATTTGACACTGCGCAGCCTCTGCCAACCAGCCTCACAGGTACTGCCGGAGGTTTTCGCCACTGAGGGTTTCCATCTCTTTTAAGATCTCCTGCGACAGTGTCTTGACAGGAAGCTCCACATCCTCAAGTAATTCGCCAAGGAATGGGATGGTTTCTGGGAGGAGACCGACGTATTCCTCCTTCAGGTGCTGGACCATGTACCTGACAACCTTCAGGCCCAACAATTTGGGGCGAACTTTATCACTCCTGGTCTGCATCAGCACCTGCAGTTTTATGACAAATCTGTAAGGCACAGGAACAACATACAATGATAGAGGGTGTGTACCAGGCCTCAGGGTTTTGGATGAGCTTTTTTTACACCATGTTTAGTGCATCTCTAGTTTATGAAATACTGGGTGTGTTGTTAGGTTCGCACCTCATGGTTAAGAGGCTTCCAAAGAACATCCGAGCGTGCAGTGACAGCCATTTGCCCCAAGCACAAAACAAGAGCTTCATCTACTTCTTCAACCGATGGAGCATCCACAAGTGATTCAATAGATTCTGGTGGTTCCACAACAAATTGGGAAACTATTGGCTTGAGGAGAACCTGCACACACCAAATATATTAAATATAACGGCATTCACAGAAAAGTTGCATGCAAAAAACAAAGCCAGAACATATGGTTCAATTGAACAATATTTGCATATTGGCCAAGTAATCTGAATATCATACAGGAACAATGACATTGCCTATTCTAATCCAAGTCGTAGGAAATTCACATTACAACAGAACATGAAAGGCCAGTTGCCCTGAACTTTTACCCAGTGTTTTGCAAAACCATGCCGGCAGTGGTAAGGAAGCACTTGCACTATTAAGTATGAGCCAACTAACCTGGAAATTAGAGGAATCTAGGATCTTCTGTTCATTATCATAAAGGAAACACTTGTGTAAGGACTTCAAAATCAGAGCTCTTAAATTCCACAGTTTTAGTCCAAATAAATTATCCTTCTGTTCGACTTGAACATCAAGTTTGGCCTTCTTCTTCTTTTTTTGCTTGGAACCGACCAAAGGATCATCTTCTAACAGATATTGTACAGATCCCTCAAGTAGGTACTTGAAATAAGGTGTAAACAAGGACCTGCATGGACAAATTAAATAATTGATTGGTAAAGAAAACATAAGGCAGGAGGTAGTTGAGAATAACACGCTTTATTGCAGGTTGCTAAGAACAATGAGCTGTCCTAAAATAGTGATAGCATGGGTATTGGCAGGAAAAACAAAAAGGTTGAATCATTGAACTGGCTATCATTTCTCTGAGTATGCTCTGAGCATAACTTTCAGATACATAAATGGATATACCTGTGTTGTTCAGCAAGTTTGTTGATCAATTTGTAAAAAACAATTGCACGGTCTATACTTTTCTTTGATGATGACTGATCAACTTCAGAGTCGGCCCATTCCAGAGTACGAAGAAAAAGGGGCCTAAAAGTGCCCTCTGTAAGCTTCAATGTGAGAGTAATTATGGCATGAATAATACTTTGCTCAACCATATTTATATTCTTCAAAGAGTCAGGATGTTGGCGACGGATATCAAGTGCTGCTAAACAATGTTCATATATTTTCACATGGTAAGTTCCTACAGCCAGCCGGTCCATTGTACTAACAAGACTAGCAAGCATTTGAAATGCCAACGAAAGGCTTGTTTCCCCACAATTAGTAGCAACGGAGTATAGATCCAGTAAAGGAGGAAGAATAAGCCGCACCTGCAATGCGAATAACATGATTAGATCTACGGAAAAATCCGAGCAATCATGGTTTCTCATAGGACCCAGAAATAAACTGAATAATTTAGATGAAAACATACTGGAACTTTCTCTGTCAGTAGCTTCCGAACATCTGCTGCTTTTGCATCTAATTTGGCATCCATATGAGCACAACATTCAGGATGCAATACCACCAGATCGAGTATTTCCTTCAAATATGGATTAACAAATTCACCCAGCCTTTCCACAATCACTTCAATCGTGCTCAGTGAAGATAGCAGTATAGCTGTATCTTGGTTAGAAAGTCTGGTGGCTGTTCTAGTAGAACCATGGGCGTAACTTCCACTAGGACAACATGAAATTTGATGAGCTATTAGCATTATATTTTTCACAACTAATGGGAGCTCTGATAATGCTTTTGATCCAAGCACGTTTATTAGAGAGCCAACAGTATGAATTAATCCAGAAGACGCAGCTGCATCAGCAGAGCCAATGTGATTGACGATTGTTGAGAGGCACTTGCTATAAACTGGATAATCAGAGGGATATTCTTTCGCTAGCGTTTCAAGCGAAGAAATAGCAGCAATTTTCACTGAAGTGTCCAAATCAACCACTCTGTCAATCAATTCAAGAATCTTTAAGCACAAGTTGCTGAAATATGGACCAGAACTCTTGTCCACTTTGATAACAGTTATAACAGAGCTATGCTTCAGTTTTCGTGCTTTCCTTTGCTTGTTCTGAACCAAGCTGTTTCCTCTGGCAGTTTCAGACAATATCCCAAGTGTCTGTGTAGAGAAGTTCAGATCAATAATCACAGGGCATATAAGGTTTTGATTTCAAGGACCTCAATTAGTTAAAAGGTACTACACAACCAATAAAAAAAAGTTCTATCTGACAAAAAAGTACCTTTCTTTTCACAAGGTTGTCCGAATAATCCAACAACTGGGTAATTCCTCTGAAATATGTTGAAGCACTCATCCATCCTGTAATCGTTTTGAGTATCATATTTGCAGACTCTCTGAGTTCTTTTATAATATCACCAGAAAATTCTCTTTTTTTATCTTTAGTACACACAGTACACAGGACAACTTCCTCCATAAGCGCTCCAAGAGAACCCTATAACAGTGAAATGAATACGACAATAAATATTTACAAACTAAGCTCCTAGAGTGAAATAGAACATAGCATAGATAAACGCATTAAAAGAGCAGCAGTCTGGACAAATGAGCAACCTGGATAAAATTAGCAGCCTCATCAGATTCAAGCTCAAAAATCAACTCTGTATCTTGCAACTTGGACAGAACGAGCTTCATTGCCAAATGTAGCATTAGATGTCCTTGCCTCCCATGCACCCTGATTTCTTTTAGTAGCATACTGAAACAAGGAAACCATAATTTATAGGAATATTGGTCAGTAACATTGACTGCCAATCCATATTCCCACTCCTGTGACAAAGCACTCCAACGCCTTCCCTGATGTTCAGAAAGAGAGAGTGAAATCCTCTTAACCAATGATTGCAGCAGATG
This sequence comes from Panicum hallii, assembly GCF_002211085.1. Lineage (NCBI taxonomy): Eukaryota > Viridiplantae > Streptophyta > Magnoliopsida > Poales > Poaceae > Panicum > Panicum hallii. The sequence goes on along the minus strand of NC_038048.1, from coordinate 41,059,312 downwards.
CATGATCACAGTACTCAAATGGCTTTCATTTCCTAAGGTCCTGAAACAGTATAAACAAATTAGACTGCTTACCATATAGGAAATACAAGGATGTTAAAGAATTTAAGATAGAAAATACCTCAAGAGGTAAACCAATAGCGTCAACCGCCTATGTCCAGGAATATCTGCTAAAGCTTTAATGAATATCTGTAACAGCATCAGTACAGTCTATTAATTCAATGACTTTATGGTCAATAAAATGTAAAGCAGAATGGAATTTCAAGAAAAACTATAGAACCTGAAGAAGCTTTTCTATACTTGTGTTCCTCGATAACCAACATGGAACCAAGACAGATAGTAAATCCTCCAAAACACATTGAGAATGGCTGTCATCCTGCAAAATTCAGAAAACATAAGACTAAAATAACCTTGGTAGCATTAATTTCATGAAGAAATATAAAAAAAAAACACTGGCTTGAGAAAGACACTTAAAATACTGGATCCATTTTAAAAATAAATTAATAAAATAAACACAGGCAATGATTATGAGCACAAATTGGTTCGCGACACTTTAGAACAAAGTCCCTTATAAAAGTAAGACAAGAAATAACTCCAGAGAAACTCCATAGTGAAGGTCATTCAACAACAAACTGCACAAAGATATGTCCCCAAAGGATATTTACACGAACCTGTTTTATAGCATCTCCAATAACCAGAAATAAATCAACAATACTATCTGACAACAGTTGTGGGCAAGCCTTTCCCAAAGAAGCTATCAAGGAAAACCCGTGATTCCGAGTTGCTACATCCTTGACAGACCGTATGTAATTAATAAGAAGATCAACATCTGAGCTTCTGAACATTGCATCCTGCAGACAGATATGTAATCCATGAATACAAACAAAGAAAACGGCCTTTCAAACATCATTGGAATACGCAGTTGAAAATCAGCATAGCTAAGTACCTGGTGATGCGAATGCGAATGCAACGTATCTGCAATATCTTTGAGGACCAGCAGTATCAAGTGCTGAGCTTCTTTCATGGAGTTGGATATATCAGGGGTTTCGGATGAGGTATCATGTTGGTTGGTATACTGACAAACAATCTCTGAAATCCATTGATCAGAAAGGAGCTTTGATAGAATCTGGAAAAGCGGTTGTAGTAAACACATCCTGCACGAGGGTGAAACGTCAGACATACGCAACACAGGGTACTAACAAAAAATAGTAGTTCTGTAATACCAGACCTTTGGTTCACATCTTTCTTAAGAAACAAAATATCTAGAAGAGAAACCAGAATAGAAGCTATAGGGCTTTCTCCAAATAACTCTTCAAAACTGCTAAATGCATCACGACTCAGATCATCCTTTCTCTTTGTTCTTTTTGACCGTCCTCTTGCATCACCAAGTGCAACAATTAATTCAATAAATTTCACCGCAGCAGAAGCATCAACCTACCACGAGTAGAATAACATAAGCATTGACCAAAACTGATTCAGTAAACATCAAGGATACGGATAATGACATTGCCTACTACATTAATGATACTGTTGCTAAAGCCACTTGAACAACTTGCAGCAAACAACTTTGCATGAATGCCAAAAATCAATGAAAGAAAAGCAAATAATAATAGGAAGAATGTAAACCAAATAGACTATTAGTGATTTCGGCACAGAAGGAGATCAATATCAAGACACAAAATGGAGACTGCCCAACAGAATTGATGGATTTAACTTATGGAAAATGTAATTTGGCTTGTATTAAGAAAAGGAAGAAAGGGATATAGATACAAACATTAATTCGCAGTAGAGCATCCCGTGTGGCATTTCGAATTTCGATGTTTTCAGTTCGAAACAAAGAAATAAGGCACCCAAAAACTTTTTCCTGCAAAAGTACATTACCTAAATTAGCATAATATTCATGATGGTTATGTTTACTCAATCTACTAATTTCTGAAGGAAAAAAAAACGTAGCTGGCTGAAATGATAATATTAACAGGTACAGACAGATGCCAAAGAAGTAAAATAACTTAAGAACAGAAAATGTTGGAAAATTGGAATCAAACATGCGACAGATGCAAGACCCAGCAAGTTATAGAGAAAGAGTGCATAAATTAGTAACTGCGTACTCAGGGACAAAAATATAGATTATCTATTAGCTAGTGCATTCATATTTCATAGGCTCATGGTAGAATATCAGACGTCACCTACTAACAATATCATCTTTAGCGACCCCTATAATACATAGTACATAAGACCTTTGTTGGTGTGCTTTGCAGTATGCTTAGCTTAAAAGTTAGCTATATAATGGCAAATCGCTATGCAGAATAATTTACCAGCATACAAGAAAATTTTCAGTAAGGTAAAAGGGCAAGGACATTATGCACTCCCTAGATTCTCCAATTAAGTTGTGAAAAAAATGGAAATAGCACCATCCAAACAGTTTTTTTAATGAAAACTCAATGCAACATGGGGGTTGTATGACATAACATTAAACCTTAGTATCGGTCTCCAAATTATCAAAGAACACTGGTTGAAGCGTCCGCAGGACAGTAAGACATGGCATTACAACAACAGGATCATCTGGAGACAGAGCATCAACCTGAAGTTTTATAAAGTCAGTTGAATCCAGAAGATAATTTTCAAATATGAACATAATTTTGCTCACCTTTAACGCTCTCACCAGAGGTTCAGACATGTTAAAACCAATATTTGCACAATCTGGAAGTGAGAACAAAACCTACAGAACACCACTGAATTAACCACATGGGCAGCAAATTTAATTTAATGCTAATCTATTCAACTGTATAGAAGAGCATGAATGGACATATAGGTAAAAACATGATCACATGTACCTCCAAAAGCAAACATAGGATTTGAATTTCATGGGTAGATAAGCTTTGCTTAGAATCACGCTGATTCTGATATTGATCACGACAGTCCAGAAGATCAAAGAACAAAGACTTCACGTCCTCTGCCTTAAATAAGATGCCTCCTACTCCTTTCAGGATTGACAGAACCATGAACTGCAACACGTTTCAAAATATCAACACGCATAAAAAACAATCATCAAAGTTCATGCATATGCATTTGCCTTTATTTTCTGTGGTAGTGATTAGGGTGGGGTGTGTGATGTTGTGCTGGTGTCAATGGGCTAAGCTGACTTTAGTGAGTTGACTTAAGATTGCAGGTCAACCAACCTTTCCGTAAGGAGTGAGCTTCAAAGCAGAGTGCAAGATGAAATGAAGGAGAGCATCTTTTGTTGGCTGGTCAAATCTGATAATAGAAAAAGAAGTTAGATTTACATCCTGTTAAAATTAAGCATTCAAGAAAAATGTATTTGTAGAAGAAAGAAACGATGGCAACCTTTCATGAAGGTTCTCTGGAATTATCATGTCCTGGCGTGGGCTTAGCATTGATGAAATATATGCAGGAAAAAATTTTGCATCTGAGGAGATCATGGTCTTTTGGTTAACCAACGACTCGAGGAAAACACCAAAAGTTGGAGATGACATGCATTGCGGCAATTTGATGGTGTTACCTGTCGATATGTTAGATAAGATAATAAACAACGACATCAAATCAATGTTTTAAATAGCGGACTATAGAATTTAGCAGAGAGCTCTGCTCAGCTCCCACTATAGCCCGCTATTTAGTACAACACTGTTGTGGCGGCAGCTGTCATAATTGTAAACCGCTATAGTGCCACTATAGCCCACTATTTAAAGCAATACATCAAATTGGTCAGGTTGAAAAATAAATATGAAAAGAGTGCTGACAGACCATTTCTTGGTACAGAAGTGCTCAAGCGCTGCCACACCAAAGAGAACCCCTCAACACACTTAATAGCAGATGACCTTATATCCTACAATGTAAGAAAAATAAAAATGTACAATACATTAAATAGACAAACTGTAGCCAGCAGAATTTAGTAGCTCGCAGATTGCCAGCCATAAGAAGTATGAACGGAACCATATTCATACCCTGTTCTCATGAGCAAGTGGGAGAATAACAGAAGGAAAGCCGAGCAGAAGCTGCATCCATATGCTTTCATCCAAGCTACTACTTTCAGAGGAAGCACACTTAGAACATATAGAAGCAAGCATATGAAGACTCTCCACTTGAACTCTATCTGACGAATCTACATCAAATCAAGGATGTTCATCAATACTTGGCAAAAAGATGAAGATGGAGTATGGACAAGCTGTTTTACAGGATAATGAGCTGAACAAAAAATACTAGAAGAGAAACCAGACAATGTCTTCTCTAACTCGATCATGGCCATCAATGAACTTGGTTACAACAGTGAAAGACTTGGCATGGCAACAAGGTATAATGCTTGTCACAGTAAACTCAACCATGCAGAACTGTGGAGGCCAAGAACCATAGCAAGTGTCCAATGTGGGCTCCCTTGGAGCTTGGATGAGCACCACAGGCTACAGCACAGCTACAGGTATTGGGCTCTAAACTTGGAGTCAACAGCCGAACATGTTGAGTAATGTGCTTTTTATCATAATAATAAATTATCCATAACAATAGCACAGACATTTCATAAGAGAAAGTCACCCCAGGCATCCATCTCTTCATTGCAACAAGTACATAAAGAAACAGCAAGGCCATACGACATGTAATATTATGAACATTGCAGAAGTTCAATTCTGCATCCTTCAGTAATACCTAAAACCAAATAAGACTAGTACGTGAAATTTGATACAGCAAAGGAGGAAACAACAGAGGCAAGGCCAGGTCGCGCTCTGGTTGTGGGCTACTCCCGTGCAACTTGAGGTTCTGATAGACACCGGATTGGTGGGCAAAACACTTTTGAAGAATACTAATTGATTGATTACTAAACAAGCTAGCTACTACCAGGTATCATATGACTATATTTGGAAGTGCTAGATAAGCTAAGACATAGAAGTATCAAGCCACAAATATGGTATATATCTCAGCTGGCTGTAGGTAGGACAGCTGAATCTGAATTCGCTAAGGATCCAACCAATCCATAACATCATGACTGCTAGTCTGCTACTCTTCGTTGCATATCTAATGGATAGTGATAAAATCCACACAACAATTGTGATTTTTTTTTGTATTTTTTGAACAACCCATCATGCACCACTTGCAGTTGGGGAGGTGGAATCCGGGCCTATCTAACTTTCCAAAGAGGGGAATCACATCCTGATAGAATAACCGTTAAGGACATATAGAAGTAGGCTGGTTGTGAAACAATATAAAAAATAGGCCCGTAAAAAACAAAGCCAAAGCATAATGCCAAGGTTAAATAAAAGCACTACACTAAGAAATATGGCAGTTGTTCTTCGGTAGGCACAGGCTTAATCTTGTAGAGTAACAGAATAATCTTTGCTTAAGAGAGCAAACGTAGCAAACCTTCATCCAGAAAGTACTTCGAAATAAATTGAAAAGGTGCTCCAGTGCAATTAATGATGAGATACTCTAAGTGCTTCTGAAAGACATTTTTGCCAGGCGATGTAACAAAGAAGAGAAACAAATCATCGAGCATTGCATTTTCATCACTGCCAATCTGCACATGACAGAAATACAGCATAGATCATGATGTTCTCAAAAGTGAAGTGAGAAGAATAGGTGATGTAGCTATTGCTTAATACATACCATAAAATTCTTCTTAATATAGGAGGACTGCACCTTTAGAAGTCCCCAAAATATACAGGAAAGGATTCTAGCATTCAATGCCTCTGTATCACTGTTGAAAATATGCTTCACCAATTCTAAACTGCACTTCTCAAGCTTATCAATGCTTATCTGCAAAGAAAAACACGAGAGTTCAAGTCCAAAGAATATAGGGAAATCATTCAACATTGAATGGTAAATTGTAAACACCTCATCACAAACACCATTATCTTCATGCTGTATGTGATGCCATTCATCCTTCAGGGCTGGCAAACAAGCTTTACAGAGACTCACTTGCTTGTCCAAAGCTGAAAAGGATCAAGAAAAGACAGTCATCCTATGTGGTTTTCTTACCAGAGTAGCCAGCATTTCCAGGCAGGAGAGAACTGGAAGGCATTATATGCTGCACTTAGGACGATTCAAGACACAACATTTTAGGGTAGATGTATGTGCGCACATCAGAAACATCAGGTGCCAAATGCTATTAAGTCACCAGGAGAAATAAAACACAATTTAAGAACTTTAAAGAGTATAAATAAGCATTTTCTGGATGTTTCAATAATAGAACAAAAGATAAGTAGCATAGCACAGATTTGTTATTGCAACTATCATAACTGCTGTCACAATAGTATATCAAAGCATAACAGCAAAGACAAGCGTACCTTCTGAGGGAACAACAAGTGTTTCCAATACTACAAGTAGAAACAAAGTTCTAGAAAATCTAGTTCCATTTCCAGAGTTAGCCAACCACTCTACATGCTTATTTGGGTTAGCTAGGAAAGTCTCAGCAAAAGCTTTGATATTCTTCATGTTAATGGAAGCAATGGAGTCTGCACTCATGTTCTCCTGCAACATAATGAACACAAGAATTACTTAGAAATAAACAGAACAGATTCATATCATCTAGAATGAAATATAAAGAGACATTTCAACCATAAACATTACATCCTCACATATCTAACCCTACATGTGTATGGGGTTCAAGATGTGTATGTGGGCATATCGAACCAAGTATGTGCAACAATGTGCCAATTGTGGAAAGGAAATGAATCGCCCTCATCCGATATGCTTACACTAAAGATCAATGTACAGGCAAGATTAGTTGTCTGGCAAGTAGGAAACCTCACCTTCATTTTCTGAACAGTGACCTCATCACATACAAGAGAACTACTTGTGTAGAATTCCCATTGTATTTTCTTAGCTAGCTCCAGGGCCTTTAAGTTCACTCTAAGGGTCTGTTTCATTAAAACATTGAGAGTGAAAATAAATGCAGGAAAATTAAAAATGGGAGATATTGTAATAAGTTAACTAGCTAACCTTTGGGTGAATAATAAGGAGACGAAAAACTACTGCAGCTATGTCCTTGGCATGTTCCACATGATGGGATTGATATTCAATAACCATCTTTTCCAAGCAAGAAACAGCAACATCAGAAGCCTTTGATGCTTTTGAACCACCTGCAGTAACATAAACAAAATTCCTTGAGTTGTGATAAACATTTGCCATGTGGCATATCAGAGTATCAGGATCGTAAGAAGGATAACTATAGGAAGACAAACCAATGAACCTTAGATTCAATAAATATATTGAGCAGGAAGAGGCGGTCCAGACTACCAAGATGTTATTTGTTGCATTTTCTGCCAATCTCTATATCTATTTTTTTAACATCTTACATGAATAGGCTAGTTAGTGCCAACTTTATGGCTATATATTCAAAGTGCACATTAGCTATGATGTCTTGTGAGTAGATGGGCACTGTAAGAAGCTAAACCATATAAAATAATCCTGCACCTCTTTCACAGAAGTCACAAAATAACTACACACCATTGGAACGCTAGCAACGAAGTAGGCATTAGAAATATTACTCACCTTTGTTAATGATTTTGATGCATTTGGTGAGCACGTCATCGTATGCTTTTAGAAGGCTATCAGGACAGGCAACAGCAGCTGCTAGTCCTTCTATGGATAAGGCAGCTTGGACAACACTTAGATCATCATCATACATACTGCGCAATATTGCATCTTGCATATTGATAAGTCTCTGCAGAAAATCAGACATAACAACGTAAACATGATCATCACTTTGGGAAAGCTTCAAACGAACAACAAACTTATAATACCGAACACATGTCCAGACAACAATATTGAAGATTACCTGTGGATTTAGAGCACTGTTGTTGAAGATGCCAGATGTAGCAATTTTTGAGAGGGCTGATTGGCGTACCATAGCCTGCATCATGGATAAAATTTTACTTCATTAAAGGCTAGAAAAGATAACAAGACCAACTAATACTGGGAAGGGCTAATTATAGCAAAGTACTCATAATTCAACAAATACAATGTGGACCAGGGCCAGTAATTCTTCTAGAATATAGAGACTGATAAGTTCACCAAAATTTATACAAAAAAGTAAATTCACACCAAGCTCAGTCAACATGTACCTTTGGATGGTCCAGGCTGAACCAAATGTTTGAGTCAGCTATTTCAGTTGGAATTTTCTTGCTTTCATCAAACACTAAGCCAAACACCTCAGATAAAGAATCCCCTCCCGTTGAGTTAATTTCAGATTTCTGATAAATAAAAATGTCAAATTCCAAAGAAGGTTAACAAGAACAGGAGAAACAACAGTCAAACTGCAGCGATAAGAACTGATAACCCCCATTAGTGGAAAGTCTATCATCATGTACCTCAAGAAATTTACGAATAGCATCATGTAGCTCCAGTGGATATTTTCTTTCGATCGTGCTCAAGATTTTCTTAGCCCAAATTCCTGAAGAATAATAGAACATTAGTTCAGGGGAAACAATCATACCATAGATGATACAATATATATGAAACTGATTGTAGCGAATACCATGATATACTTGGAATAAATATATGCACAAACAACAATATCAAATTGCTCAATTACTTCAAAAAAGATTTGAAGGTGTTACAGCTACCTTTTATATCCGGGTTTTCAGTGGTCCGAGATACCTTGCTACAGCTACCAAGAACCTTGCTCACAATTCTTTCAACAGAGTTCTCCATTGGTAGAGTCTCAATAGTTTCAATGAGGTGTGTATGGCAGGAATCATCAGAAGTACTGTTAACGTGCTAAGAGTCAAATATTCATAAAACACCAGGGAAACTATGCAAAATAATCACATTGATAAGCAGATCACCTGTAGTCAACCAATGATTCAACATAAAGCCTTACAAATCTCTCAATATTGTACTCACTGGATAATACAGAAAGTACACCAGAAAAATCCCTGAAAAAAGATTAAAGCAAGAATTCAACGCTTGATGGCAGAAGGGAGAAGCAGAAAAGAACAAATATTATACTGTGTATGCTACAAACAAAACATCGGTAAACCTGATGTCTTTCAAAATCATCAATGCCTTCTTAGGGAAGTCATGGACCGATTGTGACTGCAAAGGAAAGTTATCAATACTTCTACATTGGCATCACCTGTATTGGGTTCAATATTCGCATAGTACGGCAGCCTTTCTTAAGGATATGTATGGCAATTAGTTAAAAGTCCATACCTGAACAAGACTTATAATAGCCATCACTGTGACACGAAGCCATGGTAAGTCAACTGACTCAAATGCATCATGTTGTGCATTCCTTGCAACAAAGAAAATCAAATTTTGGACAAGTTTTGGCGCTAGAGATGCCCGCGTTGCAAGTACTCCAACAATCATCAGAGCGCCAGCCTGGTCACAAAGATCCATCACAACAGTATTGCAATATAGCACAGAAAGCAAGATGTCAATAAGTATGCTTAAGGTTAAGTGGATACACAAAACACAATAAAAGGTTCATAAGGTGGCAAATGATAAGTGTACACACACAATTCAGTCAAGTATTGCAAAATATAAGGAAAGAAGAAAATAAAACAACTTTAAAAAATCAATCAATTTCAGATGCCACAAAAGTTGCAAAATCAAGCTGACCTTATAATCCTGATCTCCCGTTATTTCAGGATTAAGAGAGTCAAACACAAATCCCAGGACCCTCTGTACTATATCTGTGTCAAGCTTTGGAACAGCACCCAAGCACTCCACAATCACAGCAGTGCAAAAGCAGACGACTGTCCTTGAGTGACTGAATTCCCTTGTTGGTGTTACCTGGAAATAAACAGAATCATCAACTAGAAAGCACCAAAAGCATAGCGGAAGCCTACCATGAAGAAAGTGAAATAACTTTTGGACTTACATAGTTACAGAGGGTCTCCAGCACGGCCTTATCCCGGATGCACTGCTGCACTAGAACACTCCTGGGTGGCGGTGCACCTGAGGACTTCACGCCATCAAGAAATGCCCACTTACTATTCCTGAAAACACATCATTGAGCAGACCTCAAATTATCAATGGAGACAAAGGGGTTAAACGAGTGTCAATCCAGAACCATCGCACTCACCCTAAGTTGACCAACTGCACAATCCGAACAAATGCATGTGTATCATGGTACGGCAGCGCGCTCAGCAGCAACTCATCCAAATTGTATACATGCACCCTAAATGAACGTTTCCACCAGCAAAAAGAGATCAGCTAAAGCTCCCAGGATCATCTTAAAAGTAGCTGAGCTTAGTTCATACAGGTATCTGCGGATAAGGTACTCAAGGGTCTTGAGGGCAGATGGAAGATGCAAGTAACCAGCTAGAAGGCGAAGGTAGGTGGAGATGGACTTGTTAAGTTTATCATTCTCCTTGGGAGTTAACTGTTCACGGTTCACCTCAAGGCTAGTCTCCCTGAACAGAGTGTTGCTGTACCTAGCAAACCTCTCGTCCACACTGGCAAGGTGCTCCAACCCTACAAATTAATTTGAATCAAATACTGTATCGGAAGGGATGCTTTTGATTGATGCACTTCATATGCCAGACTAACTTGGTTTGATTCGAGATGTTAGTGACACAGAACTTTATTCGATTTGAGATACTAGTGAAGTTTAAGAAAATCATGTTTAAAAAAAACACGGGAACAACTGCAGAAGGATGTAATTCGGTGTACATCAAACAGCAAATAGCAGTTAAATTCCAGGCGAAACTAGTGAGCGAAATTACTGTGGTAATAGGGGAGCTCGAATAAGAGCTTCGACAAACGTGATTTTAGCTCGCTCGGGTTCGCCAAAAAAAACTCCACCAAACTGCGGTTCATAAAAATGTTTGGCTGCTCTAGAAAGGCAAAGTAAACAAAGAAACAGCACTCTGGAATCGATCGGATGAGTGGTTAGTGGTAGGCACCGGAGAGGGCGATGGGAAGGATGGCGCGAAGGTCGATATCGGCGGCCTCCTTCGCGTCGAAGAGCACCGACGGCCGGGTGATGGGCCGCCGCGCCGCCTCGGGCGCAGCTCCAAGCGCCGACTTGATGGCCTGCAGCTGCGACGCGATCGACGCCATGGCCGGCAACTCGCCTCGTTGGCGGTGGCCGAGGGCGGAGGGAGCTGGTGCCGCCGCCGCTGAACCCTAAACCCTGCGCGGTGGTAAACGAGGAGGCGGCGTCGAGAGGGTCGGGAGAGAATCAATGGATGTAGTCGGATTTTGTGGTGGTGTTAAAAAAGTAGTGGGCCGAATGGGCGTGCACGTGGGCCACATACATACCAGCCCGCCACTACCTCCGCTGGGCCAACGATTACAAATGAGGCTGGAAAAGGCCCGTTGTCTCCCCTCTAGTTTGGTTCATTTCCAATCCTCAGTTTAAGCTCCAGCAATAAAATCAGAATAGTTTTACATAAATCCAGTTGGATTGGTGGTTTTCAATTGAATTGTACGCCACGCTAGACTCTCATTACCAAATTAACCATCAGAAAAATCTAATACAGTAATTAAAATATACTCCCAATCAAACATGTTGCCATGACATCAAAGCAGTTAGTAGTGAATGGTGAGGATTGCGTAATGAGGTGGTCTTGCAAGTATTTTTACTCACATTCGATGTTAAATTATGAACTCCATAGTGTTCATGGTCGTAAAAGTATAATATTCTTCTAAAGCTGAAAGAAGTTGTAGAAAAGAGAAGAGATGCTGGTGAATTGGAATGGGAATTTGCCTCATTCATTTTTCTTCAAAACAAGAGGAAATCAAAATCAATTTTACTACGCCAAACAATCGATCCGGTTAACTACCTAAATAAAATTTAAGATGGGTTTATGCTTCCAAACTATTGCAGTTGGTTTTATCTACCATCTACTGATATTTGTCCTTTCTTTTCTTTTCTCTCCATGTACGAGTTAAGCTTAGAACTAGATGTCCGATGTTATTAATGCACGTTAGTATTTTTTTTCATGATTATTTCTTATACGGTATTTTATCTTCAGGATCAAATTTGTATTAAATGACCCCAACCTATGAAAATAATCATGAAACAATTCGATGCATTTTTCTAACACAGGCGTTGTGTTCTTTGTCCTCCCTCAAATTTGAACTTAAACTCATCTTACGAGGAGAAAGAGAAAATACAAATCTCATATGGGGTATAATGGACCAACAGAAACATTGGAGAGCAAGTGGAGTCTCAATTTTATTTAGGTTTTAAATAAATAAACAAGTTGAAACGTTCAGGTGGTAAATGTGTGATTTTTTCTTAAAAAATCTTTTCTATAGTTTTTATCGAAAGGGTATGTTGGACAAACAGAAATATATCCATCCTCAATGGGTGGCCGTGGTGCATCGGCGAGCATGGAATATTTTGCAGCATAGCCACCGAACCACCTACCCTACCTAACAATTCAGGGTGTGTTCGTTTCCTCCCCTCTAAAGTTTAGAACCGTCACATCAAAAAGAATCTTGCTATTTAGAAATATTAAATAAAATCTATTTATAAATTTTTTTTACGGATAGGTGCTAATTCGCGAGACAAATTTAATGAGTCTAATTAATCCATAATTTGCCACAGTGATACTACAGTAATCATCCGCTAATTATGGACTAGTATTCATCTTTCGTCTCGCGAATTAGCTCTAAGGTTCTGCAATTAATTTTATAATTAGATTTTATTTAATACTTGACAAACGAACCCACCCTTACTCGTCGGATGTTCAGCTCACTTCGAATCAAAGATTTTTTTTTTCGTCCGTTGACTTCAACCCCTGCTACCCACCATGGCGGAGATGATCGCCGTATCCCTCTCGGCGAAGATCGCCGCGTCCTTGTCCGCCCCGGCAGCCGTAGAGCTGTCCTCTCTCTTCGCCATTCGCTCGGGGGTAGCCGCCGCCGCGCGCGAGCTCGATCTCCTCCGCGCCTTCCTCCGCTTCGCCGACTCCCGCCGCGGCACCGACACGCCCGCCGCCGCTTGGATCGACCAGGTCCGCGACGTTGCCTTCGAGCTCGAGGACGTCGCGGACGAGTACTCCTTCCTCTCTGGCCGGGGCTTCGTCCGTGGCTGTGCCAATTTGGGCGCCTGGTTCGCGCTCTCGAGGCGACTCCGGAGGGCGCGGGAGAGGCTTCGCGAGCTATCGGTCGCCAAGGAAGAATACGACATCTTGCCGGCGGTTGCCTCCGCGGAGAGATTGCCTGCAGTTGGCGGCAGCGCGACCGTCATCAGCCGGAAGGTAGCAGATACAGCGCACTTTCTGGGAGAAGAGGAGATCGTGGGCTTTGCGGCGCACAGAAGATTACTAATAGAATGGCTGGCCGAGGACGCGGAGCCCCGGCGGACGTTGGTCGCGGTCTTGGGGATGGGCGGTGTTGGCAAGACCACTCTAGCGACCAGCGTCTACAAGGAACTCGCCGCAAGCTTCCACTTCGATTGCGCCGCATGGGTGTCCGTCTCCAAGAACTTCACGACGGAAGACCTCTTAAGGAAAGTATTCAAAGAACTTCACCGGGATGTTCATACAGGCGTGCCGACGGAAGTGGACGAGATGAATTACCGGTCCCTGGTCGAGGCTTTGCAAGGGTTTCTGTCCAAGAAGAGGTACTTGGTGTTGCTGGATGATGTCTGGGACGCCGGTGCATGGTATGAGATCCGCAGTGCATTTGTTGAAAATGGAACAGGGAGCCGGATAATCATCACGACACGCAGTCAAGAAGTGGCTAATCTGGCAAAATCCACTAGGATTATCCTGCTGCAGCCGCTATCTGAGAAGGAGGCATGGACCTTATTTTGTAATACCACTTTCAGGGAGGACACAGATCGAGAGTGCCCACGGCATTTGGAGCTCTGGGCTTTGAAGATACTGGACAAATGTAGTGGTCTTCCATTGGCAATTGTGTCAGTGGGCAATCTCCTTGCGCTGAAGGAGGAAAGTGAGTTTGCTTGGAAGAACGTCCATGACAGTCTCGTGTGGGATGAAAGCTCTGATCACAGAATTGGGCAAGTGTCAAGCATACTGAATTTGAGTATCGATGATCTGCCATACCACCTGAAGAGATGTTTCCTTTATTGTAGCATATACCCCGAGGATTTCTTTGTCAAAAGGAAGATTCTGATCAGAATGTGGATTGCAGAAGGCTTTGTCGAGGAGAAAAAGGATGCTACAATGGAGGATGTCGCTGATGATTACCTGGACCAGCTAGTCCAACGCAGCCTGCTGCAGGTCATTAGGAAAAATGAGTTTGGACGTGCCAAGCGATTTCAAATCCATGACTTGATCAGGGATTTGATTATAAGTAGGTCAGCAAAGGAGGGACTCTTTGTATTCTCAAAATGCACAGCGACATTTGAGGCAAACTGTAATTTTCGTCATCTTATAATTGATCAGTGCAGGTTTAGCGACCTCCCAACTCCAAAACTGGCATTCCTTCGGTCCCTCCATGGGTTTAAAACAGATTTGGATGCCTCACTGCTGTCTCAATTCAGGTTATTAACTGTGTTGAGCTTATGGTACATTCCAACAGATAAACTTCCTAGTTCAGTGACTTATCTTCTCAATCTGTGTTATCTTGGCATCCGTTCCACTCTCATCAAAGAGCTACCACATGAATTGGGACGATTACATAAGTTGCAAACTTTAGATGCCAAGTGGTCCATGGTCCAGAGATTACCATGCAGCATAACAAAGCTGAAGGGTCTGCGCCACCTGATACTGCTTAGACGTCAAGCTGCAGATTTTAGGTATCAATTTCCTGGTAAATCAGTTGTGCTTCCAGATGGAATGAAAAATCTGACCTGTCTGCAGACTCTGAAATACATTGAAGCTGATGAGAAATTGGTCAGATCCTTAGGAAGCTTCAAACGAATGAGGAGCTTAGAGCTATCTGGTGTTCACGAGGGGAATCTGATTCATTTGCCATCATCCATCTCCAAAATGAGCCGCCTTACATGCTTGGGAATTGTAAGTCGGGACGATCATGTACAACTGGACCTCGAGTCATTTTCACCACCACCGCTGAAGCTACAAAAATTAACCATATCAGGGAGGTTAATAGGGGGTAAGTTACCTTCATGGTTTGGCCACCTTAGTAACCTCATGCAATTGCAGTTGCATTCTTCTGAACTCAAGGAAGATTCAATCAGATTGCTTTCATCGCTTCCTAAGTTGGTTGATCTTAGCCTCATGGATACATACAAAGGGAACAGTTTGACCTTTGCAGCAGGTTGTTTTCCGGTCCTTAGAAAACTAAAATTGCAGGACTTGGCTAATCTTACTCACCTAGAGTTTCAAAAGGGGGGCCTTGTCAATCTACATAGGTTGATTCTTGGCAAGTGTGCCAATCTAATGACAATACCCCAAGGTCTAGAGCACCTTATGCATCTCAGGAACCTAAAGCTTTCTGAAATGCCTAGTGAGCTTACAGAAAACATACAAGAGGTGCAAGAATTGGAGGGGAATCATCAAGATGCTGGCCATACTACAATTGTCAAGGTCATCTGTATACAAAATGAGTGTTTGTTGGAGAAAAAAATTCACACCAACTTGCGCACTTTACAAAAATAGGACGTTCAAGGATGGATGCAATATCATTCTAAATCGCCCAGACGGAATTCAGCGATGATCATGGGTGGCAGATGTGAATCAATTCAAACTTGTGCAGGTAAATGAAATGGCAGCTGATGTTTGTACAGCGAATGTTCAACTATTTCGTTATGGCAACCAACCCATACAGCCAGACATATTATCATAAGCCTGCACCAGATCTCACCAGCTGTTGACTATCGTGTTCTAAACCTGGTGCACACATTGAAAAGCAGTGATCATGGAGTTGGTAGTTACTATCATGAGTAGCTAGATTTATCTTTGTACAGTCATTATAAATATTTCATCACCGTATCCATATTTATATTCAGATAATGGCCTATATCGCCCATGGGTCATTGCTGTCCCTTTGGTAGGAGCACTTTCTGCTTACAAATCTTTGTACAGATATTTATGTATCAGCAAATTGTTGAATTGTTGGGGGTGAACAGCAGCATGTTTGACTGCAAGGCATGCTATGACGTCTCTCTTTACAGCGCCCCCCCCCCCCCCCCCACCAAATATGTAATGAAATGAACCTTTTGCTTGCTACTTGCTAGCATGATAAAATGATAATTGTCAGTATTAAGAGGTGGGAATCGAATAGGCAAGATTTCAAGTGCAAATCCCGCCTGCCATTGAGACTCTGCATTCTTATATTTGGTTGGATGGTAGAGATAAAAATTAATTGGTTAATTGGTGCACATCATGGGTTGAATTTTAAAGGTATAGGTCATTTTCTGTATCAGGAATTCAGGATCCACAGCCTGGTGCCACAACAGGCCAGTTCCAGTGTTCCAAATGTAATGACAGCATTCACTAGGACCTTACAACATAAACTTGAACACAAGTTGCTAACAATACCGTAAAAGGCAAAGAATTAAAAGCATGTCATTTCCATTTTGCAGTAATAAGTGCCTATACAGCAAACTCTGTGGCAAAGAATCAATGCAATCAGTGCCATTCATCTAGACCCCTACAGTCTCGCGTGACCAAGAGAAGCACTTCACGGACATCAACTGCACCAGCTGAACTTCATCCTGCTGTGGGAATCCAAAAGGGTAGAGTAATTCAGAGAAGATCTTTCGCTAGCTTTGGTGGTACATCTATAGAATGGACGTCTTGTGGCAGCAGATGTTGGTCCAACTCTTCCACATCACTGTCCCCAATAAGTGATGAAGATATTGAATCCATATCATCATCTATGAGAGAATAATCAAGAACAGATAAATGTCAATACAAAAGATAACAGACAAATAGACAATCAAACAAAATGACAGTGTCTATAAACTAGCCGCCGCTATTTGCAAACTCAGGATCCAAAGTGGCTTATAGAAGATAGCTACAAGATATTGAAGTATTGAACCAAGGAAACTGGATTCACAGAAAGCAATGATCTGTAGTGTTCTTGATTAAACCCTATCTAAGTTGCTAGGCAGACATGATCACTCTATGTTTACCAGCTGCTGTGAAGCAAACACAGCACTCACAAAATTCTGCCTGATGTACAACAAACCGAAGTCAAAAGCGTAAAGGAAACAAGCAGTGTTCTGATGGTCATTTTGCACATGACCAAAACGTCCAAAAGGCTATCTGATTGCTTGTCAGTTGAGTTTTATGGCCAATTGTTCAAAATATACACCAAGCCATCCACTCAAACGACTGTTTAAAATGTCGATCAGTCGATGCATACAAGCCAGCAAAAATGTGAAATTCCATAACAAGGTGTAGCTAAAAATTGCATACAGTTCTTTTTAAAAACCTCAGATTACAGCATAAATCATCATAGACGAAATACAAGCATGAACTCACCAGAAAATGAAGGATGAGTAGGGACGTGTCTGACTGTAGAAACTTGGATGCTTTCTGGTAGGAGGCAGTTGAAAAACGAACCTAATAATGTCAGGACCAAAACACACACACACAATCAGCTACCTAAAGTCTCAAGCAAGTCAGGACAAAGACAATATTAAACTGGTGATACAAACCTACTCTAGCTAGCCGATTCACCCATCCAGGGATTGACTTCCTGGTCAAATTTCTACAGACATCATCTGTAAAATGGTTGCAGTTCTTTGAAATCAAATGATACATGTTACCATTGTACTTTCCTGCAAGATTTTCAATGAACGAGCGGAACTCTGCCCTAGACATGTCAGTTGTGCCCATCCACACAGACCTTCTATACACGAAGCCAGGGCAGCCTTTTGGTTCCACCTCAAATACCCCACTTGTTGGGAACTCATGTGCTCCAAATCCATATTCCATCCCATGAACTGTTTATTTGAGCAAAAAGTACAACGATATTTGAGTTTAAGCCATATAAATCAGTTGGTTAGAACAATGCAGGTCAAGATTTAAGAGTAAGTGAAAGCTGAATCGTACAACGTTACTGTAAGATTGTGTATAATGCGTGGGATATATTGCTTGAGCCCCTTGGGCTGATTATACAGGAGTACATAGCTTGGAGGGCAAGTAGCCTCTCCTAGAGATAAGGAAGGTTATCCTGGGATTACAATCAATCCTAAACTAACTATATCCGGAGTTGCCTAATATACTCTAACATCCCCCCTTAGTCACAACGGGAGCGCGCGGACGATAAGACTGGAGAATAAGCCAAACAGATGGCATTCCCCTGCAGTCGCAACCGTCGATGCGGCGCATATGTTGTGGCTGGAATGGGAGCCGAAGAGGCTTGTCAAGCAGATGGTAGCCCCTTAGTGCCGAAGTAGTCGAGGTCAAGGTAGACGTGGTCGAAGCCGTGGAGGAGGGCGCGGTCCGAAGCGTCAGCGAAGGCGCCCGAATACACAAAATCAGCAGCTTCTTGCTGATAGGTTCAGCAGAACGATGAGCCGACTGCGATGGTAGATGGTGCAACTAAAGAGCGTGACTGCATCTTCCTTCAGCAACATCAGCGTCGGTGTCCACGAGCGTGCGGCAATAGGAGCGGACTCGGACCCACAGCCAGCTTGACGAGGACCAGCAACATGGGTGGCGCCACTGCCTGAAAAGGCGGCGACGCCGGCGATGGTGGCTTGATCACGAGCGCCGCTGCTGCAGCCTGGAGGGCGCAACAAAAACCTCATCCTCGGTAGTGTCAACGATGCAACGATGACGAAATGGCAGGGCGACGCAAACCCGATCTCTGATCGGGAAAAAAGAAACACAGTAGCAAGAGGCCCGTGGGTACAATCTCGAGTGCAAGTGATGCCCCCACCTTATCCCCATCTCATCCGTCATTGGTGAAAAAGATAGAGAGGGAGTGAGAGGCATAGCAGAGGGGGGCGAGATGCGTCCCGAGCGGCGTCTCTGCTCCAGCTGCGTGGTAGGCTGGCGGCCCCCGAGTCGCCCCTAGCAGCCGCGTCCTCGTGTTCCACGGTAGCGGCGGAAGCGGCGCTGAGGGGGAAGGAGACAGCAGGTCCAGTGGCGCGGAGGTGAGAGCCGGCAATGGATGGTGGGAGGGGCGGAGCCCCACAGCGCTGCGACCCGGTGGCGACGTCGTCCGACGTTGTGGTGGCCCGACGGCCCCAACGGCGCGATGGCCTGGCGACCCCACCTCCGCAACTGCGCACTCGCGCTCAGGGCAGAGGTGCGGCGGCGCCGGTAGGAGGGGAGCCTGGCCTGTGGCGCGGAAGGGGCGGCAGATCCAGATCGGAGCCAGGCTGACGACGACGTGGAGGCAAGGCAGGCCCGGCGGCGGCCCCATGGCGACGCGATGCCTGATAAGGATGATGCGCAGCGCGGCCATGGATCAGCCACAGGTCGAGGTAGGCCCTTCTGCTGTGTCTTGACCACGACAGTGCGGCGGATCAGGTGGATCGGCCGCGCATCCTACGAGGGCGCTGCCCCTGGCGGAGATCAATCTCCCCGGGGACGGCGCGAGGGCAGCGGAAGCGAAGGCCTAGGGTTAGAACCTAGTCTTGTGATACCATGTAAGATTTTGTATAATGCGTGGGATATATTGCTTGAGCCCCTTGGGCTGATTATACAGGAGTACATGGCTTGGAGGGCAAGTAGCCTCTCCTATAGATGGAAGGTTATCATGAGATTACAATCAATCCTAAACTAACCATATCTGGAGTTGCCTAATATACTCTAATAGTTACAAGCATATGTAGCAGATTACTCAAGACAAGTAAAGTACTCGTACATTTGTACTAGTGTACTGCAGATAAGTATTAGTAAATAATAAGTGATAGCACATTCTTCCTCTTTTACTTGTTCTTGACAAGAAGTGATGGTACAGTTTCTTTAGTTTGTTATAGTTTGACAACAGTAAACAACCCATAAAATCAAGGGGTTTAGTTTTTCTACCAGGGGCCACACTACAATCAAAACTCACGAGCGATTCTGTTCCAACAATTGCCAACACATACCTGGTACACCTATCAAGCAACAAAATTCGGACCGTTTTCTCCAATTTTTTTTTATGTCCCTTGCCTTCGCAAAGTTTACCTGGATCCGTTGAGAATCGCCCTAGATACTTCCAAAGCTACGTGATCGCCTATCAACGAGAGACCACCAAAAAAATGACTCCGGTAGCAATCTCTCACTCCTGCTAAAAAAAGGGTATCTCTAACTCGCTAAGAAGTACCAGAAACTGTTAACACGCCGTAAATTCACAAACAAACCTAGCACGAAATTCCTTTTGAATTTCCTTGCAGTTACTGCAATAACTACGAATCACAGTTATCCAACAAACTCGAAACGATTACTGCACGAGAATCTACAGAGCTTAAAAGGCATCCAGTACAACTACAAACTCAAGGTTCTAATTTCCTCTGGCTGAGGCACCTCTCCCCGCGTCGTCCGCTCGGGCGGACCCCCGACGCCGCCGTCCGCTGCTCCCCCTCCAATCCCTCCCGACCTCGCCGCTGCTCGAGCGCGCCGCCGGAAGTCCGTGCGGACTCAAGGACCGCGGCGGCGAGGCCTCCTCTATCCTGTGTGCCAACTCGTCCCTCCCTTCACCATTCCTCTTGCGGCGACGCTCCCCACTGCTGCATCCCAGAGCTGGTCGTGTTTCGCCAGATCCGGCGAGCCCCGAGGGTGGCAGTGCCGGATCCAGGGCCGGTGAGGCCGGATCCGGCCTCGCCCGAGGAGCCGGAGCGGCGGCGGGTTGGGGGGCGGCAGCGGCAACCTTGCGCCGTTGTGCTGCCTCTTCATCATCCATGTTTTGTGGGCGGCGGCAGTGGCAACGCGGGCGGCGGCGGCGGCGGATGCTCCACGTGGTGGGGGCGTGGCAGCCTGCTGCGCAGCTCCCCGTGGCGGGGGCCCGGAGGCCGTAGCGCAGCTGCCTGTGGTGGAGGCCGGCGGCACGGTTGCCTCCCCCTACATGCTACAGCGGCGGTGGGGGCCGGGCGGACTAGGGGCGAATCCGGATCCACACCGCCCGGATCCGGCAGCCCGGGACGCGATGTGGGCGATGGAGGGGCTCGGCTTAGCCCAGGCTCTCATCTTCCGGGCCATGGTGGCGGCGCCCTACCCGACCCCGGCGTCCCGCACCCGTTGCTGTCTGGGTCGCGCGATTGTGGTGGCGGATGCTAGAGGTGGGTGGTCGTCAGGCTGTGCAGGTTCTCGGGCGAAAGTCTTACTCGGTCTTCCACCGTTGCCGGCGACGACGGTGCCATGGTGCATCGTTCTCCTTCTTGAGGGCGTTGTTGTGAGGACCTCAACCTCCAAGGATTGCTCTAGGTGAAAACCGAAGAACTGAATTGTTGGTTCGGGTGACGACGGCATTTTGATGTGTTGCTCTCCTACTGGGGTGTCGCTATGGAGTCCTTGGGAGGACGATCATGGTCTACGTGGAGGGATGAAGATGTGAGAGTGATGTAGTCCGTGGTAGAGATCGACTTAGTGCGGTGTCTACGTGACAAGATATATTCATGAAATGTTTGGCAGTTAAGCAGGAAGAACGATCTTCACATCAAAAGTTTCTAAGGAAACAACAGATACGAAGAGTTTTTGTTGCTAACAAGTATCAAGACAAGGTTGTTGAAGCAAGGACTTAAGGGAAGTTTGAAGCTTAGTTTTTCTAGCTTTCTTTCTTAGTCTCTTTCTTTCTTGTTATTGTACTAATTCCTCAGTTTCGAGGTCTAGAGTCTAAAAACTCCTGTAACGATTGGCTGTAGACACTCACTTGTGAATGTTTAAGACCGGGATTTTCCTTTATCTAAAACAACTGCAAACTCAAATTCCGGCAGCCCAAGGCAAAAAGGAAGCCGAAACATACTAAGCACCTTCGATTCCGGAGTGGAAGATGCCGAGGCCGAACCAGTAAAGGTAGTTGTTCATGGGCGTCAGGTCGTACACGTTGAGCACCACCGGCGCCCCGCCGCCGTTCTGCGCCTCCATGCCCGCCGTGCGTGCCGGAGAAGCCCGATGGCGCTACAGATCCCGCGACTCGCGCGGCATTAGCTTCCCGATCAGCGCCCGGTTGAGCTGGATCGGAGGGAAGGGGGAGGCGTGGGGATCTTTCGCTTCGCCGCTCCGAATTTGATTTGGTTCGAAGCGAGGAAGGGAAAGAGCGCTAACTAACCGGGGAACAACTAGCACGCCCCCAGCCTTGACCTCTGGAGATATTTCCTGTTAGGTGATGGCGGTGGCGCTATGCCTGTTGGAGCCACCGTCGTATGGGGCCCGCCAAACGTGGGCCCGATAGGTCATTGAGGCGTAAGGTTCGCGCGATTGGTAAGGAGGTTGCAATTAGTGATGGTCTGATGGAGCTGCCGGGCTTAAAAGCAGGGCTGCTGATTGATTTTTAGTGGGGCGCCACCATGCAAGTAGGCGCGAGCCCGGCGTTGGGCCGGTACTGACGTGCGGGCCCGCGTGGAAAGAGGCTCGACCGCTCTTTGACTTCTTCTTGTCAGCGTCAAAGACTCTGTAGGAAACTTGGCACGCCGGAAGCTGGGTGCCTGGGTCATCAGCAGGATACGGCCAAACCGTCAAAATCGAGTCCCAAGTCGCGCTGGTGATCGTGAACTGCAGGTGTGCGCTTGGGAATTTGGGACTTGAGCATTTGACGAGGAGCTGCCCAAGATGGCGCAAAAACTGGACCGAACACCATAAGGCCGTAAGGCGATAACTAGCGCACAATTAGCGTATTCACTAGTCAAAGAATAATGCCGGCCAATGGCCGATGCAACTGCGTGCAGTGTGCTTGTGCACATTCTCCACCACAAAGCAAACCCTTCTCGGAGCAACCGATTCACAACGTATCAAATGACAACATGATCTCGTAACATTTCAGCCAAACAAATCCAAACGCAAGTCATATAGGATACACGACATGTATTCAAGCAGATCGCGTAATGCGCCCCAGGAAGGCCCACGAACGATGACACGGCCGCACGGGTCTCTACAGATTCAGGAACATGGCAATGGCCTCGTCCTGCCTGACGGCGTCGCCGGACGTGAAGTCGGACAGATGGAAGCAGTGGCCCTGCCCGGCCGCCTCGACGACCTCCAGCTCCCCCGCCCACCCGCTCGCCCGGAGCCCCTCGCAGTACGCGCTGCCGCGGTCACGGAGCACGTCCTCCTCCGCGAGGCACACGAGCACGCGCCCGCACGCCAGCGCGCCCAGCGCCGGCGCGCCGCCCACGAGCGGGTTGATCCAGGGGTCGTCGAGGCCGCTGGTCCCCGGGGACACGACGCGCCACATCCTCACCAAGTTGTCGGCCATGGCGGGGTTGCTCTCCTCGGAGGGCACCTTGGCGTCGCTCAGGAAGTAGGGGTGGACCAGGACGACGCCGTTGATCCGGGTGCCCCCGGGGAGCCCCTCGGCCCCGGCGCGCATGGCCATGTGGTGCGCGATGTTGGCGCCCGCGCTCTCGCCGGCGAGGGACAGCCGGGAGAAGTCCGCGTGGTCGGCGAGCCAGGCCTCCTCGCCGGCGCCGGAGCCGTGGGAGGCGACCCAGCCGAGCGCCCGCCACGAGTCCTCGTACGCGGCGGGGAGGGGGTGCTCGGGCGCGAGGCGGTACTCCACGGAGACGACGACGGCCCGGGCGCGCGCCGCGAGGGAGTTGAGGTACCCGTGGATGATGGCGTTGAAGGCGCTGAGGAGGCAGAAACCGCCGCCGTGGAAGTAGACCAGGACGGGGAGCCTGCTTCCACCATCCCTGGCTGCCGGCGGGAGGTAGAGGCGGACGGCGACGTCGGGGGAGATGGCGTGGTCTTTGGACGCGACGCTGGTGCTGGCGTCGGTGGAGGCCGGGAAGGGGTCGGAGCCGCAGTAGCGCTCGACGCGCCCGCTCCTGAAAATGCGGATGCGGTGCGCGACCTCGAAGACGACCTCGTCGTCCGAGGCACCGGAGGCGGCCATGGATGGCTCGAGGTGAGGTTTCCTCTGGTCTCACGTCCTGTCGTGCACCTGGGGTGGGTGCGGTGGGGTGCTCGGAGAAGAAGAAAGGCGTCGACGGATGAGCGGTATTGATTTGCTTTACGTTTTTCGTGTGGGAGCAGTTTGGATTTGCTTGGTTGGCGCGTAGCCCGGGTCAGCGTGTACATCACTATTTATTAATTTTTTGATTAACAAGTTTGTGCTGATTGTGCATCAAGGGTGTTTGGTGGATTCAGCAGGCACACCGTACGCGTCAAACAACTTCCATGTTACAGGTACAGGCTCATAGCTACTGTTTTTTTACGATGAGATGTGATGGAAGAAATACGAAGGCAAAATAGACGTTTTAGTCCTCAACTTTAATCCAAGGGTCAATTTCATCTCTTACTTTCAGATCGGCCAATATAATCTCTTAACTTTTGGTCAAACTCATCCTTATGCTGATATTATACTTCATAATAGCATGAGATTTATGCAAAAGTTTCTCTTTACTCTTGGCTCCTTCCCCTTCTAAATTCATTTAGGAGCTGAACATCACAAGTATTTAATTTGGATCATAGAATTTTATTTACATATGCATCATATTGTATTGCAAACGCATATAGAGTAAAATTAAAGCTACTTATAAAATTAAAACTACTTATTGCATAAGAACGTACAACCATATAAAATGCTGCGGAAAGTTGAGTGAACAGTGACACAAACAGTTTACATTGAGAAGGGGAAAAAGAAAATTAAGGGTAGAAAGAACTTTTTGCATTTATCTCATATTATTATAAAGTATAATATCAATATAAGGATGAGTTTAACCTTAAAGCAAGTTAAGGGACGAATTTGATCCTCAAGGTGAAGTTGAGAGAAAAATGTCTATTTTGCCAAATGCGAAATACCCTTCGCCGTCTAGTCAATCTCTTGAAACGGCATTGAACAGAGCTTCAGCGAACTCAGGCCTTGGTCTGTTGGATTGTGCGATATGCTAGCAACAAAGCTACTCAAACGGACATGGGTGATTTGGATTCACCGAAAGTTTGAACATTTCCTTCACGAACCGCGGAGGAAAGTCTAGCACCAGGACAGTGGTACACTGGTACATCAAATGCCACTTCCATTTGAACTACAACGTAGGTTCAAGAAATGAAAACCTACCTGCAATAATGAAAACGATGTAATCTGGTTCCTTTGTTTTACGGCGCCTCCCTGTAACAGCATCAGCGGGTCAAGCAAAAACGCTCCAGCGTTCTACAGCCTCCTCTCATACCTTCAGCTGTGGGTTCAATTCCCCGTCCTATTTTGAACACCCCCCCCCCCCCCGGATCGAGCACTGCTATATGGGTCCCGCATCTAAAATAAACTCGGGAAAAATGCTAACAGTGTGGCAGCACAAATCCAAAATAGATTAGGGCTTTATTCTTTTTATTTCGTGTTCAAATGTTTGAAATTTTTGTTTGACAAGGGAGATAAAATTCTAAAATTCCTGGTATCGGGTGACCTACAGTGAAGTTATTGACAAGAAGACGTGCAGTAGAATAGGTAGCGAGTAGCGACCCAATTGTACTGCTGCTCTTTTACTATCAGGGAACCAGTTCCTCTGACATTTTAATAACCGCTTATTACAGAAAAAATATTTTAGTAACCGTGCCCATGTCACGGTGTCCTTAACGTCAGAGGAATCCCGTCGCTGCTAACAGAGCTACTTGCATTCACAGGTGTGCTGGTGCATACAGAGCAGAATCATACTGCATCGTGGTGATTCAGATATTACAAAAAAAATAGTAGAAAAAGGTGCTCCGATACACGAAGTAGTCTGAATTTCTCAGCTTTTCTTTTAAGGCGTCTGAATTTCCGAGCTGATCATACATTCCGGACAAGGCAGAATCCGGGGACAATGGTGGGGCTTCTGATGTGCAGAGTGGCATGAGATTCTTTTATGTGCCGTGGACCGTTGCTTTTCTCAATTCAAGCACGGCAGTCGGCACATGCATAGCTCAAAACTTCTGAATCGATGCTTTGAATTTGAAGCAATGGAACCGCCTTCTGCTGCTACTCATAGCTCACTGATGGCAATGAGAGCTCCATCGGAAGGATATGAGTGTGGAATGTATACGATTTCCGCACCAGGATTAAGCAACTCCCATCTGAAAAACAAGTCCAACCAGAACAATAAGCAGATGCAGAACAGCGATATGCAGACAAGTTAACGGGAGTTACTTGTAGCCAACGGATAGATGATGCAGCATGATTATGAGCTGCAGCCTTGCGAGCATGTTCCCCGCGCACATCCTGTATCCCCCTCCGAACACCTGGTATGTACCTGGCTTTGCCGGTTTCTAAAAAAATGTGAAATTGTCGAATCATCATGCTTGTTCATTTCACCCATGGCAAAATTCAGTGTTATTAGCTAGCTAACTCTGTGTGTTCTGTATGTTTTGTATGAAGCGAAGGAGACACTGAAGTACTGAACTTACTTCCCATCTGTCGGGGTTGAATCTTAACGGATCGTCGTAGTAATTGGGGTCCGTATGCAGTGACCGCAGCCAGACCACAACCCTCCACCCTTGAGGTATGGTATAACCTCCGTACTCGACATCTTTGAGTGCTACACGATGAACCATTGCCGCGACGTTGGCTACTCGAAGTGTTTCTTCAACTACCTGACACAGCAAGATTCCTCTGGTCATGATACTCGACTAGGGGTGTGTTCGTTTACTGAGATCTAAAATTTAGAGGATCACATCAAAGAGAATTTAACAAAAGTATTAAATAAAGTCTAATTACAAAACTAATTGCAGAACCCCAGTGCTAATTCGCGAGACGAATCTAATGAGGTATATTAGTCCATGATTAGCGGATGATTACTGTAGCATCACTGTGGCAAATTATGGATTAATTAGGCTTATTAAATTTGTCTCGCGAATTAGCACCCAGTTGTGCAAAAAGTTTTATAAACAGATTTTATTTAATACTTCTAAATAGCAAGATTCTCTTTGATGTGATGGGTCTAAAGTTTAGAGGGTAGGAAATGAACAGGACCTAGGTAAAGAAGAAGGGAGTGCTAAAATTTTCACCGTTAAGGGTGCGTTCGTTTCCTGGGGCCTAAAGTTTAGAGGGTCACGTCAAAGAGAATCTTGTCATTTAGAAGTATTAAATAAAGTCTAATTATAAAACTAATTGCAGAACCCCAGGTCTAATTCGCGAGACGAATCTAATGAGGTATATTAGTCCATGATTAACGGATGATTACTGTAGCATCACTGTGGCAAATTATGGATTAATTAGACTCATTAAATTTATCTCGCGAATTAGCACCCAGCTGTGCAAAAAATTTTATAAACAGATTTTATTTAATACTTCTAAATAGCAAGATTCTCTATGGGTCTAAAATTTAGAGGGTAGGAAACGAATATGCCCTGAATAGTAAAACTATTTGTGCGGCATTAGGAAGTTGCATTGATAGTCAGTGCTACCTTAGCAGTGTATTTCATCTTTGGGATGTCGTCAGGGGTGATGAACTCCCCATTCTTGTCTCTTATTATCGCATCGTTCTCCTCCTAAAGAAACAGCAGATCTATCTTAGAGCTCACATGGAGCTCTGACTAATGAACAGCTAAAGACAAAGTGAGTGAGCAGTTGGCCTACTCTGAGCTTGGCAAGGGCATGTGGCGTCTTGGCGAGGAGGTAGACAGCCCACATGAGAGCAGCAGCAGTGGACTGGTAGCCCGCTAGCACCAACGATACGATGTTGTCCACCACCTCCTCGTCACTGAGCAGCCTCCCTCCCTCGTCCTCCGTCCTCATCAGCGCGCTCATCAGGTCATCGCCACCGTCTGCCGCGTCCTTCCTCCTCCGCAGCTCATCCCTGAACACCGCGCTCAACTTGCGGCGGCACTGCAGCCAGGCACACCACTCCATGTCAGGATTCAGAAACCAAGTAGTTTATGGCTAGTAGTACCTGACAGATTGATCGATCTCAATTAACGAGACTGTAGGGCTGTAGGTCTTGTACCCTGAGAGCTCGACGGAATGCAGTCCCTGGCAGGTCGAGCGGGAACGCCCTGAGGCCGCCCAGCAAGCCGGCGAACCACGCATCCATCTCCTCTGTCAGCGGCGACGGCTCCATGCTCACGAACATCTTGCAGATGTTCTCGAACGTCACCTGCACAGTGAGAGTCGATAATTGAAGAGGCGATTTAGCGAGATAACTGAAACGAAATTCGTCATAGCTGTTGTTGATCAGATCGTTCGCTCACTTTCTTGGTCTCGACGGCGGCGGTGACGGTGCTCTTGCGCGCCCACGTTCGCAGCGCCGCGGCCACGCGCGGCTGGATAGCGCACGCGATGCTCCGCAGCGAGCTGGGCCGGTTCACCGCCTCGACGACGCAGGCACGGAGCCTGGCGTGGCGGGCGCCGTCGACGTTGAGGATGGACGAAGCGCCGACGAGATCCGGCGCGGGCCAGCACACGCCGAAGCTATCGGGGGACTGCAGCACGAACTTGTTGACCGCGGGCGAGCAGACGAGGACCGCGGGGGAGCCAAACAGGTGCGTCCGGTACAGCCCCCCCGTGGCGTCGCCGTACCTGCGCTTCTTGTCGTGGACGTAGCCGTCGGGGCGGCGCGCTCGCCTGAAGTAGCGCTTGAGGGCGGGGTTCTCGCCGACGAAGGGCAGGCCCATGTGGCCCGGCGGGAGCCTCGCGCGCGGCCGGCCGTGGAGCCAGCGCTTGAGCGCGAACGCGGCGCGGTGGAAGGCGTCGTTGCCGTGGCAGATGGCGAGCGCGAGAAGCGGCGGGAGCAGGGCGATGGCCAGCCACCATCCCCACGGCCACGCCGCCTGCTGATCAGGGCCAGCCCCAGCCACCATCGTCTCCATCGATGGAGATCGCTGGTAGGCTAGAGTTAGTCGCTGGTGATCACCACACAGCTCTCCCACTAGTCACTACTAGTAGTAGGGATGGAGACCAAAGTTGCTAGATTGCTCATGGTGGCAATCTTTGTTTTTTTCTAAAAAAAACGGATGGACATAATCTATTATCCTGTATGGCTGTATGTGAGCCAATGCTTGCTCTTGTCCTAAACTTAAACTAGACAGGGGTGTGATTTATTCGTGGTAGCAATTAAGCACCTTTTTGGTTGGTGGTGATGAACAAAGATTCTTTCTTTCTTTCTTTACAAAGTTTTAAATAGCCGACTATAACTTCCGCTAAGTCCGGCTATAACTGCTAGGAAGGACAGTCGCTATGCGATTTAGCCCGCTAAATCCGGCTATAGCCCGCTAAATATCGTAATGGCAGCTCTACCTTAGCTGGCAATTTAAAATCATATTTTTTTCATTTGCTTTGTTTGCTTTGTCTTCGCATGAACACAGTGTGAGGTACTCAACCACCTCCACTGCCTTTTTTTTAATGTTTTCATTTTGAGAAATGAGTGTCCACTACTGTTCCTTTACGAGTCCTTTGGGACTTATTTGATCGTAACTTTCGATGGTTGTGCCATGTCTCATAATGTCATGTGTGTAGTTTATTTTCATTTAGTGAGGTTTATTAGTATACGAGGGCCAAGGTCAAAAAATATCTTATTTTCATTTCAATATCAACCTCTATATTATTGTTGCATATTCTTTTTTGTATTTACATATATAATTTACGTAATCATTTGTTGGTATATCCTTGTTTCTACAAAACCCTATATTTCTATATATATATAGCATTGGCGTATTGATCATGTATTGGGGCGACGTAGTAGCGAAGCTGTGCACAGTTCTTGTTTCGACGTGTAAGATCAATATCGGATTCACATGAAGTTCAGTTTTCCATCAGGCTTCGGATCTTTTACAGCATATAAAATAACACTTGGAAATGTCACGACTTCAAACATTTGAGATTCAGAACAGGCCCAACTCATTTTTTTCGGATGTTACATTGTCAGTTACAGTTTGTTCCAACTTGCAGCTTCAGCTAGCATTCTAGCAATCTCTTAACTAAGCCATCATCACATAAATATTTTCATTTCGGCATGGTTTAGCTAAGGCATTCGGAAATAACTTGTATTGGTAGCGGTAAGGCAATTCCCTAATTAATAGTAATCAGATTCAGAAAAAAACTTGCATGGGTAGCATTCAGGCATGGCGGAACAACTGCTTCCATCTGTTCACTCTTTTCACAAGAGGCGAGGCCGTTCGTCTCCGAGCGGGTGCGGAACAGCTGCCGGTGCGTGGCGGGGCCCCGGCGAGGCGCTGCATGGAGCAGAGGATCAGAGTGCTTTACCCTGACGGGGCGATCGGCCATGGGATGGTTGGTACGTGAGCCGGGGAGTGCCACCATGACTGGAGCGGAGAGTGGAAGGAGGTTCGTGCGGGACCTCCGGCCGGGATGGCAGATGCCGCCGCCGCCGGCGGCGGGATCTCGCTGGCTGCCATGAAGTGGTGGCGGCCCGCAAAACTTAAAAAAATGATATTTGCTCATAGCCCCCGATAGTTTTTAAATAGCCCCTGACTTGGATCGAGATCACTAATCGTGATCCTAATATTTGCATATAGACCCCCACAAAATTTTATATGACCCACTGATTTGCATCATGATTATTAATCGCGATCCGAATTTTTGCAGATAGACCCCCTATCCCATGGTTTGGATCCGCTCCTTCCTCCTACGCCCCGCCCGCCATGCCCTGCCCACCGCCGTCGCTGTCCCGCCGTCCTCTGTCCTGGCCGGAATCACGAGACCCTATCCCGCCCACCCTCTGAGTACAAAGAACCATCAAGGTTTTCCAATCTTCTGGTCCCGCACGGCCGCAGCCCATTCCGTGCGCTTGTGCTCGCACTGGCTGGGCATGGCGGCCATGGCTCGTGTTGATGTAAATAATGTGTAAGCTAGGGACCCGTGTGCATATAGAATGTATGAAAAGGAGAGGGGTGTGACCAAGAGAAAAAACACACACCAGTTTTTCCCCCAAATTGCAACATGGTATACAGAGCTAGGGTTAGGGGATCCTACCGCCAGCGTCGTTGCTGCCGTGAGTAATCGGTCGCCGGAGCTGCGGACGGCGCGGGTGCGCGAGGCGACCGCGGTGCGCGTGCCGCGGGCGCAAGTGACTGCCGTGCAGGGCGGCTGTAGGCCCGGGCGGCGCAAGCGGCTGCCGCGCGGCGCGTGCTGCGCCCGGGCGGCGTCACGTGCGTGAGGGAGCTGCGGGCCCCGCGTGCGGCGCGTGTGGCGAGCGAGCGGTGGGCTGCGGATCCGTGCGGCGTCGTGCACTCCTCGGTGGCTGTGTGCAGGCTTGTGCGTGTGAAGAGCAGCTGCTGCCTGCTGGTGCGTGTGAAGGGGAGCTGCTTGGGTGCTGTTGTGCGAAGGGAAGCTCGGTGGCTGTGTGCTGCTGTGCTGCGCGTGAAGCTGCCCGTGGAGCTGAACGTGCTGGTGAGCTGTGCTGTGGTCAGCATTGAAGCTTGAGAGCAGGGGGCTGTTGTGCAGATTGAAGGAAGAAGAGCTGTGTTATTGTGGGAGGAAGACTTGTTCGATTAATCATCAATGGAGATGTTGAGTCCGGAAGAAGAGGCGAAGAAATTGGCAGAAGAGGCTGCAAGGAAGGCTGCAAATGAGCAGCATAGCAGCAGCAAGAACGAAGAGGATCCACTCATTACAAAAAATGAGATGAGAAGCGAGATGAGGTGTATGATTCAAGAGCTTATGGGGCTGGGTTTGATTGGGCCTAAGGCGGTGTCTCGACCGTCTGAGTTGAAGCTGGAGCTTGTGCCAAATGATGTGAAGTTAGAAGGCAGCAAGAATTACTTGAGTTGGTCTAGGAGAGTGAGGATGCTTCTAGCCGGAAAGGGGGTGGAAGACTATCTGGAGGAGGACTGTGTCGAGCCAGATGACAAACTCAGTTCTGAATGGAGAATTTGGCACACCACTAACTCAATTATAGTGACATGGTTGCTGTCATCTATGTCCCCGTCTGTGAGTAAGATGGTTGAAGCTATGCGTACTGCAGCACAGATTTGGAAGACCTTGAGTAATATGTACTCAAGAAAAGGAAATGTGATGATGATGGAAATTCAAAATATGGCAGATGCGGTGAAACAAGCAGGAAGATCTGTTGAGCAGTATGCTAGTGAACTTCAATACTTGTGGGGTGAGCTAGATCATTATGCTCCACTTCTCATGGAGTGTTCCAGAGATGCTGGGGCTGTTCATAAATGGGTAGAGGATAGGAGAGTAACCCATTTCTTAAAGAATTTGGATCCTGAGTTTGAAAGTAGGAGGGCAGCCATCTGCCATCAAGAGAGCCTTCCTACTATGGAGGAGGCCATTTCGGCCATGCTTAATGAGGAAAGTAGACTTAAGGTGATGGTTGGTAATGATCCAATCAAGTCGGCATACAGTGCTGTTGATGATAGAGATTGCTATAACTGTGGAGAGAAAGGACACTTGAGCTACAACTGTCCTTATCCGAGAGGGAGTGGTGCTCGCGGTGGTGGTGCCCGCGGAGCACGTGGGGGTGCTCGTGGTGGTCGTGGTGGTTATGGAGGAGGTCGTGGAAGCCATGGTGGAGGACATGGTAGAGGTCGTGGTGGCCCTAGAACCAATGTGGCTGTTGCAGAAGAAACATCATCTATCACTCTGACTGGAGAACAAGCTAAGATGTGGGAACAGTGGCAGAAGAGCAAAGAGTCAGAGAACTTAGCTAGTACTCCACCTGATTCTACTGCAACCACTACCGTTCAACACTTCGGTAACTTCACCAACTACGCCCACTCGGACGAAGGTACTCAGGCGCAGGCACTTTCATCCTCATATAGAAATCATGTAGACTGGGTCATAGATTCAGGGGCGTCCAGACATGTCACAGGCTTATCTCATACCTTTAAGACATACATACCACATGCTCATTTTGAAACTGTTCAAATTGCTGATGGCACCTCACAACGCATTCATGGTGTAGGGTCTGTAGAATGCACACCATCTATTAGGTTATCATCTGTTTTGCATGTTCCCTCTTTCCCAGTCAATCTCCTTTCTGTTAGCTCCATCATTGATCAATTCAAATGCATAGTAATATTTGATGAACAATATTGTGTGTTTCAGGAGAAGAGCACTGGGAGGAGGATTGGGACTGGAGTCAGGCATAATGGACTGTGGTTCATCAGTCATGAGGAGGCAGCACTAGCAGCAACAACGGAAGGAGATGAGAAAGCAGTCATTTTGCTCCACCGCCGGTTAGGCCATATACCTTTTGAGAACCTAAACAAGTTGTATCCCGAAGTGTTACTACAAGAATTATGATTTTTTTATGACAAAAGTCCTCATGACGAGGTCAAATATCATCATATATTGTAACATTATATGACGACAAAATCTATGTCATCATAAATTCATGAGCCCTTGAACTATTTATGACAACTCTCTTCTTTTGGTCACATAAAGATGCCGAGTGTCGTCACAAAATGTCAACCAGAGTAGCCGATTGTCTGTTATGGTTTTAATGACGACATGAAGTGGTTTTTTGTGACCTTTTTTCTACGTCACTGTTTGTTAATTATAACATGATCCTCGAACAGAAGTTGAACTTGGCCATTTCGAATCGTTCTCCAAAATTCCCCAGTCCCACACAGCGGCGGGCGGTGTTCGGGCGGCGGGCGGGCAGCGTCCGGGTGAGCGGACCGCGGCTACCGAGCGCGGTTGCCGGCGGTGGGTGGGTCGGTGTAGCATTGCGGGCGGGCAGGCCGAGCTTGGCGGGCGGCCTGGTGGAGCGCGGCAGGTGGCGGATCTCGGCGGGACGCCAGGGCGGGCGGCGGATCTGGACGTGCGGGCGGGCAGAGCAGGTGGCCTCTGGTGTGAGGCCAGGGCGTGCAGGTGGGCGGACCCGGGCATGAGGCCAGTGCGTGCGGGCAGGCAGAGCAGGGCGGTCTGAGCTCGGCGTGCGGGTGGCCTCTGGGCGAGCGTCGGTCGGGGTGGTAGAGCACGGCCGCAGTCGTGCTGCCTCTGGGCGGAGCCGGCTCCCCCTCTCCCCAGCTGACGGCGCTGGACGGTTCTAGGAGACTGCTCCGGCGACGACGGCGACGACGGCGCCATGTCCAAGTGGGGTAGCTCGGCTAGTCAATCGAGGGGCAGTGGAGCGTCCAGGATGGTTGAGCACCATCTGGAGCCAAGCTCGATGTGGGAGCTGCAGCCGTATCCTCTTGGTAAGGAGACTGGACTCCCCTTGATCCCATGCCCTGACTGTGGGATGGCGAGGGTGATAGAGAGGCGGTCAGGGAAGGACATGACCGAGAACTACCAGTGTGTGTTCTTCAAATGTCCACGGAACTCAGTGAGCATCCACTTGTATGATTTGAGCTGAGAAGTTCTTCATCCCTGTTTATCCAGCTATGGTTAACGAAATTGTTTTGTTATTGTTGTAGTTTCCTAAGCTTTGCGGGTTCTATAATTTCCAAAGGCAGTATTTGGATAAGCTGGAGGAGCTTGGCATTGTCGCAATCCACAAATTCCCCCTGGCAGTGGACATTGGTGATGAAGCTGAAGAGGTAGCAGATGCATCATCTGGGAGAATGGTCATGAATATGTGGGCTGGTGAACTACAGATTGAGGCCAAGGTGGACAATCTGATGTGCAAGTTCAACCTTTTGATGTATGTTTTAGTAGTTGGTCTTGGCTGTGTGTTGATGTATGTTGCAGGCAGGCAGTGAAGTCAAGTTCACTGCATAATGTATTTTAGTCTTTGTAGGTGATGGTTGCAGTGTAGTATGAACAATGCAATCTGGTGCAGTTGGTCTTCGCTTTTGTAATGTAAGAACAATGTGGTGCATTTTCAAGCATTGCAATCTGATCGATGGTCAAGCAATGCAAACTGGTTCGTTTTTTAAGCAATGCATTTTATTCATGTGTGAAACATTATGTGCCAATATTGGATGGGCTTGCATTCAGGCAAGCAAGAAATGAAAAGGAAGGAAATGGAATAGTGTATTTAGCAAACTTGTGCGTGATGAAATATTAGCAGAATGTATGTTACTTCCGGCCAATACATTTTGTGACAAATTATGTACATTCCATGACATGGCCTTGGGGTCATAAAAACCCAGAAATACATTTTAGGACAGATTCTGGGCATGACACATGAAGTCTCCATATATACACACACACATCATGTGAATGAAATCTGGACACTACTGTAACTTGCATCACACATGAAGTATACACTAAAAACAGAAACATTGCATATAAGGTCTTACAATCTCATAATTCAGATACAAATGTAGTAGCATAATTGAAATACAATAAAGTTAATAACAGAAAAGTTCATGCATGGTTCACATATGTCTAGAAATGCAAAGGTCAATCAACATCACTGTCTTCTCCTGAAGTATTGCCTTCTTCTGGACTATGGTACTCAAGGTAAGTTTCATCTTCATCTTCGCGGTCTGCTTCATCACCTCGAGCAATATGTTTTTGTCGACGGATGCTCTCGACGAGGTCTCTACTAATAGGGCTGCCTGGTTCATTATCCATGTGCAACAAATCCATATCTGGAGGAATGTCTCTCACTGCACCATCTCTAGATGAAATATGCTCCTCTTGGTATGCCTCTTGAGATCTCATTTGTACTTGTGTTGTCGATCGAAACCCACCGGCGAGCAGCGACAGGCAACACGAGGAGCCGGGAGGCTTCCGGGACGGCTGGTGGGCCCCGGTCCCTCGGTCAACGGCCCAGCGATCTGGCGCACACCCTGGCTTGGAGTTGCTAGGCGTGCCACCTGATCCTGTACCTGATCAGGAAGGTGTGATTTATGAAATTCCTGTAAGCACAGACACTTGTAAAAATTAGTCCGAGCCGTGATCGGCTCATCACTCCTCCCCGGTATCGGCTGTAAAGAGCCGATTGCATCATTACCGGATCGGATCTTTGGGTCAGACAACATATGTATATAATAATGGGATAAAACTTGCTTTAAAGATATTAATCTAATCCAATCTACGACAACTAAGCCCTCACTACACAATCGGAACGTCCTACACGTGATTGAGCCTAACGAATACGCAAAGCATCAGAACAAACAACCCAAACAGAGACCCTAAGAACAGCTAAAGAGCCGATTCCTTAAGGAACCCTCTATGCAGACTAAGATCCGATACTAACGTACTGCCGGAACTTTCAACTCGTTTGCAAGGCCTAATCATGCACATATTGAGCTAAATCCCTAACAAGCAGGAACTAGCCATAACAGATCGGATCTATCAATAAAAACAAAGCAAGACGCGATCATTGCATCCATGAACGGGTGCAACGATCGCGAAGCACGCAAGAACAACGAACAGAGCAAGATCATGATATAAAAATAACATTACCCTATGCGCGCTATGATAACTAGTGCTACTCGCCATCTACAAGGCTTCAGAACGAGCAACACATAAAGCAACAAGCAAGAGCAATGCGCCCCCGATCACGCGAAGCGTGATCAGGGGACAACATGGCACTTACCCGATGAAGAACCCTGGAACAGGGGAGGCGATGTGCCGTGAGTTGTTGGTGAATGAATCTCCTTTCTTGTTTATTCATGGTACATATTTATAGTCCGTAGACTTGTTCTCCTTAACTAACCCTAACCAAACACGACACGAATCCTAACTGCCTAAGCCTAAGTTTACACGGCCTTACTGGCCCCAAACACCCGTACGGGACCCGATCTGTAATCCTACCATCACCTTTCCCTAGGCCCGTTTTGCTCCTTGGCCCATTTTTGGCCCGTCCAGAATATGGCGATAACACATGCCCCCCTGGTTTCGGCAATGGTAATTCCGAAATCATTTATTTTAAAACCATCTCGACCCTTCGGCTTCCGATCCGTATATGCCTTTTCGACTTCCAACCGATATGACCGCCCTGTACCAATCTCCTCGGGAACTGTCACAACGCCGATTCACCTTCCTCCCTATTTTACCTTTATAAACTTACCCACAGTGACTTCCCCAGCCATCTTTTCTTACGGCCATACCAATTATACTGCCCCTCTTCTTCCACCATGTCTTCTTCTTCCTCTGCCTCTTCCACCATTTCTTATGAATCCGAGTCCTCTCGAGAGCCAACCCCAGAATACGACCCAATCGCTGCTTATGAGGTCCGTGCTCCCCTGCATTGGGACACAGAGGAGTGGGACTTCCGTTACCAGTCAGAGGATGATAAATCTCTGACTGATGGCGAGGATCTCGCACTCCTCCTTGGAGCCGAGATGGAGGAAGATGAAGACGACACGTCTTGGGGGAGGACCTTTCTTCCTCGGAGGAAAGAGCCGATTCCTTCTCCTCCGAAGAAGATCCGATGGCAGGTACCTTCCTTCTTGGCAGGTCATCGGACGATTCTTCCGACAGCAGCGTAGGAGCCGAAAGCGACGACAGCTTCACCAGCAACGATGGCGGGGACGACGACGACAGCGGCAGCGACACCGACGACAGTGGCCCAAGCATTGCTCCGTCGCCCAAGCGCCGCAAGACTTCCGGCGTGTACTGGTGGTAGACTGTAGTGTCCCCATTAGGCCATCTTTAGGAGCAGTTAACTCCTCTTTTGTATTTGCTGTCTCGCTGTGAATAAAGTCTACTTTTGTACCAGCAATTCTTTTTGTGCGTAATTGTCTATTTCGAGAGCCGATGGCAACGCATTGGCCTCAGAGTAATCGATCCGGATTTGAAATAGCCCTTCAATTTACTTTACCCTTCCGCTGGCCTTTTACCTGACACAAACCTCCAAGGATTCTGGGATCCAGATCAACTCCGATCCCCTTTTCTCACAAACCCTAACCGCAAGATCCTCCCCGGTCCTTGAGACACATATCCGATCTTGCGCCGCCAAACCTAGATCCACCCTCCAGGATCCCGATTCAAGATTCCCGATGGCGGAGTCTTCGCGCACCGCCGCTGATGTCTTTGGTCTGAAGGTGAACTCCGACCCCCCATTAATTTTAACACAGCATCTGCAAGTTTTACTGCGCGGTTAATTAATTCCTCCTTCGGCAATCTTGTTTTTCTTGGGGTTTTTTCAGGCTTCCGATATCTTCTTGCCGCACCCTTCTTCCCCCAACTCTTTCTGCCTTGGGCCTCGTTCCTATGAGAAACCCATAGATTTGATCTCTTGTGAAGCCAATCGGATCCCCTTTGTGAGTCAGGATATAGACCTAGAATCTTGGTCGGATAGCCTCCGCGCTTGGCCAAATCCACCTGAAAACTGGATAGTTTGGTACAACAGAGTAGCGAGCGCTTACCAACCCTTATGGGAATCTATCGGGATAGCCGATGCTCTGTCTCTGTCTCTCTCTCCCCTTGAAAAAGACGAGAACCTTCTGAAGACCATCGGCTATTTCTGGTCTGACGCCTTGAATTGTTTTCTCTTCGGGCACAGCCCATTGGCACCAACATTGCTAGATGTTATGATGATTACCGGCTTGGACATATCATCAACCTGCCCCTCTGCTTACAGCCTCCCTGTGGTCCCTTATAAACTGTCATCCAAAACCGAGTGCACTAACTGGAGCACATACCTGAGCCAACACCAGAAAAGCAAGGGCCCTGTATCGGAGAAGGAGCACACAGCCTTTCTGAACCTATGGCTCGAACATTTCCTCTTCTGTGGCCCTTCCCTCGCTCCAACCAAGAACTACCTCTCCTTGGCTTATGAGCTGGCCAGGGGTCAATCTGTTGGCCTTGGTAGGCTATTTCTCGGGGAACTTTACAGATATCTCCATTTGATGACCTCTAGCCTTCTTTCTCAGAAGAAAATCAGGACCGGTGGCCCATGGTGGTTTATCCAGTTGTGGGCTCGTCTTTATTTCCAAAGTTCTGACCCTGATTTTCCTTCCTTAGTCGGCAATTCCTTCCCTGATCTGAGTGGGAGACAGATTAGGTGCACTAGTTTCGGGCAGGCCTTGTATAGTCTCCCTGGCGGGAAACTGAACCCTCTGGATGCTTCCCGATGGTTCCGGATTTTCTACAAAGGCCTTGACAACCCAAACTTCCTTCCTTATGCCGATTCCGAACTCTTTGAGAACCCGGCTACCTTCCGACTGGCCGACATTGCCTATGATGCGGACACCAGGCGCCTTTACTCTATCATGGTTCGGCCCTGTCTCCTCCCAGTTGGCATGAGCACCTCCAACCGGATCCTCAAGCCTGGTTATGAGTTTTACCAGCCGGTCGTAGAAGCCCGGCAGTTCGGTCTTGCACAGGTGCCTCCCCACTTCCTTCTTCACCTGTTGACATCAAGCAGGGTGGACCTTCCTGATGCCTTAGCCACCCAGAGGTGCTACAGTCTGTTCACAGACCTTCCCTTGTCTGTTCCCACCAATCTTTCCTTTACTTCCTCGGCCGTCGACTTTGAGGGATGGTGGTCGATGTGGAAAACTCACGTTTTTCGAAGAGCTCTGGGCCCGATGCTGCAGCAAATCCATCCTGAGTATGATATCCCGGCTGGAGAGGTACCGCCTTTGATTGGTATTTCTTCTTTTAACTTTTACTGGACCCCTTCTAACCCCATTTTCTGCTTCTGCAGCAAGAAGACGGCCCAGAGCCGATGAACGATGATGGATCGCCCTTCTGTTTCCTGGCGATTGCTCCTGTGGTTCTCTTTGGAAAGAATGCGCCTCCTCCCTCAAAAAGCGTAATGCGGATTCAGCCGAGCACTGCTAAGCTGACCCCCAAGCGAAAACGGCTTTTGGAAGCTGTTGCCCCCCGAGCTCGCGCCAAAACGAGGAAAATTCTGGTCAGAAAGGTCCGGAAGGAAACCACACCGTCTTCTCCTGTTCCGTCATCTCCAGTCGTCGCCCAGGTTTGGCCCCTCCTCTCGCTTTGCAATCGGGCCTTTGTTCATGTCTCCTTTAGCGGCACTCTCTTCTCTTGCAGCCTGCCGTTGTAGAAGTCTCCAGCGGGGAGGAGCCCCCATGCCAGAAAGGTTCATCTTCAGAGGCGCCAGAGGACGTGAATGCGCCTATCAGGGCCCTGATTGCTCTCCGTGATCCGAGCGCAACAACCTTGGAGGATCCTTCTGCGTCAGCTGTTATCCCAACTGCCTCACCAAGCCCGCAGGCATCGATCGTGACTTCATCCCCCGCTGGCCCCTGTTTGGAAGGACCCTCTACCGCTTCGGCCACTGCCGATTCCCCTGCACGAGAGGTACGTCCCGCGAAGCCGATTGCCATCTCATCGGCCATCCCTCTCGCGAAGCCGACTGTTGCCCCGTCGGCTGTTGCCTCTTCTTCCGAGGGTGCGGTTCAGGCGGCCTCTGCTGCTATCATTCGTCCTTCGGAAAGGGTGCACCCCCGGGAGCCGATCGTCCCTTCGTTGGCCATCGCTACTTCCTTCTCAGGACAGGTATGACTTTCCCTTTTCCTTTGCAATTGCTTTGGTCTTCTCCCGCAATACCCTGCTTACCCTCTTTTCCTCCAGAACCTAGATCTTTCAGAACTCCTTGCGTTTGATCCTGCCACGATTGGGTCGACCATATTGGAAGCCGATGACTCTTCCTCGGGCCTGACCAGCACTGCCGATCGGCTCCTCCGCGTGAAGGAGCTTCTGTTGGGTCCGATCTCCGCGCTGATTCAAGACTCCAGTGCAGTTAAAAAAATCCTTGACGAGGTCAGTTCCCAGCTCCCGGTGAGTCTCCAGGCCAAGCTCTTGCCGGCCGGATACCTTTCTTCCTTCCAAGCAAAAGTGGCAGAAGCTCGCCGCAGGATCGAGACTCGGCATTCCCAATCACTCTTAAGGACCATCATCGCTGAGATGTGTCAGTCGATTAACAAGAAGAAGGCCGCACTCGACGCGAAGGTTGACACATCCGCTTCTGCCCATCGGCTTCGGCTTTTGGAGAAAAAACTGGAAGACCTTGAAGCCAAAGTCCGGGCCACCAAGCAGCGCATCCAGGAGGAGAAGGATCTCATTGCGGGTTCTAAGCAGGAGGCAGAAGCTCTGACTTCCGAGCTGAAGGCGGACTTGGCCGAGCTGAGCAACTTGAGCAAACAAGTAGTGCCGGGGGCGGACGAAGATGATGAGGCGGTACTTGCTGAGGTCGACCGTATCCGTCTAGATGCTATCGCTGCTATAGACGCCTTTCTTCAGCAGTCCTGTTTAGGATAAACTTTGTTTCTTTATGTAGTGAACCCATGTAGTGAACCTAAAGTCGATGGTGGCACATCGGCTGTTTAATAATTTGTAATGCTTTGATTGCCATAAGCAAAAGCTTCTAAAGTCAATGGCAACGCATCAGCTGTTCTAATCCTTTCTATTATTGTACGGGCCGATCAGCGCTCATCGGCCCTTTTCCCGTTTCCTGCCTTGCCAATGCTAACGTCGTCGACTCAAACTTCACCCCCCTTCTTAACCTGCTGGTTGCATCGGCTTCTTGCCTGATGGGTGCTATCGGCTTTACTGTTCGTCAGCCCACATACTTGGGAAATATTTCTTTAGGTGTTGGCCGTTGACTGCTACCGGAAACTTGACGCCGTCCAATTCTTCAAGCATGTATGCGTTCCCGGGTAGGACCTGGTCAACCTTGTACGGTCCATGCCAATTTGGGGACCACTTGCCATAGGTTGCATCTTTGGTTCCCAACGGTAATACCGCTTCCCAAACCAAGTCTCCTACCTGGAATTCCTTTGGCTTGACCTTTTTATTATATGCACGGGCTACTTTAGCCTTATTCTCCTTAATTTTCTCTAGTGACCATAGCCTGAGTTCCGTGAGGTCCTCCACATTATCACTCATCAGAGTAGCGTACTCTTCAGCGGATAAGTCATTCTGGAACTCTATGCGTCTGGACCCAGCTGTAACCTCCCACGGTAACACGGCTTCCTGCCCATAGACCAAATGGTAAGGGGAAGTTTTTGTCGTCCCGTGACAAGATATGCGGTATGCCCATAATGCTTCCGACAAGACTTCGTGCCAGCGTCTGGGATATTCGTCGATCTTCCTCTTAATCAATTTAATAAGGCTCTGGTTGGATGCTTCGGCTTGCCCATTCGCCTGGGCGTAATAAGGAGATGACCTAATCAGCTTGATACCCATATCGGTAGCAAACTTCTTGAATTCTTCTGAAATAAAGACCGAGCCACCATCTGTTGTTATAGTCTGTGGAATCCCGAATCTGTGAATAACGTGTTCTTTGACGAACTGAATCACATCTTTGGATGCTACTGACTTCATTTGGACAGCTTCTACCCATTTGGTAAAATAATCTGTGATAGCTAAAATGAACTGATGACCCTTGCTAGACGGAGGATTGATTTTGCCGATCATATCCATGCCCCAGCCTCTGAACGGCCACGGTTTAACAATGGGATTCATTACGGACGCTGGCACCATCTGGATTTTTCCGAACCTCTGGCATGCTTGACATCCTTGATAATACTTGAAACAATCTTCAAGCATAGTGGGCCAGTAGTATCCTGTCCGTCTGATTAGCCACTTCATCTTGTGAGCTGACTGATGAGTCCCGCACGTTCCTTCGTGAACTTCATGCAGGAGCCGATTGGACTCGGTCGGCCCTAGACATTTGAGCAGCAGCCCCTCCAAGGTCCTGTAAAACATATCATCTCCTATCAGGACGTACCTCATGGCTTTATATCGTATCTTCCTGGGTGCCCCCCGAGCCGAATCCTTCAAGTAGTTGAAGATATCGGCTCTCCAATCTCCCTGGTCCAGGAAGTATACCTGATGTCTGGGCCCATCGGCTTTGTATCCTGAAGCCAGCTGCGCGAGATCATTGGCCTCTGCATTCTGAGCTCTAGGTATCCAATAAAAATTTATATACCTGAACTGGGCTATCAGTTCCTGGCATTGCACCCACAATGGAAATAATAACTCACTTTCACACCTGTAGTCCTCAGTGAGTTGGGAAATTACCAATTTGGAGTCTCCGAAGACCTCTACAGCTTCGGCTCCAGCTTCCAGAAGCAATTCCATGCCTTTACGCACCGCCTCATACTCTGCAAGGTTATTAGTACAAGTGGCCAGTAACCTAATTGAGAAAGAGTATGTTGCCCCCCGAGGCGATACCAGCAGGATGCCGATTCCACATCCATCTCCACAGACGGATCCATCGAAATACATGGCCCAGGCTCGTACGGAAAGCGTTGCTATGTTGGTATTAACCCTCTCAGCAATGAGATCTGCCAGTGCTTGCCCTTTAACTGCCTTCGCGGGTGATACCGGATGTCGAATTCTGATAATGCAAACATCCATTTGCCCAATCGGCCTTTCAACACAGGAGCCGATAGCATATGCTTTATAACGTCCGATTTGCAGATGATGATTACCTCAGCCGACAGCAGGATGTGACGAAGTTTGGTGCATGTAAAAAACAAACAAAGGCAAAGTTTTTCCATGTCAGAGTACCTCGTTTCGGCGTCCAACATCCTTCTGCTGAGATAAAATACCACCCGTTCCTTGTCGTCGTATAACTGCACTACCACCGAAGCGATAGAGGTGTCACCGACCGATAAATATATGTAAAATGGCCTGTCTTGTTGCGGTGGCACCAACACAGGTGGTCTCG
This sequence comes from Panicum hallii, assembly GCF_002211085.1. Lineage (NCBI taxonomy): Eukaryota > Viridiplantae > Streptophyta > Magnoliopsida > Poales > Poaceae > Panicum > Panicum hallii. Next base: position 41,015,952 of record NC_038048.1, on the reverse strand, counting down.
ACAAATAGTTTTTGATTTCTTCGAATGCCCGTTGTTGTTCTGCCCCCCAGCGGAACTCTTCATTGGTTTTGATTTTGACCAGTTCCATAAAGGGTTCAATTCGCCCAGATAAGTTAGAGATAAACCTCCTGACAAAGTTAATTTTGCCAATAAGTTGTTGGAGTTCCTTCTTGTTAGTGGGCGGCACCATAGTACGCACGGCCTCCTGACTTTTTAGGCCGATCTCTATTCCTCTTTCATGGACCAGGAAACCCAAGAACTGCCCAGCTGTTACACCAAAAGTGCATTTTTTCGGATTCATCCTGAGCCCAAATCTTCTGGTTCGTTCCAAAACTTGCCGTAGATCATCTAGGTGCCCTTCGACCGATGCTGACTTGACCACGACATCATCGATGTAGATCTCTACCAGATTGCCGATTAGGTCATGGAAGATGTGGTTCATGGCACGCTGATACGTTGCTCCGGCATTTTTCAATCCGAAGGTCATAACCACGTACTCGAACAGTCCCACCGCTCCGGGTACTCTGAACGCCGTTTTGTGTATGTCTTCAGGAGCCATGAAAATCTGATTGTACCCAGCATTACCATCCATAAAGCTCAAAATCTTATGGCCGGCAGCCGCATTGATTAATATTTCTGCAACAGGCATCGGATATTCATCCTTCGGAGTGGCCCTATTAAGATCTCTGAAGTCCACGCAAACCCGCCACCGGCCATCTTTCTTTTGCACGGGTACGACACTTGAAATCCACTCAGCATATCTACAAGCCCTGATAAATCCGGCTTCTATCATTTTCTCTATTTCCTTTTTTACTTCGACCAAGACATCGGCTTTCATCTGACGTATCCGCTGTTGGAACGGTCGAAATCCACTTTTGAGAGGGAGCCGATGCTCCACTATGCTCCTATCGAGCCCAGGCATTTCCGTATAATCCCAGGCGAAGCAATCGGCATATTCTTTCAATAGGGTTATCATCGGCTCTCGAAATGACGGATGCAATTTCTTACTAATGAACGTTGGCCGCGGCTTATCCCCGGGACCAATATCGATCTCTTCAAGTTCATCAGCCGATGTGAAGCCATATCCTAGCTTCCCGTCCTCTGTTAGATCGATGCTGCAAATAGGAAAAGAAGATAACAAAACAATTCCTAGCCGATCGGTGGTATCGGCCGATACACATATTTCACTACTTTCCAAGTGTTTAAGAAAAGAATCAGGCCGGCTGTCAAAGCTGGCCATCTCACAACAGCTACGTAAAGCACCTATCACCAAAAATTCATTTTTTGGGGGCCGATTGCGCGAATCGGCCTCAATGGGTACATTATTGTGACTTCCTTCATGCAACTTTTCTACTCTGTAAGGCCAGTGGATAAGACCAGTCTTACTCCGTTTTTTGTAGCCTCGATGTGGTCACACCCTTCTAAGCTTATCCCTGAAATCGGCTCTTGGTCCTCCGCATCCCAGATGCTCATGGCAGCATGCGAAATCTCGATTGAGTCGTCTGCCTGGACTACCTCCACTTCGTCTCCATCCCACTGGATCAAGCATTGATGCATTGTTGAGGGGATACAACAGTTGGTGTGAATCCAGTCCCTGCCGAGTAGGATGTTATAGGTGCTTTTGCTGTTGACGACGAAGAAGGAAGTCGGGACGGTCTTGCTCCCGATGGTGAGATCTACACTGAGGACACCCTGAACTTCTGAAGTCTGCCCATTAAAGTCACTTAACGTGACATTAGTCTTGATCAAATCCCTAGTGGATCGCCCCAATCGGCGCAGAACTGAATATGGCATAATGTTGACCGCCGCTCCCGTATCCACCAGCATTTTATTAACGGGCTGACCATTGATATACCCTTTGAGATATAATGCCTTCAAGTGCTTGTAATTCTTGGCTTGCGGCTTCTCGAATATCACCGGTCGTGGTCCCAGATCAAGCTGGGCTACGGATGGCTCCTCGTAAGCCTGAGCATGGAATTCTGCAGGAAGCACAAAAACCATGTGTGTATCAGCCGATACCTTCTTATCGGCTTTTGTCGGCTTGGGCCGCCATTCTTTCCTCGAAGCGCGCGGCTTCTTTTCCTACTCATAATGAACTTGTTCTGCCAGATCCGGTCGCGCTTTTCTCAATGTCTCGATGTATTTGGCCTCGGCTTCCTCTAAGCTCCGTAGCCTCTGAACCCGACGCTTCTGTGAACGATTTAGTCCATCCGGGCACCAACGTGGGCGATGATACCTATCCCCCTCTTCATCTTCCCCTCGTGGTGATTGAACCCGCCGTTGCTGAGTTGGCGCAGGTCCTAATCTCCCAAAAACTGATTCCCTTGCCTCTGTCTTCATAGGTGCACATTCTGGGCAGTCCCTAACAGTAGGCAATCGACTCATACCGGAATCCCAACAGTACCTGAAGAATGGGCAGTACCAATGATCACGAGCATCTTCATGCTTCTTCAAACGCTTTCCGGTGCGATGCTCATATTCTTCGTCTTCAGATTCCCGCCGGAGGCGCTGCTGGTATTGATACTCGTATTTCCTGAGAAGGTCAGAAGAAGTTGGACGTTGATTCCTTACATACCTTACTCGCTCTTCCGTGACATATTCTTTTTCCTCTTTTTGGGGCCGATTGCTGGAACCAGCCTTCACATTTTTGGCCTGATGTCACGATGCTATCCCTGCCATGTTGATGCCGAGCGCGAAGTCCAACTGCCGCCTTGCAGACCGGTCATTTTGTTCTACCATGTTTACACCAGGAAAAGGCTGAGTATCTACCTTCATGGCGGTCTTCCCCAAGATCAATCGGCCCTGTTCAATAGCCGATTGTATTTGCCGACGGAGTTCCTTGCAGTCACTCGTGCCGTGGGTAAAAGAATCATGCCACTTACAATATGATCTCCCTTTTAACTCCTGCGCCGTGGGAAGCTTATGTCCCTCTGGAAACTTCAACTGTTTTTCTTTCAGTAATAAGTCGAAAATTTGTTCGACCTTACTCACGTCAAAGTCAAACCCTTTTGCCGGACCAGTTTGCTTCAGCCACTTACAAGGCACGGGATTTGCACCACGAGCCCACTCAGCAACCGATACCTCCAGTTCCTCTTCGGAGTCATCGGCTTCTTCCGTTTCGGCTACCGCCACCTGACGCTTAAATTTGTCTTGGTATAACTCAGGATGGCGCTGCTCATACGTCGATAGTTTCTGTACCAGATGCGCCAAAGAGGTGAATTCCAGTTGAAAAGCCAGATTCCTGATCGGCTTTAATAATCCTACTGATGCTAATTCGACAGCTTCTTTTTCTGAGATCCGTGTTGAATAACACTTATTCTTCATCTCCCTGAAGCGTCGGACGAATTCTGCCACGGTTTCTCCACGCTTCTGTCGGAGTTGCGCCAGATCGGCAATTCCTGCTTCCGCAGCTTCTGTGTGATACTGAATATGGAATTGTTCTTCCAGCTGCTTCCAGGTACGGATGGTGTTGGGACCTAACGAAGTATACCATCCGAAAGCCGGTCCCGTAAGCGATTGCGAGAAGAACCTTACTCGCAGCGGATCTGATACAGAAATCATGCCCAATTGTGCTAAGTATCGGCTCACATGCTTGATAGAGCTAGATCCTTCTGCCCCACTGAATTTAGTGAACTCGGGGAGCCGATACTTGGGTGGTAATGGGATTAAATCATAGTCTCCTGGATACGGCTTAGTATAACCGATCGCTCTCCTTTTTGGTAATATGCCGAACTGATCCCTTAGGATATTGCTGATTTGCTCCGCTGTCTGTAACCCAGGGGCCGAGTGCATACTGTCATGACTCGGCCCGGTAGCATAAGTTGCTAGCCACGCTTGTTTATCCGCGTCAGCTCCAGAAACCCCTCCAACTGTCTTCTGTACAGGATGTATCGGATTATTACTGTCCGTATATACATACACACATAACCATGTGGGATCTCCTTAGGTGGCTCGCTGAAAAACTGGTGATCCATGGGATCACCACCTTCTTTATAAACTACATAAGCTGGAGCACCATGGGATTCTGCAGCTGCAAGTGTATATGGTAGTGGTGGTCTGGTTTGGAACGGCAATTCTCCTCTATGACTTCCCAAGGTAGGTCCAGTTGGGGAATGTTGATGCTTCATAATCTCCTGGACCACACGCAGAGCCACACGCTCAAAAGCATTAACCAAACTTTCCGAGTGTCGGTGCAATGAATGAGCCACCGCATAATTCACTTCCTGCCGCAGCGCTCTAGTACGATCTTCAGACGGAATAGATAAATCCACCCCATCAAGAGCACCTTCAGGTGAAAATCCCTTCCACCTGACACCATGGTTGCGAGTCCTTTCGAAAGAGCCGATGAGGTCGGCTTCAAACTGAGTCTTGATTTCGTCGTACCTCTGCTTGTGTTCAGCAGAGAGCTCGTCGAAGTGATCGGATCTTCCCTTGCCATCTTGTTGATCACCGCTAACGGAGTCGACGAAGACGACGGAGTCGATGAAGATGATGCCGATGACGATGACGAAGTCGATGAAGAATGTCCCACTGGGCGTGCCAGAATGTGTTGTCGATCGAAACCCACCGGCGAGCAGCGACAGGCAACACGAGGAGCCGGGAGGCTTCCGGGACGGCTGGTGGGCCCCGGTCCCTCGGTCAACGGCCCAGCGATCTGGCGCACACCCTGGCTTGGAGTTGCTAGGCGTGCCACCTGATCCTGTACCTGATCAGGAAGGGTGTGATTTATGAAATTCCTGTAAGCACAGACACTTGTAAAAAATTAGTCCGAGCCGTGATCGGCTCATCACTCCTCCCCGGTATCGGCTGTAAAGAGCCGATTGCATCATTACCGGATCGGATCTTTGGGTCAGACAACATATGTATATAATAATGGGATAAAACTTGCTTTAAAGATATTAAATCTAATCCAATCTACGACAAGCTAAGCCCTCACTACACAATCGGAACGTCCTACACGTGATTGAGCCTAACGAATACGCAAAGCATCAGAACAAACACCCAAACAGAGACCCTAAGAACAGCTAAAGAGCCGATTCCTTAAGGAACCCTATGCAGACTAAGATCCGATACTAACGTACTGCCGGAACTTTCAACTCGTTTGCAAGGCCTAATCATGCACATATTGAGCTAAATCCCTAACAAGTAGGAACTAGCCATAACAGATGGATCTATCAATAAAAAACAAAGCAAGACGCGATCATTGCATCCATGAACGGGTGCAATGATCGCGAAGCACGCAAGAACAACGAACAGAGCAAGATCATGATATAAAAATAACATTACTCTATGCGCGCTATGATAACTAATGCTACTCGCCATCTACAAGGCTTCAGAACGAGCAACACATAAAGCAACAAGCAAGAGCAATGCGCCCCCGATCACGCGAAGCGTGATCAGGGGCAACATGGCACTTACCCGATGAAGAACCCTGGAACAGGGGAGGCGATGCGCCGTGAGTTGTTGATGAATGAATCTCCTTCTTGTTTATTCATGGTACATATTTATAGTCCGTAGACTTGCTCTCCTTAACTAACCCTAACCAAACACGACACGAATCCTAACTGCCTAAGCCTGAGTTTACACGGCCTTACTGGCCCCAAACACCCGTACGGGACCCGATCTGTAATCCTACCATCACCTTTCCCTAGGCCCGTTTTGCTCCTTGGCCCATTTTTGGCCCGTCCAGAATATGGCGATAACAACTTGTTCATGGATTGGTTGGTTTGTGTCGGACTCTTCGACATCAAATATATGTCGGTGGCCAAATTCTTGTAGCACTCGCCAATATGGCTCTAATTCCAAGAAAAATACTTGTGTAGCATCTGTGGCCATAATAAAAGGATCATCCTTATACCATCGGCCCGTGATGTTTATGCTCTTGAAGTAACCATCATCTTTCATGTGGTATGTCCTTCCCCCAAGATGGTACCATTCACATCGTAATAAGATAACAGTTCTACTCCCTTTGCTGTTCTTACTGTAACTCAACTCAATAATGTCTATGATTGTCCCATAGAAGTCCATTGTGTCATCACTGTGAGTACCTGGGCACTTGATGGTGGAGTTCTGTGTCTTCCTATGTTCATCACGAGCCGTAGTGTGGTACCATACCCCATTGATTATACAGGCTGTGTACGAACGCACTCGCGGATCCAGCCCACATGCCAGTGAGTACAAGTCTTCGTCAACAAGTGTTGTGCCTTCATATTTCAATTTGGTAATTTGCCGGTAAAAAATATACAGAATTATTGAATTTGAAAATGTATTGGATCATAAATGTTGAAGTCATGCTGTAGAAAGTAGAACACACATGATTCTCGAACCACGCAGCGAATTGTGTTGACATCTTTTTTTCAACATTGTTGACCTCTTCTTGTTCTAATTGTGCCCTATACATGCTGCAAAGGAAGAAGGTAATTAGTTATTTTGTGACACTAGTATTGAATAAAGATGGCTGCAATAGCAGGAATTACTCACTCTTTGTATTCGTCAACTTCTTCGCAGTTATTTAGAACAAACCAAACCATGAAGTCTATGTCTTTGTCTTGGTAATGAAGATTTGAAGCACCCAACAGGTTAATACCATGACCAAAAATAGAGTAACCATTGGGTGAGATGTTCTCTTGTCCATCTAAATTTCTTTCAGGCCTAGTGAACCTTCTAATGATGTCACTGAAAAATGTTGAGCACTGGGTCATACACTTATAGGCAGTGTATGCCTCTGCAATAGATCCTTCTGGTCTTGCTTGATTGCGAACGAAACGCTTAAAGGTGCCCAACCTTCTCTCAATGGGATACATCCATCCATACTGCACCGGTCCCCTAAGGAGTGCCTCATCAGGTAAGTGTACTGCTAGGTGAACCATAACATCGAAGAATGCTGGAGGATACATTTTCTCTAGCTTGCAAATGATAAGCACAATATCTTCCTTCATCTGGTGTAGTGCATCAACCTTTATAGTTTTGGAGCAAAGTTGTCTAAAAAACCTACCCAATTCAGCAATTACTTCATATATATCTTTGCGCACCAAACCACGAAGGCCAGCTGGTAAAATATGCTGCAGCATTATATGACAGTCATGTGTTTTCAGCCTATGGATTGATCCTCCTCCCTCCATATTGACACATCACGATATATTGGAGGCATAGCCATCTGGAAACTTAACATTGCTCACAAATTGCAAGAACTTCTTCTTATCTTCTGGTTTTAGAACGTAACAAGCTCTTGGCTTTGATGATGAACTACCACTGTCACCTAGCAAATGAAGCTCTTTTCTTATACCTCTATCCTCCAAATCTAGTCTAGCAGCGATGGTGTCCTTTGTCTTATTTGGGATATTAAGCAGAGTTGACAAAATGGCTTCACATATATTTTTCTCTATGTGCATAACATCAAGGTTGTGCTGTAGCTTCAATTTTGACCAGTATGATAAATCATACAAGCTAACCTTCAGATGCCATACTGGTTCATCTACATTACGGCATCATTTTCTTGGTTTTGGCTTATCTGGATTCTTGCCTGGAACATAGCAAACTTCGTCCAACCTTGCCATAACCTCATCTGCATTAAATTTCCTTGGCTGCTCTCTTTTTTCATGCTTGCCATTGAAAGATTTGTTTGTCCTCCAAGCATGGTCGTTAGGGAGGAAACGTCTATGGTTTATGAAACCAATTTTGTTTCTAAGACATTCGGAGCATGGATTCTCATCACAGTATACACATGCAAAGTAACCCTTAGTGGTTCTGCCTGACATGGTGCCTAATGCAGGGTAGTCATGGATTCCAAACAGAATCGCTGCACGCAGGCTAAAGTCTTTGCCTTCAACTGCATCATAAGTTTTTACACCCTTCCAAAGCTCTATCAGGTCTGCTATCAAAGGCTGCATAAACACATGGAAATCTTTGCCTGGTGATTTTTTGCCTGGAATTAGTAAAGCAAGCATATAATTGGATTGGTCCATGCACATCCATGGTGGAAAATTGTATGGTACCACTAACACTGGCCATATGCTATATGAATTGCTCATCTGACCAAATGGGTTAAATCCATCAGTAGCAATGGCAAACCTCAAATTGCGGGGATCATCTACAAAAGACTTGAAAGTCTCATCAAAATCTTTCCAAGCTTCCCCATCAGCAGGATGTCTCATTTCATTTTCAACGGGTACCCTCTTTTCCTTGTGCCATCTTGCATATTGTGCCCGCTGCTTTGACATGAAAAGCCTTTGAAGGCGTGGAATTATTGGAAAGTAACGGAGGACCTTGTGAGGAACTTTCTTTCTGCCCTCCTTGTTCACTTTCCATCTTGTGAAGCCACAAACTGGGCAATGATCATCGCCTTCATGGTCCTTCCAAAACAAGGCACAATCATACTTGCACACATCAATAGAAACATAACCAAAACCAAGCTTCCGAAGCATAGCTTTCATCTTGTTACATGACTTAGGAATTCCGGGCACATTCTTCAAAGTTGAAGAAAGCAACTCAAGGAATGTATCGAACCCAGATGTTGTTATCCGATTGTACACTTTTATATGCAGCAGTTTAATCATGAAAGATAGCCTAGTCTCCTCGGTGCAACCTAGATAAAGTTCACGCTTTGCCTCTTCCATGAGTTGTTTATATAAGTTACCACCGAGGCCATGGCTTGCTGCATCGCGCAAATCTTGAATCAACCCCTAAACTCCCCTTGCACGGTCATCTATGACATTTTTAGCTTGTCCTTCCTCATCAAGTGGTGCCTGGCCTTGGTCAGTTCCATCACATGACATATATTCAGGTACAACAACGAGTTCTCCATCATCATCTTGTCCAACATCATCTTCTTCCTCTCCATGATGAGCCCACCTAATATAGCACCTAGACATACCATTGAGCTCGATATCCTCGTGTACATCATCTAGGCTTTTCTCTTTCTGGTTCAGGCATTTTCGGCATGGGCACTTGATTTTCTCATCTGCACTACTATATCTACCTCTGACATATTCCATGAATTGTTGAACACCATACAAAAAGGCCGGCGAAAATGGTGCACTTGTATAAATCCAACTTCTATCCATCTCGACCTGGATAAATTAGGTGCAAAGAGTAACAAATCCATCTTAAATCCCTCGACTAAAGTTAAAACACTATAAGAAAAAATCTAAATCGACAGAGGTACACATCACTGACCTCACCTTGTGGGGGTGGTTGCCGTGGATGCTGGTGGGGGGGTGGAGCAGCTCGTTTTGATGGTGAAGATCCACCGTGGGTTGGACCCCTAGGCTCCACGTACCACAGTGCAGGTGAGGGGAGGGGCGGCGGCTGCTGGAGGTGAGGGGATGAGCGCGAGATGCAGGTTAGGAGAGGGGCGGCGGCTGCTGGAGGTGAGGGGATGGGCGCGAGATGCAGGTGAGGGGAGGGGCGGCGGCTGCTGGAGGTGAGGGGATGGGCGCGAGATGCAGGTGAGGGGAGGGGCGGTGTGGCAGGTGAGTGCAGGTCGGCGGCAAGCCTGCAGGTGAGGGGAGGGGCGGCGTGGCAGGTGAGTGCAGGTCTGCGGCAACCCTGCAGGTGCTGGTTGCCGGCAAGGCAGCAGGTTGGGGCAGCCTGATGCCTACAGGCAGTGGCCAAGCGGGCACATAGTGAGCATCGTAGCTCAAGCTTTGTTAAAAAAATAGAAGCCTGTGAAGTACCCCTACTATATATGACATGTGGACCCAGATGCTATTTAGGCTTGAGTGCCAGGTGGTCCAGCGTATCAATGACAGGTGGGCCCAGATGTTCATTAGCCTCTCTTGTGCCCTGTCAATTGCTCAGGCATTTGTTTTTATAATCCATGTCTAAATCTTGTAACAAATTTTTCTCCTACATACTATCTCGAAATCTGATGCTTTTTTTTCTAAAAATTTATAAAATCATGATCTTTCAAATTTTTGTGTTGATTTTGATAATATTTTCATGTTACAAAGTTTGAATGATTCACAAGTCGAGGGAACAATCTCTCCTATAGTTCCATGAACTATTAGTAAGATATGTAATTTTTATGAACAAACTTACTGTCACTTTGTCGAATGAACAAACTACCAAATCAAAAAGTGTTCATTTTGATGAGATGTGCAATCTTTGTGTTCATCACTTTTTATTTTGAAAGTATTTAGTACACCAATTTTTAGTCCATAGACCATCAAATTTGAAACTGTCAAAAAAAGTTCAAATGAAAAATAGCCAAAACCAAAAATGTAGATCTGGACGAGTTGAACATTTTTGTTTTATACATTCATTTCATTTTCAATCGTTTACTAGGCCTAAAAATCCGTTTGGAATTCTAATAGAACTCAAAGGGTCACTGACAAGTGGACCCGCTGCATTAGAACCAATTTTGCCCCAGCCCAAGACCGGCCACCGACAATCCGAGCCCACCCGCCAGGGCGAAATTTTCGCTGCCGCACCTAGCTCTCTCCCGCGCTATCCCGCTCGCCAACACACGGGACCCACCTCACCCCCCGCTCAAGCCATCCAAATCCCCCCTCGCCTTATCCTCTTGCCCGGCTAGGGATAGGGGAAAAATCCCCAATCCTTGGTCCCCTCTCCCCGCTGTCCCTCAAGCCCCCGCTGCCGCGCCGACCCACCACCCCCGCTGTCCCTCAAGCCCCCGCTGTCGCGCCGACCCACCACCCCCGCTGCCGCGCCGACCCACCACCCCCGTTGTCACTCAAGCCCGCAACGTCAACGAGCATGGCCTCCTCCTACCTCCCCGCCACTTAGCGGCGCCCAGCGCGGACGACGTCCACCTCAACTCCAGAGGCCGGAGAGCCCCGTCGACATCCTGAACTTTGCTCCGACAGAGGCGCCCCGACGGCATCCATGTGCACTCCTCAACGCCGGCTATACTCTGCTTCCTCCTCCTCCAAAGGTACTCTGCTTCCCCCTTCTCCTCCATTGCTTGGTATTTACACGTCTAGAAATGTTCAGAAGAGTTACAGTCTGAATACTGAAGCTGTTGCCTGCAAATGAGTTAATGAATCATGAAGGCAGGTTCTGCCAAGGACCTGGTTTTGTCTTATATTCTGTTAATTGTTATTTTTTCTTCTTCCTAACATTTTAAAGAATACTGATTTGTTAGTTCTTTTGCATCTCTTTTACAGAAACTAAATCCAGTTTCTGCTCTCTGTGCATTTGATGAAACTAAGTAAGAAATGAAAAAAACCCAGTACGAGCTGGAAAGGGATGAAAGGGTAAGGGATGTCCAGGAAGTTTTTGAGTCTCTGGGTATTCCAATACTAGCTTAGGATGTTAGAGATGTTTTTTCCAAAAAGGAAAAGTGCATGGGGAAGACAATAGAGTCTGACAATGAATATGACCCATCCTCTAACATTGATAACCAATGTGACAGTGATGATGACTACGATGATGACCTAAATAATGAGGATAATACTGAGGTGAGATGCATTACTAGGCGAATTAACAAGTATGTTGTTAGTCTTTTTCAATCATGTACTTCATTGTAGTCATTTAATGTACTTCACTCATTATCCTTAATTGATAATATGCATGTTTCTCTTGGCAGGTACGAGCGATGGTTCCAGGAACTCGCCCTAAGAAGCAAAAGACGGCACAAATGGCGGCTGCAAACCAGCTGCCACCGTGCTCGCCTACCAAATTTACTAGGAAACAGGCAGCTAGGCCTACTCGAGGCCGTCCACCACCTAGGGATGCAAACCAGCTACCACCGTGCACGCCTACCAGATTGACTAGGCAACAGGCAGTCATGGCATTGCCTGGAGGCCGTCCACCACCTAGGGATGCAAACCAGCTGCCACCGTGCACGCCTACCAGATTGACTAGGCAACAGGCAGCCATGGCATCGCCTGGAGGCCGTCCACCACCTAGGGATGCAAACCAGCTGCCACCGTGCACGCCTACCAGATTGACTAGGCAACAGGCAGCCATGGCATCGCCTGGAGGCCTTCCACCAACTAGGGAAAGATTGCCCTTGCCTGCTAAGACCGCTTTGAAAGCCAACCCTAAAACTAATCCCATTTCCAGTGCTTCTAGATTACCCAGCACCAGTCCACCCATATCTACGCCTAGTGGAAACACTGAGCATATTACTCCTACTCCTACACCCATCCTTGCCGTGTTTCCGCAAGTTACTCCCACGACTAGTGTTAACCAATCAGTTCCTATAGAAACCTCGCCAGGTGTACAGAGCTCTAGGCAAAGCAATGACATCAATGACTCAAATGACCAAGTTGATGCCGATTCAAAGGGTCATACAATTGAAGGAGAACCAGTTGGTGACTTTGTTCCTGGTAATCAATATGTGTTTCCAACTATTATTTTCTACATTCAATATCTACATTTGTGGCTGCTATAATAACCCATTTTGCATGTTATTTGCTAATGCAGCGCTCCGAAAGGAAGTCTGCAAGAAAATCATAGGGCTTGGCTTAGAGAAGATGATAAAGAGAGGAAACAAGCTGCCTATCCAAGTGGCTAAAGGGAAGAAAAGACCTGATGTCCCACTTCAAGCAGCGAAGCTGGCATCAGAAACTGGTGTAGCTCTTAGAGACAAGCTTTACACTAACAAGCACATACTTCACACTAACAAAATATATGTCTAGCATTACAAGTACATGAACTGTCACAACCTTCCCCCCTAAAAAGAATCTCGTCCCGAGATTTGGACGAAAGACTCTTAAGGGAAGAGAAGCAAATCACCCACCAAAAATGGTAGGAAGCAATCACACCAGAGAAATTTGATGTTGATGGTAAAAGCTGTTGGAATATGATGAGATAAGCATAGCGAGAGCATGGATAGATTGTACATGGATGAGTTTGATGAGAGAAGAGAGAGCAAGGTGATCAAGTTCTCCCAGAACTAAGATCACTACACGACGATGACAAATGTCAGCGACATTCGTCACAGAACTTATGGGTAGCAAGTGAGAATAGTACAAGAAATGGACAAGTGATGTTTGAAACATTTCTGCTCAGAGTTTATTACCTGAATGATTTGGATGATGTTGATTGCAAAATATGCCTATTTATACCGATGCAATCAAGGGATAGTGACAAAATGCTCCAATTCAGAGTGCAATGCTCGATATATAACCATGAACGTGGTGCACTATTGAGATGTATGATTGCAATGATGATGCAACATGGGGATGGAGGATTCCATGCACGTTCGAAATGGTGCATATGACACAGTGCAATTACCATGATGCTGACCAAATGATGCATACACCATGATGCAAGGATGAGGATGTTTGTGATGTATGCACATAGGAAATGCATAAAGTACAATGCATGAGTTGATGATGCACATGACTCGCACCTTACATCCGTTTTCCCGTAACTAACACCTGGGTAGTTCTATATCCTTAAGCGAGGATCAAAAGTTAGGACACTAGTAAGGTTGCATAAGAAGAAATTGCAGTGGGGTTACGTCACATATACCTAGTCACCAGTGCGCTGCTAATGGCTCAATCATGTGGCTGCAGCACACCTGAGGCCTTAGGTTCCGACACGGCATCATGGTCATGTGATTAAACACCACCACAAAAGAGGAACAACAACCCTGTAGTGCCAATAGCAACAAGATAGATCTTAGGAATCGAAAACAACCCGAAGTTGTACTGGATGCACACCCGTTAGTTAGTCTACGGATTTTCGATGACGATGCAACACCATGCATTGACCAAAGATGGTATATGTTATGATGCATGACTTTTGCCGGGAGAATTGTATTCAAAAAGTAATTATTGTCATAAATCTTTTTATTTTATCCAAAATCATCTGAGCAAAAATTGAAGGTGCAACTTTCAGATGTTGTAACCGGAATAGCCAACGATATAAGGTACAACATCAAGAGAGGATAGATGAATCACTGAATGATGGATTGAAGGGCTTGCTGATGATTATCAAGGTTTAACCATCAAAGGAAAAGCTCAGTGCTTCTGCCAAAACAGATTCAAAGCACGATCAAGGGTTTGATTCGGCTGTCAAGCTAAGATTGGTGATAGGGTTTAAACATAACCCAAACCACTTGATTTACAAAAGACCTTCTCACTCCAGGATAGCCTAGCATATTACGTTGGCTTCTACAACACAAAGTCTAGACGGCATTCAGATACAAGCACACATTTTAGTACAATAACATAACAAGCAAGGCAATCAAATCAATCCAAGATGACATAATGCATGCACGTTCTACACGTCCTCACAAACAAAAATAACTGCCAAGTAACCTTGGTCTTACGTGGTTAATTACGGTGGCATCATATAAATACGTCTCTCTCTGTAATAGCTAGTCGATAAATCCTACCCGTTCAGAACATATCGAATCGTGGTTAACATTCCTGCAGAAAACACAATATGTATATACTAAACCTTTCATGCCAGCATATCATAAAAGCGTCCCCAAACATTACTGTTCACTATAGAAATAACATCTGTACAATTACCGCCGTACAGACGACGTTAACATACGTTATCGAAACAACGTATTCACGGGGGTACCGCAAAAATGCGGGGGTATGAACTGCGATCGCCATACCCTGCGCCGAACCATATACTCCCAATGTAGTCAACCGAAGTTGGTACATTGGCAGCATCTCAAGTAGGCCACTGCTTGAGAAACAGCGTTCGGTTCGCATCACCGACGGGAAGGCCAAGCTCCCTCAGTTGGCTGAGAATCCTTACCTCCTTACCTCATCATCGAAGGTGTCGTTACAGAATGTAAAGTTGGGTTGTGCATAAATTTAAGTTTTGACAGAAAAGTAATGCTGATAGTTAAGGTTATATGTATATATATATTATAGCCACCTCTTTTTCCCTCATAAGCATTACCCTAGGGCTTTACGTACTAAGCTCAATCCTTAACGAATCCAACGTAGTTTTGCCAAATACTTTGTTGGTCAAACTTTTATACTAAAAGCATTTTTAAGATAAAATGTATCTCCAGAGTAACCTTATAGCTCTGATACCAGCTGTGGCAGAACCAACCTGAATTATACCGGCTCAAGTACGCGAGTCCACTCCCGAGGGCTCCAACGTGCTTCAAACGGTATAATCCCTTGGCCTGTCGGGTAGCGTCCCGATAAACCACCGATACACAGGATCAAATAAGGTTACCTCACACAAAGGTGAGTGCAGAGATACAGTCACCATCATATTTTACATCACAGGGAATTACATTACAAGAGTTTCCAACAATAGTGCAAAGTTTCAAATTTAGAGAAAACATTACAAACTGTTAAAGTTATGGTTTTTAGCAGCGGAAAACATACGCGACGATTCACAACATGCCGTCAAGACGGATGTCATGCTAAGCCTGGGCACGACATCACTCGGTATCATCAGGGTTGGCCGGGGACGGATCCCACTCCACGGACCAACCACCTGGACGAGCACAGGGCCAAAACAGGGGAAGAGTAGGGTCTTCAAAGGCTTTACCTGAAAAACAAGTCACTAGCAAGACTGAGTATACTAATACTCAGCAAGGCTTATCCGGGATTGGGTATACTTTAGCCCGTAACTAGACTCATGAAGGCATTGTAGAGGTTCGGAGTTATCTTTAGCGGAAAAAGCAACTAAGAATATAATCTACTTTCAAGTTTTAGCTTTCAGATTCTAACTTGATTAGTCATTCTAGGTAAGCACCTATACTAAGCAAGCAAGATAGATATTCTCATCCATCAAAATTATTCCATCAATAATTACACTTTTTACTCGATGTGGCAGAAGGTATAAGTAGTCTCAATCATCGTGAGAGGCGAACGATTCCTGAATCGAAATTCAACCTTGCAAGGTAAACCTAACACACACGCTTGGAACATCCAAAGATTGTTCCTAAGCAACCGTTTCCCTCATATTCCGGGTTATGGATCAGGGCCACCACAAGCGACTGCAGGACCGTACGCACACCAATTGGTGTAGGACATACGTCTGTAGCGTGACTACAAAACCCGTATTCCTGTCTGCCATGCAGAACGTACTCCCACACGTCGGTGCGTGTAAACATAAAATAAAATTCGAGTGGTGGAGACGTGTTCCATTTGCCGGGCCATTCGGGTACTAGGCTTACCGCTTACCATATTTCACGGTATGTGGCTAGTACTTTCAAACGCTTAGCCACCACTACTACATGGTTCGGCCTTAACCACTTTTAACAAAACAGACAGGGTAAACCTTTAGGTCATGATACAACACATGACCCTGTCCATTATCCTTATAGTGGTTGCAGAATTGTAAACAAGCAACTCCTATATCGCGCGAGGGACAGGAAATCACCCGACTTTTACCGGTCCTATTTAGCAGAGGTTCTAAGCGATGAGGACTCGGGTTCAATATATTGGTTCCTAAGATTCATGCATCTAGAGTCTCATTACAACTTCTAGACTTAATGCAAGATATAATATAAATAGACATAGATTGCAATGTAAATAAAGTAGTGGGATATGTCCGGGGCTTGTCTTTACTGGTGGGGATGAAGTTAGGGATGTTAGTATTATTAGCTTCCGAACTTTGGTTCGGGGCTTCAGATAATCCCTTGGTGACGTTCATTTGGTCTTCAGAAACATCTTCTGCAGACTTGTGGAAGATCTCTTAGGTATCGTTGCTGAAGTAGTCGTATCTACATGCAATGCAATATTACATTCAAAGTGTGCACATAAAACTATCTTGCTTCACAATAAAGTTGCAATCTAACACTCATTTAACATACTACTCATATAATAACCAAAAAGATCTGAGACTAAACTTCGACAGAACTTTAAGGGGGAACAACTAATTAGAATCGGCTACTTGTTGAGGGTTACAACAGAGCCGATTGGAACCAACGGGGTTTAGCTGATTGATGTGCTTAGGTCATGCTTAACAGAGGCGTGTCTACTGTGCTATCTTACTGATCTAGGGTTGTATATTTTGGCCTGCATAGCCGATTGATAGGGTTTCCTAATTGATCGATGAAAGCATCGATTACTTTAGCAGAGGGATGATTCCTAAAGCAGTTGTGTCTTAACTGAGATGTGCTTTAGGGTTATTCTAGGTAACTAGGTGCGGTTGCATCGGCTCGATTACGTCAGCACAACAATTGAGTGACGTACAGCCGATTGGATTATGGTTAAGGGTATGTGGTCGATAGATATATAGCCAATCTCTCAGCTGATAAATCAGCTGATAGAAGTGTGTGGATAAGGATGGGAAAACTAAGGATTGATCGGACATATTTGACCGATATGGAAAACAACTAGAATCGGCTTAGATCGGCCGATAGCAAGAACCTTAAGATCGTGTGTGCATCTCCGATGCATCGACTATGTGCAGCCGATGTAGGACAGAACAAAGAATCGTATCGGCAGTAGCCGATATTAGAAAGATAGCAGCCGTATCAGCTAACCAGCCGATGGTAGAAGCACATCAAAGGAAAAGCATCGGCTGATAGCTGTTACACAGAAATATCATAGACTCGAAGGAAACCGATGCTTAGCAGCTGAGCTGATAGCCGACACTAAAGCACAGCTCCCGAGATGTATTGGCTAAGCAGCAGATATACACGGACTAACAAAGATTCCTATATGAAAAGGACCTTAAGGAAACGGCAATCAAGACAAGGATTAAGTTTTGATGGTAGGGATATGAGCACTCGTGTAAAAGGATTAACTAGATATCACACATCCCTACTGGAGACATATTTCCTATGATTTACCCTTTTAGCCACAACACATGCATGTCATACAAGGTACAAATAAAGCATTCATTCTCTAACATTTAACCTAGACCACAAATCAAGGACTTTCGATTCAAGATCACAACATAAAACTTGTAAAGTTTGACCTAGGGATTCAAACAAAACTGGTTTTGTATTTTTATGAATTTCCTTGGAATGTAGAAGTTCACTGATTTGAAATAAAGAAAGCTCTGGAAGTTTTACAGAAAATACCCTAGAACTTTCTAAATTAAAGCAATTAAGTCCCTGGTCGGGGAAAATAAAGAATAGAAAGATATCGACGATGTTCCGGCAAAGGAGTCACCGGCATTAGGAAGATTCGGTGGGTCAGAGCAAACCTTGGGGTAACTTTGGTTGTGGAGAAGAACGAGTGGAAAGTGAATTCCCGTGGCGAACAGGATTGGCGATGAGAAGAGCTCGACAGTGACGAGGTTCCGTGGGTGACGAAGAAGCTTGCCAGGGGATTGTAGTGGGTGAAGAATGGCCGGAGGAATATTCCTCACGGTGACCCGTGGCGACAATAATCGGCTTTGCCACGGTGATGATGTTTCAACGAAGGGATCCGAGGAGGCTCGATAAGAGGGTTCACGAGCTTTCCAGTGGTGTTGTGGTCTTGCTCGGATGATTGGTGATGGGTAAGAGCTGCTGGATGTCGTGGACCCCTGGGACAAAAGGATAGAGCCGGATTGGTTCGCTACGCCGACTCCTCCACGAACCTCAGGGTCCTCCTGTTCACGGGCTAAGCCTCCTCTGCTCACGCGCGTGTGCCGCCGAGACACGGCCGGCACACTCGCGTAACTTCCTGCAGGACCGCCGCGCTTGATCGCACCTCCGGTACGCCGCTTCTGCTCTGCTCCCGCATCAACGGCCCCCAGCCTGCATGCGCGTGGTTGGTTGCCTTGCATACGCACGCGCCTGCGGAATCGAGTCGAGCCGGGCATCGGTAGAACACTCCCGCTCGCACTCGCGAACGTGCCGGTTCAATTCCGCTCGGACCTCCGGATCCTGTAACTCCGCCTCCTTTCCACCTGCTACCTGCTGTGACGCCATCAGGGCTGGCCTACCACCGCCGCCGGTCTTGCGCTGCGCGTCGAACCCGCGCCGCGTTACTACTGCCCCGACCTCCGCCTTCGCTTCGCAGCTTCTCCTTCCGGCTTGCCGCGCCCTAACCGCTCCTCCGCCTTTGCGAGGACCGAGGCCTGCCTGCATCAGGACTGCGCCTTTCACTGCCTTCTCCTTGACGGCTTCTGACGTCCCCTATACGCGGCCCTGCTGCTCCCGTGCGAATCTGCCTGTAACCGCCACATTGCAGCTCTTCCCGCACCGCACGCGACCTTCCTGCATATCAATCCGGTCGCGTCCTGAGCTCGCCCAGCGGGGACACCGCCATGCGCTGCACATCGTCGCTCAGCACGTCGTTGCCCTGCACAGCTCCTCCTCTTCCATGCCGTTGCCGGACTCGTGGGCCCCGGCCTTGCCGTGCCGTTCCAGCGCCCGCACACGCGTTCCAGCACTGCTCGCGCCGCCCTACTGCCTACGTCGCCTGCGTGCCCACGCTCCTGCGCCGCCACTCCGCACCTGCTCACGCCACAGCCGCCAGTCTCCGCGCGCTCCGCTCCAGCGCGTCCCATTAGCTCCCGCCGCGCCTGCTCCAGCCCAGCGCCGCCAGCTCCGCATCTGGCCCCTCCGCGCACGCGTGCCCTGCGCACACGTGCCTGCTCCCGCAAGCCGGCCTCGTTCCAGTGCCCGCTCACCCGGCGCCAGTCCTGCTCCCGCGCTCGCCTGCCGCCTGAGCCAGCGCGCTCCTGCCAGCACTGTGCCGCGCGCGCTCGCTCGGCGCCTGCCACTCCCGAGCCGTACCGCCCTTGTGCCTGCTGCCGCACCGCATCTGGTCCACGCTGACCCGAGCCGCTCGCCCGCGCAGCGTGCCTCCGCTCGCGAGCCGCGCACCCGCGCTCGCCGCCGGCGCCCGCACGCCCCGCGCCAGCGCCCGCCAGCGCGCCGCCCGCGCGCATCCGCTCCGCACCGGCTCGCTGCGCCTCGCACCGAGCCGCTCCGCATCCGCTGGCGCCGCCCGCCTGGAGCTGCAGTCGCCGCTCGGGGCCGCCCTTGGCCGCGCCCTGCGCCCGCCGGCCTGCCGCCCAGGCGCTCGCCCGAGCCGCCCGGCCTGCGCTTGCTTGGAGCTGAGCAAAGGGAGAGAGGAAGGGAAGAACCATTTGGATGGAGCTGTTGCCTGTGGGGAAAGAAAAAGGGCACAGCAGATAAAGAAGGACAGAGGAGAAGGAGAAATGGAGTTCTCCCAAGGACTTATGCGCAATTTCAGAAAACTGCAGGGACTTGTTTGTAAAGCAAAATTTTCCATTGATTTAAAACCCGAATGAAGAAATGCCCAAAACGAAAGTTGGAGAGTTTTTCAAACTCTACAATATTGCTTTAGGTCTCAAATTCAAAAACTCAAAACTTGTATCTTTACACGTGAAGTTTTGAATAAAAGTTGGATTTGAATTACTTTTGTCCTAAAGAGCGTAACTTTATAAAATTCAGGACCTAAATGCAATCATTTATGACACGTCATGATGACGGGATAGACACGTCATAATGATTGGATAGACATGTCATAATGACTTGCACCTTTTACACTTTAGCCCTGAGTAACTTTAAAAGTTACTTTTGTAATTCAATTACTTGCATAAAAGGACTTGTACTTTTATAAAATTACATAAACACCCTTATTTTCACAACTTACCCAAATTTTTACACAATTCAACACACACATTTCAAATGAAACTTTTTGGATAAATATATATTCTTTTACAAGGGATAAAATAAGAAAAACATGTTTACAAAACCACCTTTCACTTATTTTGAAGTTACCCCTTATCCAATTACACTTTGCAAAAACAACCCTAGTTTTTCCATAATTACAAAAATACCCTTTTTACTTGCACTTTAAATTTTCAAAAATTTCACATAAACACACACAAGCTTTACACTAACAAGCACATACTTCACACTAACAAAATATATGTCTAGCATTACAAGTACATGAACTGTCACAATGAAACTCTTAGCGAGATCAGCGCTCATCCACATTTCTTCCTAACATTGGTGCCCCTCGACCATCAAAGAATGCTCAGTCCTCATCGACAGCAGCACAAGCACGCGTCCGAGCTGAGTTTGAGGCAAGCCTCCAAGCTGAAAGAGAGGAAGCTGCTAGGAAGCGGAAAGAGTTGCAGGCACAGCTTCAAGCTCAGCAGGTCGCACTTGAAGAAAACCAAAATTTGCTGCGGCAGACCCAAGAGGAAGTGAGGGGGATGACTAGCAGGTTTGAGGAGACTAATGCGCTGCTGCGAGCTGTCCTGAAACTTCAGAAAGATTGAGGTATGACTGCAGTTTCTGAGGATGAGGCCTTTGTCTAAGCTTTTGCTACATTGCTTCAACTTAGTCTGTGCTTGGAACTTTGTGAGAACTATATGCCATCTAGTTGTATGTTAGATTGTGCCATATATTTGTTTGTTTGCTGGAACCTGGAACAATGTGCTGCAACCTAGAACCTGGAACTATGTGGTTGAATAAGTATGCTGCAAGTTTGTGGTTGGAACATGTGTATCCATGATGGCTTCAGTGAATTGTGTCGACCTGTGAATTATGAATGATTTGTGAATTGTGGTGTCAATCCTGTGGATGATGGCTGATATATGTGTATTAATTATGCTTTTGTATGCTGTGATGAAAGACCAGTGGGGCGACGCCGTCATGAATGGAATGCCAATTTGTGACGCCACAGACTCGTCTGCAAATGTGTGTAAATACCATACGAACCAGTACAAAACATGACAAAATATAAGTGTCACATAATCTACAAAAACTATACATGACGACACTGCGATGTCACAAAAAACCATCAAAACTTGTTCTTCGTCTTAGCATTTGTGACGACTCGTACATAATGTGATGCGTTGACTAGCTAATATATGACAGAAGTAGTGGTCATAAAAGGTAACAATATATGACGCTACAAATCTTCCGTCACAAAATATACAGACATTTTGTGACCGTGGACCATAAAACCGTCACGAGGTACTTTATGTGACGGTCGTTTTGTGATGACACTGTGACGCGGGGGATTTTGGTCATAACTTACTTTTTATGACCAATTGCATACTTTACATGACAGATTCGGTTTGTTATAAAAGCCAAGATAAGGGTCTAGATAAGAGTAAACTCGTATGTAATGCTTGTGAACTTGCTAAGCATACAAGAGCAACTTATTCTAGTATTGGTCTTCGGAGTTGTGAACCTTTTATGCTTATACATTCAGATGTTTGGGGCCCTTGTTCAACTACTTCTGTGAGTGGTTTTAAGTGGTTTGTTACCTTTATTGATTGTCACACCCGCATGACATGGATTTATATGCTTAAGCACAAGGGTGAGGTTCTTTGTTGTTTCAAAGATTTTCATAAAATGGACACTAATCAATTTGGTGCCAAGGTTAAGATCATCCAGAGTGATAATGGGACAGAGTATGTGAACAATGAGTTTGCCTCATATTGTTCTGATCAAGGGATCATTCATCAGACAACATGTCCTGGTACACCACCACAGAATGGTGTAGCTGAGAGGAAGAATAGACATTTGTTGGAGGTAGCAAGGTCCTTGATGTTTCAAATGAACGTGCCTAAGTATCTTTGGAGTGAGGCGGTCATGACGGCTGCATATCTGATTAATCGCATGCCATCCAGGATACTTGGTATGAAATCACCAGCTGAATTACTGTTGGGGCAAAGGGATTTTAAAGTTGCACCTAAAGTGTTTGGTTGTGTGTGCTTTGTGCAAGACCATCGACCATCAGTGGGTAAATTGGATCCACAAGCCATTAAATGTGTATTTGTTGGTTATGCTTCTACACAGAAGGGATACAAGTGTTGGGATCCTATTGGAAGGAGATTGTTTGTGAGTATGGATGTCACATTTAGAGAATTTGAACCATACTACAAAGCACGAGGTGATCTTGACCAATTCTTGGAAGAGTTCTCTTTAGGGTGACAGTAGAGAGGGGGAGAATGCTGATGTGATAACTAATGATAGTAGAAAGGGGGAGAAGAATGGTAAAGAAGAAGTGATTATTGGAACAATTCCATGTCAAGTTGGAGTGAAGCATGATGATGAGATTGGAAGAAATAATTGTCAAGGAGATGCAGAAACAAATGATGAGATTGGAGCACATGGGGACCATGAGGATAATGAAGAGGACAATGATGATGATGATGAAGTGGTGGTTGTCGGAACGATTCCATGTCCAAGGGTGGATAAGACACCAATTGTGTATCAAAGAAGGAGGCTTAAAAGATAGGGGGAGCAAGTCAAGCAACCACAGTCACAGCAGTCTGAATCTCCAGTCCCAGACCCTTCCTCGGGCTCCTCTCCATCAAGCTCCTTGCCTTCTCCAGAGATAAGTAATTATATCCCTCATACTTTTGATTATATAGAGTTGCCCCTTGCACAACGTAGAGAGCCTAGAATTAATGCTGGAAAACCTCCTTCTCGTTATGGCTATGAGCATGATATTGCTAACTTCATTTCATATGCACATGTCTCTCCTGCATATAGAACATTCATTGCATCTCTACAGACAGTACCTATTCCGAAGGATTGAAGGTGTGCAAAATAGCATCCTAGGTGGAAAGAGGCTATGAAAGAAGAGATGCATGCTCTAGAAAAGAACAAAACTTGGGAGCTAGTCCAACTCCCAGAAGGGAAGAAAGCGGTTGGCTGTAAGTGGATCTTCACTGTGAAGCACACCCCTGAAGGAAAGGTAGAAAGGTATAAGGCAAGATTGGTTGCAAAAGGATACAGTCAGACGTATGGAATTGACTATGATGAGACCTTTGCTCCTGTTGCAAAGATGGGAACAGTTAGAACTTTAATCTCTTGTGCAGTCAATTTCGGATGGACTCTTCATCAATTAGATGTGAAGAATGCATTTCTTCATGGTGATCTACAAGAAGAAGTTTATATGGAGATCCCACATGGATTTGCAAACAGTCAGACTGTTGGGAAGGTGTGTAGGTTGAAGAAGTCACTATATGGTTTGAAACAATCACCATGTGCATGGTTTGATAGATTTCGACGTGCTGTGTGTGATATGGGTTACTCTCAATGCAATGCGGACCACACAGTCTTCTTCAAACATAGAGAGTCATCCATCACTATATTGGCTGTTTATGTTGATAATATTGTAATCACAGGAGATGATATAGAGGAGATCAAGTGTCTGAAGGAGAAGCTTGGGAAAGCATTTGAGGTAAAGGATCTTGGACCACTTCGTTACTTCCTAGGGATTGAGATTGCTCGGTCATCGAGAGAGATTGTTCTCTCTCAAAGGAAGTATGTCCTTGATCTGCTAACGGAAACAGGAATGCGTGGGTGTCGACCTTGCAACTCACCTATTGACAAGAATCATCAAATATGTGCTGAGTCAGGAGATTCTGTTGATAGAGAGACATATCAAAGGATAGTAGGACGGTTGATATACTTATGTCACACAAGACCTGATATTTCTTATGCTGTGAGTGTGGTGAGTAGATATATGCATGATCCCAGGACCGGACATATGGAGATTGTTTATCGGATCCTAAGGTACTTGAAAGGAACACCTGGAAAGGGGTTATGGTTCAGGAAAAATAGGCATTTGAATCTAGAAGGATATTGTGATGCTGATTGGGCTAGTAGCAGGGATGATCCAAGGTCCACATCTGGGTATTGTGTGTTCGTCGGATGTAATCTTGTCTCTTGGAGAAGCAAGAAGCAAGCGGTGGTGGCTAAGTCTACGGCAGAGGCTGAGTATAGAGCAATGGCATTAAGTCTATGTGAAATGATGTGGTTGAAGTGCTTATTGGGGGAGCTTTAAGGTGTTAAGGAATGAGACTATGAGACTTCACTGCGACAATGTGGCTGCAATAAACATTGCAAACAATCCAGTTCAATTTGACCGCACTAAGCATGTAGAGATTGATCGGTTCTTTCATCAAGGAGAGAATAGATAGTGGGGTCTTAAAGTTAGAATATGTGAAGTCTTGTAACCAATTAGCTGATTGCTTCACAAAGGGTTTAGGTCCTAATAAGAATGAGTCGATATGTGTCAAGATGGGCATGACTGATATCTTTCGCCCATCTTGAGGAAGAGTGTTGATGTAAATAATGTGTAAGCTAGTGACCTGTGTGCATATAGAATGTATGAAAAGGAGAGGGGTGTGACCCAGAGAAAAAACACACACCAGTTTTCCCCCCAAATTGCAACAGCTCGCACCTCGTGCGTTCGTCTTCCCCCGGAGCGTGCGCGGCTGCAAACGCTAGGGTAGTGGCGTGTAATTGTCTGCAAGAATGAAACTACAGGATGCCAACGGGCATGTTCTACAACCTTTCAGATTCTTGATGCAATTGATGGGTCTCCTTTAATCTGCTCCTGTCAACATGCATGTGTGCGTATCAGTCTCAGTTCCTACTTGTGATCTGGTTCATATCAGCTTCAGTTCCTACTGAATAGACACGAGGCACAATGCAACGACATTTCATAATGTGTGAAGCCTGAAAGTGGTGTAAAATCTCATGGATGGATCACATCAAGATCTGGAATTGGAACTACAAGATATGGCTTTCAGTACCAATAGGAAATGCAGGTTCAACCATATCATAGGTTAGCTGATCCAGCTTCTTCTCGAAGTACATCCACAGGATGATTACATAGATGTTGCCGTTTATCATCTGAGTTTGTTTTGGCCTTGAACCCTTGAGTCTTGTTCCTGCTTAGCATTGATGAAATCTCCATGATTCCAAGAACCACAACTACTGCTAACACTAGATGGGACATCATTTGTTACAATGATAGTGTAAACTACATGTGGAAAGATTGGCATTCTCAAACCAGATAAAAATACTGCAGGCTCGTTCAATACATCATTAATGACCCCAAACATTTCCACTCATAGCCTTAGCCAGCCCATGAGTCCGTCCTAGGATGATTTGATATTTTGATATTGGATTGCCCCAGTTGCCGGATCTAGCCCTGACATCTGAACATGTACTCACTAGGCTAGCCACAATGTTAATAGCGAGCCAAACACATCTCTTCAGTTGGTTTAGAGTTCAGAACTCACGACCACCCCGGATGAACTGCGAGGGGCGAGGAAGGCATGACTCCCTTGTTGGTGCGCTGCAACTCCAGCTTCAGGTTCAGTTCAGATCGAATCATCGCCCGCTTCTTCCTGCTCTTGCAACCTACACAATTACTGAGGCTTCATTATTCAGGAAGAATAGAAGGGGCGCTCTTGTATAAGCTTCATCAGAAGCGAAATCGATGGTCCATGCCAGATTGCCAGGTGAAATCGATTTCGATTTGCTGAGAAATCTGACGCTCAACGTGCTGCAAATGCAACTTGCAGACTTGCCGCGGAATCCATGGCACGTGGCAAGATGACGCACGGAGTATCAAAGTGTAGGTCCTCTCGTTCAATAGTCCACGTCAATCGAGCGTACGCCTTGCAGGCTGCGTGGACTGTCGACGGGCATTGTAGACGGCCGACGCTGTCTCGTCGCTGCCGTCATCGTACTGGGGAGGAGTGGGAACGCGTTCGTTCGCTTCGTTGTTGCTCAAGGCGGCGCCGAGGCGATGTTCCACGGACTGGCAAACCGACATATCCTTTCCTAGTGCCACAATGGCTGGATCGGAGAGTGGACGGAGGCGTGCGGGACTACCGGCGGGGACGGCTGAGGTCGCCGCCGGCGGCGGGATCTCGCTGGCTGCCATGGAGTGGAGGTGGCCCGCAAAACTTTAAGAAAGATAATATTTGCATATAGTCCTCGATATTTTCCATTTACACCCCTCAAATGGATCGTGATTATTAATCTCCATCCGAATATTTTCATATAGACCCTACTTATTTTCAAACAATTAATAATTGCGATCCCAATATTTGCAGTTAGACCCCTGGTTCCTCCTTCCTTCCTTTGGCCCGCCCGCCGTGCCCTGCGCGCCGCCGTTGCCGTCGCCCCCGGCCTCTGCTCCGGCCGGAATCACGAGGTCCTATCCGATCCGGCCTAGAAATCGCACGATGAACAAATAAATTTCTTCAGTTGGTTCAGAGTTCAGACTGAAACTGCTTACCTGCACAAACTGGATCACCTACGATTCGCGTTGGATTTGTTTACGTGCAATGATCCGTCTGAATTCGTGCTGTAAACTGCTGATTTGCTGATACGGGAGGACGACTCTTGTTTTTGGATCGGGTGCACAGGTTCGGACTTCTTTATTGCCGAGGATCTGAATAAAGATATTCACTGTCCAAACTGCAGCTACCGATCTGTCATTGCCTAAGTGTCCTAGAAATATATTTACAGGCTCGGCAACACTATTGCCTTGCGCTTTCAGCTGTTTCCACACTCGCAGCAATCGTACTACCAAAAGCTATAGGCTGGGCGGCGATCCCTCCGTTCAGGTGGCGCTGCAGTTCACGTCCTCTGGCTCGGCGACGTTGTAGTACAGCGTCGACGTCCGGTCGTCGAACCTGGAGACGACGTGGTGCGGCGTCAGGCCGCAGTAGCACTTGCGCAGGCGCTGGATGCAGATGTCCATGATCTTCTGGAACATGTGGTCTTCCCGGATGAAGGGCTGCTTCACGAACTCCTCCAGCGGCATCCACTGAAAGAACCGTTTAGCAATGTCAGTAATTTTGTTTGCAGATGTCACTGATCCAAATCCATGCTCTGAACGTCGTACTAAGTATTTGGAAATGAGATGTTTTAATGGGCAGGTTCAGTTCAAAGATGATGCACCTTTGCTGCCTGAATCTCTGTCTCGTCAATCTTGATCTCACTCGATACAGGCCTCAGCATGCAGATGAAGAACAGGTCGGACTTCTGAAACGCGACGTTGTGGGCATGCCTGGCATCACAAATGGGGCAAAAATTCAGACTAAATTTTGGGGATACTGAGATACAGTTATATCGGGATAATCGCCGGAACAAAGAAACAGTAACTAACTACCTGAAAGCAACGACATCAACGAACTCGGTGTCGACCTGCATAGCGCATCGCAATCACAGCACGTGTGAGGATCGATCCCTACGAGGAAGACGTATTGGAAAGAAATGCTGGATTCTAGAGAGTTCCATTTCTTACCCCGGTTTCCTCCTTCACCTCCCTGCTAGCTCCCGTATAGATTTCCTCCGACTGTGACCAAACAAAGTTTCAGTAACAGCGACACATATCGTGCTTAGTTTACAATGCGGACGACCTTGAATGCATTCTTACCGCGAGAATGAAACCTGTGGGGAGTTTCCACACACCATCCAGCGACGAACCGCAATACTTCTCTTGCACCACTAGGACCTGTTGAGATTGTTCACGAGAATGCCATCAGAATTCAGAAAGAGACAGCTTTTCAGATATCAGTCCCCATCGAACCAGAAGCACGGTGTACATGTGATTTACCTCCATTTGATCGTTGATCACAAAGCCCCCAACCCCAACCTGGTGAGATGCATTTGCTGGGAGCATGTTTGGCTCGTCAGGGATCCAGTACGTCATCATCAAGTACGACTCCTCAGCGTGGTGGTACTTGAAACCTTCCTGCAGATCGACAGCGGTTCAGAAAAATCATAGGTAAATTCTGAATTTTATTCTTTAAAAAACTCTGAATTTTAACATGGCAGGACTTATTGGTACTGAGAATCTGAAGACCGGTTTTGTACCTTTACGGCCAAGGGAACGAACTCGGCACGATCCACCGGTAATTTCAACCACACCCCTTTCTTCCCCTGCAACACCAAAATCGTAGCTATTCAGGTAAGGCACTGAGCTAGTGAGCTGTAGTACTGAAACCTTCTCGCTTGGATGGAGAGTGAGAAATGGGGCCGGGGCCTGGGCCGTACCACGGACTTCCAGTAGGAAAGCGACGCCGCGAGGGAGCGAGCGAAGGCGGCCTTGTCGTCCGGCAGCCTGTCGGCGTCGACGACGACCCCGCCGTATTCGTCGTCGGTGGACTCCAGCACGAAGTTATGCTCGAGCGCCGCCCACCAGTGCTGCTGCTGGTGCCCGGCGCCGCCCGCCTCGGGCCAGTTG
Source organism: Panicum hallii (assembly GCF_002211085.1). Taxonomy (NCBI): domain Eukaryota; kingdom Viridiplantae; phylum Streptophyta; class Magnoliopsida; order Poales; family Poaceae; genus Panicum; species Panicum hallii. The sequence goes on along the minus strand of NC_038048.1, from coordinate 40,987,117 downwards.
GCGACGCCCAGCAGGTCGGCCGGGTCGGCCCTGAACAGCTTCCTGCGCGCCGCCGACCGCACCCCGCTCAGCATCCGGCTGATGGAGTGGGAGTAGGACGCGCTCACCCTGCAGTCTGAACCGCCGAAACCGGAAGTCGAGCTCACTCGTCAGATTGTGAATGCGCAGAGAGGCAAGGCAGAGAGCAATCTGGGAACTGATAACCGGCGACGAAACGGTGCACGTACCTCTGGAGGAGCAGGAGCAGCTGAGGAAGCCCGCCGTGGTCCCGGCGCGGCGACGCCCGCCCGCCGCCGGGCAGAGGCTGGCGGCAGCTGCGGCGGTGTCGAGCAGGCTGCTCTCCATCCTCACTTCCGTCGTACTCCACTCCAAGCGTGCTAGAGACGCCCCCAAACTGCCGGGAATGGAGATGCTGCTGAGATGCAACCGTTGCGCGCCTGTTGCCCGCCTCCTGGTCACTGAACTGAACTACCTGCTCGCCGAATGGCTGAGCTCCACACGACGCTGCCGGGAGCTTATAAAAAATCGCCGCGGCGGGGGTCCACGTCGGCCTCACGAGGGCCCGGGCCCCGGGGCCGGAGTCGGACACGCCGTATGCGTGGGGATTGTCGCGTTCCGGAGCGGGCAAGGACTACCACCACCACCCCCGCGCAGGCAGGCGCGCCCCGGCTCAGATCACTAGAAATTCCGCCCCGGATGCCTGCCGCCCGATTTCTTCAAAAAAAAAAATGCCTGCCGCCCGGCGCCCCCGCATGCGACACCGATCAACTCGAGCGCCCGCGGATTAACAACATCCATTAGCTCGCGGCTGCGTCAGCTAACCAACCCCTATTAGCAGCAGTGCGGGAGCGCGTCGTCGTCGTCGTCACCGCTAGCGAGGGGTTTGGGGCGCTCTTATCCCGATCTCTGATGCTGGGCCCGTGCATAATCCAAGCGCATGTGGCTACCTAGAAATGCTGTCCGGCTGGCCGGGGTGGCGGGTGACAGGGACCGGCGGGGCGGGGCACACGCTGATCGCCGGTTAGGTCGCGGCTCCGGCGCCGCATTACTTTTGGTTTAGTGGGCGCGGTTAGGTAGCGGGGGTACGGCCGCTTCTGCCTTTCCCCTGCCGCGTGATTGTGCTCCGAGTCAGAGTGCGATGGGCGGATCGATAATGGATTGGCGGCCTGATCGGAAATCCGAACTGAGCTTTCTCCCTTTTCACGTCGACCGACGTCGGTGATAGCTAGCGACGCCGTATCTTCACACAGGCTGATAGGGGCATGTGGTAACTGCTGCGCTAGTGATATCCCAGATATTTGCGCACATTTTTTACGTTGAAAATAAGATATTTACGCAGATTTTCCCGAACATTGCCGGAGGCCGGAGCTGCACCGGTTTTCCGGAAGCAAAAGCGAAGCGATCGAGTCTATTCTTTTCCAATTTTTTTTCTCGGAAACGGATCATGTCTCTGTTGCATCGCGTGCAACGTGCTGCAGAGTCGCGGATAGGGCGCAGGCCACAGATTCGTGTGTGGTTTGGGCATTGCTCCGCGCGGGATTACGTGGTGCCGGCGCCCGGGCGGGGCCTGCGGGCCACGGGAAAGGTGCAGGGGGCCGACGACTCTAGAAGGCGACGGCGCGGCGCCAACGCGGCAACACGTGGGAACGCCGCGGGCTGCTCCGGGAACGGAGGAGCTGCCTCCGTTAAACGCGTCAGCGCCACGGGCGCCCGGCACGCCGGCGACGTGTTCCGCTGCCGCGTGAAGAGAAGCGCTCAGACGGCTTCACGTCGGTCGGAGCAGCGTGCCGAGCTCGGCTCCGAGTTTTGGATAGATGGGCGGCGGCGAGCCACAGACGTCGGCTTCCACCAGATGTGGCCGGCCACAGGCCATGCTTTCGGCACATGCTTCACGGGCTGTTCCGAACAAAAAAACACTCACCGGTCACTCTCACATGACGAGGCCTAAAGGGCCTGAAGCGACGAGATATACGGAATGTTACTGTAGTTTGCGGTGCTATCCAGGTGGGCTGGGCCCCCGGCAACAGTTTCAACCAAGTAAGTATATGGGTTTCTAGGATCGTGGTCTGCTAGAACTAAGGATGATGGGAGATAAAACGCAACGCCATCTGCCATCTTTGATTCGCTTCGATGCCGTTTTCCGGGATAGCTGCGAGGGAAGCGTAGTACGAGGCTTTCCCACCTCCGCCGCCGTCCTTTACCGTCGCCGACGCTAACCTAACCCTCGTTCTCATCTCCAATCTCCTTTTTATCCCTACCACCACCCACCACCCACGAGGGTTCAACTCTGCCCGGCCAGCGGCGCTCCCATGCTGCCTCGCCTCAGCCGCCGATCGAACCGCCACCACCGGGTCCATGTTCAAATCAAGGTCAATGCTATAACAACGAATCATTTGGTTGGGTTGTTAAGCCCATACCCGCGTGCTAGCTAACAGACTTTTTATTCCCTAGGGGCTTCGGCTGCAGCCTTTTGGGCCTAGGATTTTGCAGAAAATATTTCTTAGGCCAGAGATTTGTCTCTGACGCACGAATGACTTTTGGGCCTAAACGTTGGGTCAAGAATATGGGTCCTAAAGTTCTTTTGCAGATGCTGCACGTTGGGGCGAAACTACTGGTTCCTGTGATCTTCCCGTTCGGGAGGTCGCGGTCGACGCGCGCCGCCGGGTGCCGTGGCCGCCGAGCACGAGAGCTGCGCACGCAGTTCCTTCCATATAGACATGGACGCCGCCACGCCGGCTTGATGCACGCGGACGCCTGGCTCGTCGGGGACGCGAGCTCCGAGCTTGGACCTCCACACATCAGGGCTCGTAGGTGAGAGCGAGACCGCGTGTCCGGCGAGGGTAGCATGCTTGATGTTGATGCCACTCCCTGTAAGACCGCCGGATTGGAGAAACACCGCCCGGCCGTCGCCGTCAAGGCGCCAACCCGTCAGTCTTTCAGACTGCAACACTGGAAAACTTTTCTATCCTTGGCGACGGAGAAGCCACCGCGGAAGCAGACGTTTCAATTCCGCGATGCGTTTCCCCCCTTTCGGAGGGGATCCCTGGCGAAAGCTTCTCGAACCAAACAGCGGAAGATTTAATTTTTTTTTTTTGAACTTCTGGATGCTTCGGACCTTCCGTGGGCACTGGGTGGTAAGTAGTATCCCCCGTTCTACTACCATCGACGACGAACGTGGAACTGAAAGTTCAGGTCGGGAAAAGATTGTTGGGCTATCCGGAGGATCATTTGGAGCCCATCAAACTCAGCAAAACAGCTCACAAGTCCAGTATTTGTGTACCGTTGATTTGGTACTTGATCGATGGTTGAGAATACTTCAAAAGAGAAAGTATAAAGCACAAGAAAACTCTAACCTCAACACACCCCAGTTCTGGTTGTCACTTGAGAGTGAAGGGAGAGCAACACACATAATATAACTTGAGAGAAGAGATGAAGTGAACCGATCTGCTCAAACTTGTTAGGATTTGCGCCAAACTTGGTGAGCTTATTCTACACTTAGAGCACTTCGATCTGGTCAGTTGGTTTGAGGATTGGTTGAGCAGAGCATCAGATTTGAGACTGGTTTCGTCAGTTTGGGTGTCTACAGTTTCAGCACAGAGCAGTAGATGTTTAGTTTAGGTGGTGAAACGGTATCCAATTGAGCTGAAACTTTGTCAGAGGTTAGGGGACTCGTGGATCTACTTGCCTACCAAAATTTATGCACAGTGAACCTGTGGTTTGTGAGATATGAACTGATTATTGAAGGGGTAGAATCTGTGGCTTCTCTGTTTGACAACATACCTCTTTGCTATGTAGTTGTGGTTGTTGTTGTTGATGCCAAGTTGCATTACGGTGAATGTGTTGCTGCTGGTGTAATCCTCTAGAGCTCCTAGAGAAGATTCCTTATAACTATTTGTTGATTATAGTGGAAGTTTGGAGTGGACGGATTGGTCCCGTAGATTTTTACTCCTCATTTTGAGGAGGTTTTCTTACGTAAATCCTGTATCTTTTGTGCATGTAATTGTTATTATTCCGCTGCATATTTGTTGGTAAATATTCTCCTCAATATTCATCACAAGATGAGGAATTAATTAATGCATTGCTATTGGCTTTGTCGCAACAAAGATTTCTTTTTCCGACAACAAGCACCCGGAGTTTCTCTTTCTTTTATTTTGCGTCTAGCGTCCAACGGATCGCTTCTCTGGCCTTTTTTCAGTCTGCTTCTGAACCTGCCAAGTCTGGCCTGCGATCGAGCTGACATGTCAACCCAGCCAATCATTTACAAGCAGCAAGATTTTTCTTTCTTTATTTTCTGTTGAGTCCAACGGATCGGATGACCAAGCCGACCACGCCGCGAGCTGCCGAAGGGAGGAAGCAACAAGGCCCATGCTCCTCGCCATCACGCGCCGTGCCTGATCGGTCGCTTGCACCGCCACGAACCGGTCGAGGTCCGTCGACGCGCGGCTAGCTATTCTTCTTTGATCAGCCTGCGGAGCGACGCGCCTGAGACACAGTAGTACAGATACTGCACCGATACGCATAGCGTCTTTGTCAACTGTTCTCCCTCGATCCTCTGTCTGACGGCGACGGGAGCGGTGGCGTCTGGTCGTACATTGCAGCAGGACTCGTCGGTTCCTGCGATCGTATCGTATGCGTGCTCGCTCCAGCTACGTACGGCCGTCGTCGCCGGCCGCCGCCGCTGTTTTTGTTCATGCTTTGCCTTCGAAGTCGTCCGACCAGTCGAGTCACCGATCGTCCATGCCGGATCGGTTACCGAATGGTCAACCTTATTGCAGCTAAGTAGCTAGAACCTCTGACTCACAAGTCGCAAAGGTTGCTACTAGCTCCTAGTCCTAGGACAACTTGTAACCTGAAAATTGTGGCTCTTGTTAGTTTCAGTTTCAGCTGATCGAGGCCCTCTTAATTGCAGTCACATTCTGTTGCCAGCACGGCAGCGTCCAGAAAGCGTACTCGATCTACCTGCGAATGGGACCGCGAGTCCTCCTCCGCGGCAGCTTCTGCTAGACAGTAAGCCCTCGACCTCGAGCTTGCGTCGTGTAAAAAGGAGCTCGACTTTCCGGTAACGACTGTAGTGCAGAGGCCGAAGAATACCTCTTAGCGCATGCATCAAGCGTAACCAGCTTCTAATTTGGTCGTGCTGTGATCTTTTCCGGGGCAGGTGCCATTCGTTGGCCTGGAATCCAACACGTCGACATCGCCAGGACCTGCCCAGGTTTCTGCAGGCGCACGTACGGACGTCACTATACTATCTTTGAACCTAAACTACTTTTGAAATCGGTTCAAACTCCTATTTTTATACGTGCCTCGAATTTTCTTACTACCACTCCCTCCGTTCTAACTCATGCTTGCCGGTTTGGGGCAACGGATTCAATAATTAAACATTCAGAAATTCATCTGCCGATCATGGACTGCTTCATGTCCGGCAAACTGAAGGCCACCAGCGTTGATTACAATTTTGTATAGATATACATTAACCCACCGGCATGTAGGAGTATACTACTCTCGAACATGTCAAGTACTTTTTTTAATGTTAGAATCAGTGTTGTACCTGCTAAATAGCAACATCTAATAAGATTCTCGCCGCATCTGCAGGGGAACGACCGATCGAGTAGTTCAAAGTTTCTGATGTGTGAGCCTACCAGTACTCTTACGCTAGCTTAGATCAGGTTTTGATGAGAGGATACACACTACACAATAAAGATATATACCGAGCCGAAAAGGGATTCGTAGCAATTTTTGGACTAAGCCGTGAAGACGAATTTTATCACATCAAAAACGTATAGGTTACTGCAAACCACCGCTTTCCTTGAAAAAAAAGTAGCAGTGCAAGGCTCGGATATAATTACAAAAAACAGTTGGAAAATTGTAGATGAACAAATACATTTAATATTTACAACCTCCTAGTTTCCTGCGAAATAATCTATTCTTTATTTTAATTATTATACAGAATTTTTGAAAAGTATTCCAAAAACTAAAGCTGATAAAAAATTGAGAGGATCTAAGCTATGTAATAAAGCTGGGTAAATCTTTTATATTGTTTTTTTAATCTGAAAAATCCTTTTACATCGCAAAGCTGAAAGTCCATACAAAGGATGCACACATCACTGAACTAATCTGCAAATTCCATTTTCTGGTCTACGCCTTGCAATGGTGGTACTACTGGGTCAAAACTGGTTGAATCTTTGAGACAATAGAGGTATTCTTCGGCCTCTGCACTACAGCGTGTAAAATGAACATTGATGTGCAAGGAGTTCGTAGAACCTCAAAGAATGAACAATACAATGACTACAGAGTAGAAGCCATGAACTAATACATTAAATTTTTTTTGCAAATTTAACTCGAGTTTAGTTACATGTAGATCCTATAAATGCCACATCCTTTGCTTATTCTTTTTACATGTATCGAACGATCTGCACGTATGTACCTCTCTGCATGTTTCTTCAGATTGTTTCCTCGTTTATACACAGCTCATCAGCATCTTGGCTTGTTAAGGCAGATGAGGTTTAGTGCCGATTCCCTAGGATTGGAAGGGAGCTGAAGCAATTTCCTTGGTAATACAAAAGGATTAGGCCAATTGGCCAAATCCTTGCCTATCCAAACAGGGGTCATCAACTAACGGGGAGCTGTGGAAACCCCAACGTTGGGATCGGTGACAGTGGCGAGAGCGGCGGCAGGCCGCCGAGCAAAGCCTCCCAGTACTGCTCGCAGCTCCCGCTAGAAGGCGTCATAGGAAGCCACTCAGCACCGGCGCCCGTCTCTGCCGTAGTTGACGTCACTGTCGATGAGGCGGTGGTCTCGCGCGTCGACATGGAAGACGGCGAGGTGGAAGAGGACACCTGGGTCGACGATGACGACGGCGCATCGACCTTCACTGCCTTGTTCACCACCGCGACCACCTCGACGTCGTCGGAGTTCTCCAGCTGCTTCCGCTTCCTCTTGCTCGTCGCGGCGGCGGCCTTCGTCGCCGGAGCGGGCGGCGAGGCCAAGAAGTCGGCGTCCCGGGTGCCGACCTCGTTCGGGAAGTTGAGGATGGCCTTGGCGCCGCGCATGCGGAACGCGGCGCGGTCGTAGGCGCGCGCGGCCTCGACGGGCGTGTCGTACGTGCCGAGCCACACGCGCGATCCCCGGCGCTTCGGGTCGCGGATCTCCGCCGCGTACTTGCCCCAGGGGCGCTGCCGGACGCCGCGGTACATGCGGAAGTCCTCGACAACTGCCGCGGCCGCCGGTGCTGCCGGCGTGGCGGCGGACGCGGCTCCCGCCCACGCGAACGAGCTCGGGGGCACGGCGATGGTGAGCGGCTGCCTGACGGCTGGCGAGCGCTCGCTCCCAAACTTAATGATCACGGGTGCCGCTGGCACCTGCTCCGGGAACGCCGCCGCCTCGCCAACCGCCGGTGCACCGCCCATGTACTCGTCGGTCATCAGGTCATCCATGCCCATGAAACCTTGATGATGCTGCTCCTGCCGCGGCGGCAAGAACGACATTGGCTCGAACTCCGGCTGAGGCGGCAGCTCGGGGACGTTGACGTCGTCGGAAACCACTGGGCTATCCGCCGCGGCGACGCCGCCGCAACCACCGCCTAGCAGGTGCTCGCGGATGAAGTCGAGGGCGAAACCGTCGGCGTCTCCCGTGAAGGCCATGCCCCGTTTCTTACTGGAGCTGCCGGACTGTACGTAGCAAGGAGGGATGTCACGAGGACTCGAACTCACTCTCGGTGGCAGCGACCCCTACGGAGGTGTCCCGCGCCGCGTTTGAGCTTGTTTGTGTGCGCTGTCGACGAGAGCTACTCGATGTGAGGTGAGGACAAAGCTTTGGGCCGCGCTCAATTCGTATTTATAGGCAGGCGGAGAGGCAGAGAATATAAGAATTTTCTGCTGGTGAATTCTTTGAGAACCTCTTAGGTAGAAGACTGGGTCCAGTCTTTTGGGTCGTAATTTATCACTAACCTTGATCCTCCCGGTCTAATGAGTTCGTCATTCCGGAGCTTTGATCAGATCACTTGATCGAGCTAGCCTCCCGAGTGAACGTACGTCTCTAGCTACTAGTTGTTTCTTTCGGTTTTACTATGGACATGGTTGGAAAATGTGACCCGCATATGTAAATAGTTCAAGTGGCATTGACCTGTTCACTGCTGGATCTGTTAGTGTGAAATACGGATGGCTAGTTTGTTTTGAGCATGAAGAAAGAAAAATGATGATATAAGAGACGCTAGCTAGATTTCTGTCTCTGACAGATTTAGGTGTAAGAATACGCCGAGTTTCTTACAATAAGATTTGCGTAAATATTTGCGCCGCGGCCTCCTTCTGCGGTGAGATTAAGTTCAGGTTTAGAGGGAGGTTTGGATGTAACCTGTCGTAAAAATCAAATTTTTTTTGTAGATGTTTCATTTGCCCAAAAAATCTATGTACAGATGCATACATAGGTGATCCGTATCCCATATTAATACAAGCCGTCTCATTGGAAACAGATTCAGACAAATGCATCCCTCAGTCCTAAATCGAGGGTGATCAAATAAAATTTAGGCAACGAGGCTAAGTGTTGCAAAGCCGGCGACCATAAAAACGCGTAGGCTTGTAAAGCTTCCCTAGTTAACTACGCGTGTTTGGATACACGACAAGGTTAGTCGAGGCTAATTTTGATGGGGCTGAGGCAACTGTAGAATCTAGGATTGACAGGGTCGATTCCGACACGCTTTGTCTTAGCGTTACCTGAATTGTCATCTTGCAGGAAACGCGTCAACAAAAGAACAGCTACGTACTCCTCGCTGCTCACGGTCAAGCTTCTCGTAGCACTCGTCCTTTTTAACGTGTCCAGTTTAGTTTACCCCCCCTGATGTTTCTTGGGACCTGTTCACGACCGCCATCGACGGATCATCAAACTGCCAGCAGGTCGGATGAGAAGCTACTCCTCCGGCACACCGGCATGATGGGGCGCACGCAAGGTGGCGATGGTCCGAGCTCGCGTTGGTTGTAGCTGCCCATCATGTCATGCGGTTGTGGACTGGGTCGTCGCCTCTCTTGCTTCGAATGCTCAGTGATTAGTATTTAAATCCAGCACTCCTTGGCACTCGAGACTTGAGAGATATGGATGAGGCTGTTCTTCCTAAGTTAGACTAGAAGATGTCTAGAATCTATTCGATCCCGAGTACATGCATACTCTGACCTGCTTCTACTTTTTTTTTTGAAGCGACCTGCTTCTACTTTCATCTGACAGCCATGCAGATTCCGCAGGTCCCACGAAGCTCCCTCTTGTGTCTTTTTTTCGGCCGCTCGATCGGAAGTCCACCAAGGCGTATTTTTCATAGGAGAAAACATTTAATATTTTTCTTTAAAAATGATAGGTACTCTTACAATATGTTGCCACCTGCTATGAGATCAATGTTATCTTAGATGCACTTTAAGAACAAATCTAAAATACTATTTTCTCACCAAACACTCATATAGTTTTACTAGTTGTTGGCTAAACTTGCAAAGTTTCAACATTTTAAAATTGAGTTTAAAATTTGAAATGTGCCAATATATCGATGGACCGAGGGAGCAGGAAAGATTCTGGCGGCTTCCTTGTCTTTTATTTACTCGTTGTGGATCGCGCATGTGCAGAGCTAGCTAATAGGCGGCTAAGCCCTGCTATCAACAAGAAAAAAGAAAACGGTGGCTAAGCCTAGTTAACTTCTGTAAGTTCAATTATTTTCTCTGTGCATGCATGAGACATGCATTGATCACAGCACATATCCCTGATCAAGGTCTAACGAAGTATGATACATCAATAATGATTAATGTAATGAGCTTGGGCCCTCGCCGTCGCTGGTTATATCGCTCTGATCAGTGTTCATTGATGGTCTCGTTGACGATGGCTAGAGACGGCCTTAATTGTGTGGTATTTTCTTACATTTCTATATGCTCGAACTATTTAATTATGTTATGTTCTCTTAGGAAACTCTGGCTATGTACTTTATTTTGTATCCCGATCCAAACAAATGAAATAGGTCATCATGTGGCCAGCTTTTGTGAACTTGCTCACAATGGTATCTTTTTCAGAAATGTAGAATTTTTTGTGGGCAACCACACAAATAATGTACATATGTATTTCATTCTTTTCACAACATAATGTTGTCACTGAAATTTTCTCGCCAAAAGCAGCAAAACAATATTGCTTGATGCTGGAGCTTACTTTATTACGATAAGAAAATAATTGTTGAATGACCCCTCAAAAAAAATATTGTTGAATGTGTTTATTGGATGTGGAGAATAGACGCCCATCACTGTACGTCTGTTATTTCATCATTCTCTGTATATACATACACAGTAAAATACTACTTCATCAATCTCAGGTCTCTTATTACAACATCAGCTTGAAGAGCTTGCTGTATACATGGTTATACTCACTAGGTTGTGCTGAATATAAAGACAAGTGAAGATGTAGAAATGTTTCAGCTGTAGGTTAATAAAAAAAAACCAGCAGAAGCAGCAGAGTAAACACCTACTCGAGTCACAGTAGTCCTACGAGAAAAATACAGTATCTGGCACGTCACGTCGATTGCGAGATACCATAGGATGTTTTTTTTGAAGGAAAGATACCATAGGAGGTTTGACTCTATTCTTGGGAAATAACGACTATAAATGGCTAAAATAACTCACCGTAAGTGCTAAGTTCCAACATAGAGAAAAGTACCAAGATTCTACACTTCCATAAGTTCAAAACAACCACAGCATACCGTTGAATGAAGCTGTCACTTGGTACCATGGACTTCTTCAGAGCTCAGTTGGAACGATGGCGTCCATAAACTATGCCAGTGCTGCCGACTTGCAGTGAAGCGAGCAGAGAACTACCTCCTGATGAGTGCACACCAGGCTAAGCTATCAAATGAATTTACAAAGAAGACGCGCGCGTTTCAGGCTTTCAGCTAGCTTGCTACACGGAGCGACCGTACCGGTGGTGCAGGATGTGATGCCCATACTGTAATTAACGAACTAAGGGCTGAGGCTGACTTCTTCCAGTCGGAACTCGGAAGCCGATCGAATTCAGAGGATCGAGATACACAGCAGCAGTAAGCGTTTGATTCGTTCACTCGCTCGGTCTACCGGGAGAGAGTTAGTTGCATTGGTTCCACGTCCGCAGGGCGGGGCAGCTAGCGGAGCTCAAAGGACATGGTGATTTGCATCGTGCGGCAACAGCCAAGGCGTGGTCCTTGCCGAAGGCCGCGGCCGGCGCCTGTACAGGCGCGGCGACGTACTCCGCCCACGAGTACGAGCTCGGGGCAGGGCGATGATCAGCGCGTGGCATCACCGGCTATGGTGACGATGGCTGCCGCTCCCGAACTTCATCATTACCGAAGCCGCCGGCTCCTGCGCCCGGGGGGCCGCGCCGGTCGTCGGAGCAGAGCTCGTGCGCATGCATTCGTGCGTCAGGTATTTGTGTACCCCTGATGATGATGCTGCTGCTGCGGCAAGACCGACGACATGGGCCGGATCTGTGCGTTCTTGGTTACGATGATCATACTAGCTGCGGCTACTGGTACGTCAGACAGGAATAATATATTGCATGCCACCCCGGCAAGTCTGCTGTTGACTTGTGACGTTTATCGGTTCCGTGCTTGACATGTCCGGCTCCCCTAGCCCGTTACGTTAGTCCACAGTCAAAGGCTCAAGATCTCCCCGACTCAGTTTAATTAATCGTCTTGGAGCACGTCCCAGATCAAGGTTACCAGCGTTGATTTCATTTTTTTTTGGGTATGGGTCTCTTTATCTTGTCCAGTCCTGGAAAACCATCAGTAGAATATCGGTTCAGTGGTGTAGTACCTGCTAACAGGAACAGTGTAGAGCTAATCTTCTAGGATACGTTCGGTATGCATGTTCGTTCGCCGCATCTGCTGGGAAAACGAACAAAGACCGGTTCAAAGTTTCCGATGTGTGAGTCGTACTCCAACGCTGGCTATAGATCGGTATATTGATGAGAATACACACTACCCAACGTATGTCGCCAGTTTTTTTACTCAGAAGTAATCTGTCTTTTTAGGTGTTTATTAACACCCAAACTGAATTGTTTTATTTGTGTCATCTCTTTATAGAAATCACATAATGCAACTCGAATATACAATGGACGTTTTATTCTTTTGTTTAATAATATAGCACGGCAAAGTTTTTGTTTAAATCGTGTCACTCATATTGAGTGTTCTTTTAAAAAAGATAATCAGTAAACATATGAATAGGCAAGCCAACAAAATCAATTTTCCTGACATTTTTTGTTGCCTAAGTCAATGTCTAGCTTTTTCATTCATATGTCCAGATCATGTCCACTCTTATGCACTATCTGAAATATATATCCAACATAATTAAGATTACAATTTGTACTAGTGTGTACAATTCATATGCTACCTTCGTCCCAAAATATAGCAATTTTAGATTTGATCAAAATTAAATATTTTCATCATTGATCAATAATATCTTCAAAAATAATTAATTTTAAATAGAAAATGTTGCATGTTACGATAGTTGATTTCGTTATGAATAAAGTAATATTATTTTCATGTTGTTAATATTTATAATTTTCAAAGTTTAAAAGATTTGACTTAAAAAAATCTTTAAAAATAGCTATATTATAGGATAGAAGGAGTATATAGTTAGTACCAGAACTTGAGGTGGATGGTTGGTCATAATAAGCGTCAGAAAAAGATATTAACGAGTGGCATGTAGGGAATTTTTTCTAACAAAACTAGTAAAAGCTAAACAGAACCTGATCTGATGGAGTAATTACATTTTACTAACTCGAACAATCCACCTCGTCAATTTAACCATTGTTAGAACACAATTGCAGCTTGATAGATCAAGGGATGAAACAATATACAAACGACAGCAGAATAGACAACAATAAATCATTTCCTTAGATGAGCTCATAAATAAATTGAACTTGAATCAAGCTGGACACTGGTAGGTCATATCGAACGACACACCCTCTTGCTTATTTTTTACACAAGCATCCAACGATCTACACGTACCTCTGTATATCAGCTTATTCATAAAATCAAATACTACGTCATGCTGGTTCCTTGTCAATTATTTTTTTCGCGCCGGTTGGCTTGTTTAGGCGCGGGAGGATTAGGCCCAATAATCCTCTTGGATTTGAAGGAAATTAACCGATTTCCTTGGCAATCCAAAAGAATTGTAGGTCCGGCCCTTGCCTATCCAATCACCGCTAGTCATTTCTTGACGGTCTTAGCATCTCAGTTAACAGTGAGCTGCGGAAACCCCATCGCCGGGTGCGGTGACAGCGGCGGCAGCCCGCCGAGATCCCAGTACTGATCCCAGCTCCCGCTGGACGGCGTCACGGGGAGCCAATCGGCACCTGCGCCCGCCGCCTCCGTCGTTGTCGACGTCACCGTCGAGGACGCGCTCGCTGTGGTCTCGCGCGTCGACATGGACGACGGCCAGGTGGACGACGACGACGGCATCTCGATCTTCACCGCCTTGTTGATCACCGCGAGCACCTCGACGTCGCGTTCCTCCTGCTGCCGCTTACGTTTGTTCGCCGGGGCGGCCTGCGTCGCAGCCGGAGGCTGCGGCGGCGCCCACAGGTCGGCGCCGCGGGTGCCCACCTCGTTGGGGAAGTTGAGGATGGCCTTGGCGCCGCGCATGCGGAAGGCGGCGCGGTCGTAGGCGCGCGCGGCCTCGACGGGCGTGTCGTACGTGCCGAGCCACACGCGCGAGCCCCGGCGCTTCGGGTCGCGGATCTCCGCCGCGTACTTGCCCCAGGGTCGCTGCCGCACGCCGCGGTACTTGCGGAAGTCGTCGTCAACGGCCGCGGCCGCGGTGACGGACTCCGCCCACGCGTACGAGCTCGGGGGCACGGTGATGGTCAGCGCCGGCCTCACGGGGGACGACGGCTCGCTCCCGAACTTAATCATCACCGTAGCCGAAAGCTCATACTGCGCCCGGGACGCCGCGGCAGCGGCAGCCGGGGCGGCGCCCTTGTACTCGTGCGTCAGGTGTGTATACCCTTGCTGCAGCGGCGGCGGCAAGAACGACGACATGGGCTGAAACTCGGGCTGAGGTTGCAGCATGGGGAAGGTGACGTCATCTGGAACTCCGGTGCTGCCCACCGGCACCGGGACGCCGCCGCAACCACCGTCAAGCAGGTGCTCGCGGATGAAGTCGAGGGCGAAGCCGTCGGAGTCCGCGGCGAAGTCCATGTTCGTCTCTTGATGGAGCTGCGGAACTGTACACACTACGCACCAAGGAGAGAGATGACACGAGAACTCAAACTCTCAGCTGGTTGCTACTCTCGATCTGAGGTCTGAGAACAAAACTTGGGTGGTGGTTCTATGCTTTATAGGGAGGCGGCTGGTGGAGGCAGGCAGAGAGGAGGGACCAATAATGGAAGAGTAGAAGAGAGAAGAGACCGCGAGCTTAGGGTTTTCCACCCAGGTGAATTTCTTTGACCACCCTTTTACTGGAGACGCGCTCTAGTCTTTGCGTGATATCTCACCATTAATCTTGAGCTCACCGTAGTGTTGGATTAATCGAGGTGGGGAGTGAACGTACGCCTTTAGCTACTAGTTGGGTCTTCAAGTTTACTACATCCGTGGCTTCAAAGATGTGACATCTGCAATTTGAAGAAACATTCAGGATTATGAAATTTAAGTTTACTACATCTGCAATTTGAAGACATCTGCCAATAATACAAGTTTAATAGGTGTTTCATCCTTATCAAATAACATGCCACACGTAGGCAAAATCGGTGACATGATATGAAATTTATGAAGAGAAAGACAGAAGTTAAGTTTCATAGTGATCAAATTTGATGTACACAGTTATCAAGATTATGAAACTGGAACGAGATTTCCATTGAGAACAATTAGTTTCATCATCATAATTTTGCAAGCCCCTTGCCAGCTGAGAGATGGAGCTGGTTGTTCTTCGTAAGATGGCCTGAATTAGGTTTGTTTGGCATGGCTCAGCTCTGAGATCCATGCTAGAGCTGAAGTTTGTAAAATAGATTAAAATATTTTATATTTTTATTTTAAATTTAAAATAAAAATATAATAATTCAGCAAAAGATTTTTGATTTATCTACAACTCTAGCTCCAAGAATTTTTAGAGCTAGGTACGAGCAGCTCCAAAAATATAAATTTTTTGGAATTAGAGTTATACTAAACACGCCCTTAGTGACCAGCAGTAACCACGCCCATTTCCATTGCTCGAGTTGGACGCCTCTTATGGACCGAGTGTCGCCGCGAACGGCTGGATTGAAGATGAGGTGGTACCACGGGTACGGTTCTGATGTCTCCCGCGTACGTATAGTTTCAGTGTGTCAGTCTGATACCCGTTAGACGTGACGTCTGATCATATCACAATGCAGTGTACACTAGCAGTTTGATAGGAAGAAGTCCGTATTTAGTCAATTCACCGTTGCTGCGAGGACTGGGTCTCCCGCTAATACTCGCTCTCGTACACATGGTTAAACTGCAAGTGCACTCAAGTAAATAAGACAGTCACCGCCACCCCGGCAGGCACAGGTACAAGCACAAACTTATCTAGCCACTACTAGTCAGCTCTGTATACGTTCATATTTGTTTATATAAAGCACTTGGTACAGAATTAGCAGTTTCTTGTTTGACGGTCTAGATACAAGTAGTACATGCATGTGCATACATCGAGTACATGTGCAGGATCTAGCTTAGACATATCCAGCATCCTCTGACCACGACTGCTTAAGCAAGCGTCCACCTGGTACTGGTAGTGGTAGCCATGCCGATTCTGCAGGTCCCACGAAGCTCCCTCAGCTCTGGAGTTCGTTTCCAGCCGGTCGATCGGAAGGAAGTCGCCGGCGTTGAACCGCGAAGTGCGGCCAGCGACGACGTTGTGAGGCCGGTCAGAGATTACTGATCGAGTGGAAAGATAGCACGATTCCGATCCGGTCCGGCTGCTTCTCTTTTACCCATTCTCGCGCCAAAGCCCAAAGCTATCTAGCGGCTAAGCCCAACTTCTACCCGAGTTCATTTTGTCGGATCTGGATATACGGGACTGTGCATATGGCGTACATCTTACAGAATAAGAGATGGGATATGACCCACGCGCTACACTACTTTTGTAAGTACTCATAAGGTTAACGTAGTAGAACTACTCGTACCGTAGTAGAACTAGTCGGAACAAAATGTAACTACCCGAAAAGTATTCGGGTAGAACTGCTGAGCTCGTATCCGATTAGAATTACCATTTAACCCTATTCCCCAGACTATATAAGGGCGGGCAGGGACCCCTCCAAAAAGAGATTACCCCAATCAACACCTAAGACAATACAAACCACACACACGACGTAGGGTATTACGCTCTCGGCGGTCTGAACCTGTCTAAACTTTATGTTTCCTGCACCTTCGAGTTTTTGATCTCGGCGACACCCTACCTACAGACTCACCACCTTGGGTATCCCTCAGTGGGCGTGACCGTAAAACACCGATAGCTGGTGCGACAGGTAGAGGCACTCATCGAGGATCCTCCGGAGAACTTGATGGCAACTTCACCAACGCTGTGCTCGATGTGGGCACGACGTTCACCTTCGGCTTCTGGTTCTGCATCGCCAATGGTCGTGGTGGTTTCAACAGCCACCTCGCCGACACTAGGGAGCCGACGGGCATCTGCTCCAGCATCCTGCCGCGATATCGACGACCTCGCCGATGATCTCGGCAAAATTTAAGTTTCCAATCTAATCGGAAACCATAATCGGAAACCGCAAGGATGAGTCTGGATCCAACCCGGCTCCTACTCGTGATCGGCTCGACTCCAGTTCATGCTACAACGTCGACGTGCTACCGTCGACCTTGACTACCCGGTTTTACTCCAACTCGCGCCGCAGTGATGATAACTACCACTAATCATTGCTGTGAGTCCATACCGGCTACTTCCTCTCCAAGCAAGCGTTGGCCCAAGACAGCCACTACGGCCGCGGACGGAACACGCGCGCGGACTCTGCACGAGGAGTCGCTTGGTCAACTTCCACCTGATGGCATCTGGTTAGCAAGCTTATGTCGTCGTCTACCATGATAACTCGGCACGACCCCAGCTTGTGTCGCAGTCTACCACGACAACTCGGCATGACTCCTACTTGCGCCAACGACTACTTTGACTACACGTATCGACTACAAAACTAGTCGGGAGTGGGCATCACACCATCAACAACTAGTTGGAATCGACTCCGACTAGTCGGCTTGATCAACAAACCATTGCGGCTCCATCGATGACCGCTGCGGCTTCATCGACAATCGTCCACGAATCAAACTAAGTCACTTATATCTTTTCCAACTTGTTTTTCACATGATCGCCTACTTATTTGTCTACGTCTCTCGATGGGCATGAAACCCTCCAGAGCTACACTTCGCCGTCTACTTTTTACGCTACACGCATTCTCTTCACACGCCATGTCATGCCTGTTCCCGATTGCCTGCACGGTCCGTCCTGCAAATGGGCAGTCTGGTTAAACCCTATAAGTGCACCCCACGAGCGTTCTCTTTTTTCGTGCACCGCCGACTGCTCTAGTTTTCTCTTAACGGTTGCTAAAATACCTGGGTAGCACACGCTTTAATCCGTGAAACCTTGACTCTTCAGTATAGGTACGTTTAGGGATGGCAATTTAACCCGCGGGTTCGGGTTACCCGCGGGTACCCGACCCAACGGGCACGGATCTGGGTAGGTATTTTGACCCATGGGTCTTACCGAACCCGACCCGCGAAAAAATCGGGTCGGGCGCGGGTCTTAATTCCCACTCGCGGGTACCCGACGGGTTACTGAATTCAGCCCATATTTAGATTTGGCCCAGCCCAGTAAAAACCCTAACTCTCAAATCTCAACCCTATCCACCAGACCACCACAACACCACTCCACCTCCACCACCCACCCCACTACCAGACCAGCCGCCACCCTCCCTGTGACCTCGTCCCAAGGCCCCGGCCGCTGGGCGCAGGCGCCGCTCAGGCCGCCGCCCGCCGCCGGGCGCAGGCGCCGCCCCGGCCGCCCGGCGCTTAGTCCACCACCCGCCGCTCCGGCCGCCGGGATTGTTGGTAGGCCTAACTGCTGGTGGTTCTTCATATGTGCTAGCTGCTGCCTGCTGCCATACTGCTGGTTGTATGAACTCTAATTTGTGGTTGGAATTGAACTCAATAATGCGTGTATGATTGTAACTTTAGGTTGTATCAACTGAAATTTGTGGTTTTACTTGATCAATTGACTTTCATATTCATATTTTCATATTATTCAATGCGGTTCTACTTAATATTGTTGTTGGAATGCTGTTGCATTAGAGTTTTATTAGCTGGTCAGTGGTTATGCTGTTGTATTTAACTGTATGTCGCTGTTTTTGAAAACCCGACGGGTACCCGAAACCCGCCCGAAACCCGACGGGTTCGGGCATGGGTACGAGATTTTACCCGCGGGTACGCTCGCGGGCGGGTATGAGCTGTGGCCGCGGGTATGCTCGCGGGCGGGTATTTGCTCTACCCGACCCGAACCCGACCCGTTGCCATCCCTAGGTACGTTCCTACGCATGCATGCAGCCACGCTCCTTGCGCTATGGGCTACAGCTAACAGAGATCAGATGCTTAAACATAACAGGCTAACTACTCGGGAAAATTATGTGACCCAGCAAGAGCAAAACGCGAAAAATTTTACATGCATTTTACAATGCTGCGATTTGCTCCCAACGCGATATCATATATATCAGTTACAACATACTTTTATATTTACCTTGCAGGGAACCTGACCTGGACCATACTGCTTGGCTAGTCGGATTTGACTCTGACTAGTTGGCTTCATCAACAATCGCCAATGACTATTTCAACTTCGCACATCGCCGACTGTAACGACTACTCGGCTACTCATAACGACTTCTGCTCGCGTTGTCGGCACACTGATCGCTTGACTACAATTAGTTAGATTCGACTCCGACTAGTAGGGTTCATCAACAACGATCGGTGACTATTTTGGTCTCGCCTACAAAACTAGTCAGAATTGTCGGACCTGGGCACACGAGACTGTCCACATGGCACATTTTCTCTTAGGATATAGGATGGGTTATGGCCCACGCTCTATATCTATTGTAACTACTTTTAGCCTAGTAGAACTGCTACTAGAGTAGTAAAACTAGTCGGATACAGTAGAGGACTACCAGAAAAGTACTCAGGTAGGACTCTAAGACATGTAACCGATGAGGACCTCCATGTAAACCTGTACCCCCAGACTGTATAAAAGCGGACAGGACCCCTACAAGGGATAACCTAGAGATCATCCAGGGAATCACTCGGTTAATCATCCAATCACCATCAAAGGCAATACGAACCACACAGGATGTAGGGTATTACGCTCTCAGTGGTCCGAACCTGTCTAAAACCCTGTGTTCCTTTGCACCTTCGAGTTTCTGATCTCGGCGACACCCTACCTACAAACTCACCACCTAGGGGGTATCCCTCGGCGCGCGTGGCGGTAAAACACCGACAGGAATCGACTCCGACTAGTCGGCTTCATCGATAGTTTAAGATCCAGCGACAACTTGGCCAATACCTAGACTCAGAGGCTGGTGCCACCGGCTACTAGGTGTATCTCGTGCGACTCATCTAACTTTCAGGCCCGATGTCTGGATGCGACACGGCACTCAGGGAACAAGATTTGATTTAGGTGGTAATTTAGGGCATTTTCCTGGAAAAGTTATTTGTTTAACCATTTTTTCAGGGAATTCATTCCAAAGCGGTTTTCGAATTTCTGATCCAATTTGCCCATCTTAACCATCAAATCTTTACCGGCATATATTGCATGCCACAATTCTTTGGATCCTTTATTCCAAATCTTGGGATTTGGATTTAAGGCCCGGGGGCTGCGGGACACGCGTCATCAACGATTTATTTTTTAAATCTTTTGGAAGATGAGGATAGAAAATTAAAGACTAATTTGATTCTCAGCTGGATTCTTCGAGTCAATTTAAGACTCGAGAGCTACTACATATGGAGTGCGAGTTCAATCGTAGCCCGTATAAAAGAAGACTTGACAACTACGAGGGGTATGAGCACCTCACAGCTTCGATGCAGCCAAGAGAGTACTCGGGAGAGATCTTCAAGATGGAGTTCCGGAGAATTAAAAGATGCCTTCAGAAACACTCGGAAGCCTGCAGTACTCGACTACGAAGAGCTCAGGGGCTTGTCAGACCCAGACCTACGGGACTGTGCACATGGCGTACATATTACATAATAAGGGATGGAACATGGTCCATGCCTGTCGGAGGAAATCTCCAGCCAGGTGGCGGAGTGCACCCGCCTAATCCTAGTTTAGGAAGAGTTTGGGGGAGACCTAGGAGTGCTTGATCAAAGAGCGGATGAACACGAGAAAGACACAAGGATTTAGAGTGGTTCGGGCCGCCAGAGCGTAATACCCTACGTTCACTTTTGAGTTGTATTGCTTGAGAGAGCTTGTAACTTCATCGAGCGTGTGTTCTATCGAGTGCACTCTCCCTTTTATAGACCAAGGGGAGTGCATACACTGTGCAGGGCCACAACAGGTGGGCCCGGCCAATAGGAGCCTGTAATATGAGTGATATGGAGATCTTACTCTCCACCTCCTCTCTGTAGTCCTCTCGATCGGAAAGTTGATGTGCGTATCTACAGCCAGGATATGGTCTTGTGCCGCCTTACCGTCACAGTGCCTGTTGTCAGTGTTACGCACAGTGGAAGACGTGCTGTTACTGTTGGGCTAGAACCCTCTGACAGGCGAAGAAGCTACGCTGACCCGCCGCGCCGTTGCCTCCGCGCACACTATAGCAGCGCATGCCTCAGCTCTCCGGCAGCAGACCATCATTACCCACGCGCGCGCGGCGCCGTGAGTTGACTGTACGCTGCTTGCCCGTGCACAGTGCACAGTGATGCAACGCGCCACCTTGGAAACATGCGGGCTTACCGTGGTGTCAGCATACCTGCCTAGCGTGTCAGTGGGCAGGCCATGCCCCGTCTTGGGCACGCGCAGTCCACCTACCCGCATTTAATGCGGTAGTTGGGCTGGCGCCCCACGGGAGGCCTTCTGCCACGGGCACGTGGCAGGGTTGGCCCTGCAGCCGCCTCCCAGGCAGATTGAGGCGGCACGTGACGGCGCCGGACCCCTTCTCGGGGGAAAGGGAGGTCCGGGCCCCCGAGGCCAGTCCGGATGGACAGGCCCAGAGGGGTCTGACCCCCACACGTTGCGGCGCCGGACCCCCTGGGGGGTCCGGGCCTGTAGAGGCCAGACCCGAGCACCCTGTCCTCGCGGGCACGTAGAGGCACCAGACCTATATGAGCAGGGGGGTCCGGAGACCATGATCCCAGCTGTCAGGCCCGGGCTGTATGCCTCATCACCCATAGGACAAGGACGAGGTCACGGATAACCTTGCGCCCATCTGGTTAGTGACCCTGTCAGACGACTCCGTCAGACGGGGCCCGCGGAGAGGCAGACCTCCTCGTAGCGGGCCACCACGAGCTTCTAGTCGTTGAGCAGCTCCTTGGCGATGACGGAGGATAGGCGGCCGAGCATGTGGTGGCGTGCGTCCACCACGATGCGCTTGGCGCACACGCCGGAGCCTGACACTATCACGCCCTTACCTGTGAGGCGGCAGCGACGCGCTAAGGGTCTGGACACCCTAGCAGGAGGTACCCCTGTCCGTATGTACCGATAACGCCCTACACTAGTTGTAACTACTCGTAACGTAGTAGAACTACTTATATCGTAGTAGAATTAGTCGGAATAGAAGGAAATATCCAAAAAGTACTCGGATAGGACTTCTGAGCTCGTATCCGGTTTGGATTACTATGTAATACTATCCGTCCAAACTATATAAGAATGAGCAGGGACTCTCTCAAACGGATATTATACCGATCAACACCTTAGGCAATATAAACCACATATAGGACGTAGGGTATTACGCTCTCGGCGGTCCGAACCTGTCTAAACTTTATGTTTCTTACACCTTTAAATTCCTGATCTCGCGACACCCTACCTACAAACTCACCATCTCGGAGAATCCCTCAGTGAGCGTGGTGGTAAAACAACAACACATTTTGCATAGGGAATGATTGGTTACACACAGCGCATCGTCGTCCAATGATTAATGTGGTAGGGGCGTAGGGCCCTCGCCGGTCGCGTGCTTCGTCGATCGGTTCGCGGAATAGTGACCTGAACTGCTTGGTCCTACTGACATCCACCTTCATAATCGCCTTGCACCATGCATGACTAGGGCCACATGCGTATCTCAGTCCATAGCTCTCTTTATTGAAGAAAAATCCCAGTCCATAGCTTCCGCGCAAATGCGTGGGCATCTTCGACAGCTGGCACACTGAATAAAAAGGACAAATAAAAAGACAGCAAAGTTTCGAGTTAACAAACCTGGGACGGATCGAGATCATCGTGTCCCCAGTCTGGCAGCCTCACATTCCTCCCGTACTCGAGCCGCCTGCCAACTTTGGTAGTACGATCCAAAACATCCCAACGGAACGGAAGAGAGCACGCAACCGCACGGACGGCCAGGTCAACACGCACGTCTGCGTCGCCCAAAACGGCCGGATTGACCTTGACCTTGACGACCTGAGCCGCTTCGGCCGGCCGGATCGCGCGGCCGGCTCCAATGCCAGTTTCGGACAGAGGCCGCGCCGGACGGCGGCGCGCGGCTTGGGCGTCCTTGGACCGATTCACGGCTCGCGGCCCGTGATCTCCGCGCAAAAGCACAGAGCCTTTTGTCAATTTATCATTTGATTCATGGGGACCCTGCTTGTCCGGTAGGTTCAAGCCGGCCCGCTCAGCGTTGCGCAGGCACGGGCGCGGGCACCGCTGAAATTCTGACGCACCCGGCCGGGGCTTCGTCCTGCTCAGCTGGGGGCACGAGCTGACCAGATGTGTTTCTACAATGCAGCCGTGCTGCAGGTGCAGGTGCACCGAGTTTTTCTTTTTCCAGAAAAGGTCAGGTGACCATAAACATGGATTATGGTGGAGCTCGCATGCAAGTCGTTTACTGATGGCCTCTTGATTAGTATTCATTTTTTTTCGTAGAAAGGAAGCTAGTTAAAGTATTGGAGATTTAGGTTTTACGAACTTTCTCGCAAGTTCATTGGAACAAGCTACCTTTCTTGCGTAACATTTACCACAATTTTACGATCAATCCTCGTCTTGATAATACCGAGGCTTTCTGTCTGCAGTCTGTATCTACAGTTCTACACATAGGACAAGATTATTGTGCAGTCTACTCCTCTATCAACCGTCTTTCTTTACAAGGCGAGCTCAAGTCGCCTGCATCTGAGAGCTACGTACATGGTTACACATACTCACTAGGCATGAGCTGAATATACTGGCAGGGGACGACAGTACAGGTATAGAATGACCGCATATCAGCAGTAGTACAAGATCGCAATCCTTGAAGAGGAATTCAGTATCTGACACGCCACTTCAGTTGCCAGATACCGTAGTATATCTGACTCTGTTCCTGGGTAGCAACGGCTAAATGGCTAAAGTAATCCACCGTCACCGCTAAGTTCCAACCGAGCGATGACTACCTAGACGCTGGATTTAAAAACTGCAGCATAGCTTTGAACGTATGTGCAACCTGTCACCACCACTCAACATCAGGGTCTTCTTCAGGGCTCGATCAGATTGGCGTGCACAACGATGCCAGTTCCGGAGGACTGGGGACTCTTCTCTGGGAGTGTACAACAGGCTATCCTGGAAAGTTACCAGAAAGATACGCGTCCGTTTCGGTTAGCTTTGCTCCATCGAACGACCTCGGCGCCATCGATGCGGGCACGGTGAATTGGGTGAAAGCGATAGGGTCGACCTCACTGTAACGGTTTCGGACTCCGAGCTGACCGATCGATCGACCTCTTCAAAGTCCAAACGGGAAGCCGAGGCGATCAGGGGTGTTTGCTTGTTTGTTTATATTCAAAATGGAAAACGAAACTTGCCGGATCGGAGCAGCACAAGTTTGATTCTTTCATTCGGTCGGTCTACCGGGAGAGTTGGTTCTACGTCCGGCCGGGGCAGCGGAGTTTGCAGGTCACGGTGTGGTTTGCTTCGTTCGTGCGGCAACTGCCAAACAGACGGCGAGCTCAAAATCGCCCAGAAAACCGGCGTGATCCGGTCACCTCACGACACGCTGACCACTCGGTCGTCGCCGCCTGAGAGACCGACGTAACCAAAGTCATCGCAATGTGAAAGTTACAGCTTCTGCTTGGAAGCAGATGGAACAGCTAGCGAGGCTGGATTGGAGGTGGACGACGATTGTTTCAGGCGCTGGGAGACACCTCAGGGAGCACGAAACGGAGACTAGCATCTGCTGAATTTCAACGCCAGATTTGTCATCGGCTGCTCTACACAGTCTGCGTTCGGCTGACCGAACACCTCACACGCAGCTCGATCGCACGGAAGTTCAGACGCTACGCCCTGCGGGCTACGAAGCGCAGCCGGACCTTGCCGGACGGCACAGACAGTGGCGGCGTCGCACCTGGGTTTTCCTAGCTATACCATCTTCAATGCGTCCCGTGGACCTTTCAACCATCGCTGACAAAGATGCATGGCGAGGATGACTGAATGAGGGACTCCCGAGTAGACAAGAAAATTCTGAAAATGATGCTTCAGGTGAAAACTTTGAACAGGTGCAATCACCAATCAGCAGTACGTGCGCACGCACGTACGGATGCGCAAACAAGGGGACGGTCGAGGTTCTCATACATCAGCTGATCTGGGGGTGCTCTGCGCGGTTCAGCGCTCAGAGTTTTCAGACATGGATCCGGACATGCAGACGGATAAGTTACACTGTCCGAATGAATGAATGATGATGGACAGAGGATGAGAGAGTGCATCAGGTCAGAATAGGCGACCGAAAAGGAGGTCTGCAAGTCTAAACTATGTTCAGATTTACGTCATTGCAAGAAGCGTTAAGTGTACTGCCGCTTCGATTACAAATCTAAATGGAGTAGGCTATCCAATTGTCTCCTCTCAATTCCACGCGAACTCATCTATATTGAACCCAAATCCTAGCATAAATGGAGATTCGCTGGAGGTGGAGGGAGACTTTACCAGCAGGAATCTCAGTTTAAACTGCGTGAATTGGTTGGGAGAAAAACACACCTGAATGTGTTTTTGAATTTCCCGATGCTAGTCATCGTAGGGGGGAAGCCGGAAAGTTATGGATCACATATATAGGCTACTTTGAAATTATGTTTTTTTTATTTATTTATGAACATTTTTTCTCCCAACGCGTGAATACGTGATAGATGGCATGGGGCGCAAAACCTGATTCCTACGGATGTAAACATAAATTCTAGGGACATCAGACGAACAATTTGTTTATGTGCATTGGGTCTGTTTGGAAGTCCGGTATTCAATCTAAAGCTCTTTTAAATTACACCTCCGGAAGCTTCTCCGGTATAGGCTGAAATTTGCTGCTTGGACGACCGGTGAGCCGATCAATTTTACAGCTGTTTTGGACTAAAACCGTCGGGTAGAAATATCGGGCTCCCGCGCTGCTCGACTCGGCGGAGGCTGAGCGATCCTATCAAAGACGGCAAGCGAATCCTCAGAGACGGGAGTGAATCCAACGCACCAGCTGCAGCAATTACCACTGTTTGGTAGCAGTTGTGTATCCAAACAACATTTTCACAAGCGGAAAATAATTGCCTGGTTTCCTTGTGCACAACGAAAGAACAGGTGTAAATAATTTACAGGTGCATATATTTTCAGAACACCCAAACAGGGCCTTAGGGGTGTAACGCCACACAGTAGCGCGGGCCTGAAAATTTCCCACAGCTTTTAAGTTTTAACATTGTGAAACTTTTTGCAAAACAAGTCAATTGTACGTTCATTTTTTTTATATTACATTCCCGTGAATTTACAATGCGAGCTACTCCTATTTGTAACTCTAGTGAGTTATTTCCACGTATAGATATGTGGCCCAACCCCCTTGCAGGTGTGCAATTCCTAGATCAGCACGCGGACATGACGGCTCAGTTAATTAACGATGAGCTGCGGAAACCCGAGCGTCGGGTGCGGTGACAGCGGCGAGAGCGGAGGCAGGCCGCCGAGCAACGCCTCCCAGTACTGCTCCCAGCTCCCGCTCGACGGCGTCTCCGCACCTGCGCCCGTCTCTGTCGCAGTCGACGTCACCGTCGATGAGGCGGTGGTCTCGCGCGTCGACATGGATGATGGCGACGTGGAGGACACCTGGGTCGACGGCGGCGGCGGCGCCTCCTCGCGCTTCACCGCCTTGTTCACGACCGCTACCACCTCCACGTCGTCGGGGTCCTCCCGGTGGTTCCGCTTCCGCTTGTTCGCCGCGGCGGCGGCCTGCGTCGCCGGAGCGGGCGGCGGGGGCGGGCCCCAGAGGTCCGCGCCGCGGGTGCCGACCTCGTTCGGGAAGTTGAGGATGGCCTTGGCGCCGCGCATCTGGAACGCGGCGCGGTCGTAGGCGCGCGCGGCCTCGACGGGCGTGTCGTACGTGCCGAGCCACACGCGCGAGCCCCGGCGCTTCGGGTCGCGGATCTCCGCCGCGTACTTGCCCCAGGGGCGCTGCCGCACGCCGCGGTACTTGCGGTAGTCCTCGACGGCGGCGGGAGCGGCCGCGGGCGCCGCTGCGGCCCACGCGTACGAGCTCGGGGGCACGGAGATGGACAGCGGCGGCCTGACGCTGACGGGGGACGGCGGCTCGCTCCCGAACTTTATCATCACCAGCGCCGGCTCCTGCGCCCGGAACGCCGCCTCGCCTACAGCAGGGGCAGCCGGAGGAGCGACCATGTACTCGCGCGTCAGGTCTATGTACCCCTGATGCTGCTGCTGGTACTGCTGCGGCAAGAACGACGGCATAGGCTGGAGTTCCGGTTGAGGTTGCAGGACGGGGAAGGTGACGTCGTCGGAAACTGCAGGGCTCGCCACGGGGGCGACGCGGCCGTCGCCGCCGAGCAGGAGGTCGCGGATGAAGTCGAGGCCGAAACGGTCGGCGTCTCCGATGAACTCCATACACATCTGCCGAGCTGTAGGTTCCAAATGAGAGATGGCTGGACAACTCAACCTCTCAACGGCAGAGGTGTCCCGTGTCTATCTGCTTGTTGTACTATGCGCGCGCGTCGATCGAGTAGCTACCCTGAGGACAAGACTACGGGGTGGATCCTGTATTTATAGGCTAGAAACTAGGGCAGGGGGGCTACTAGAAGAGAATGAGACTGAAGGCTTTAGGGGCTTTTTTGGCGATGAATTTATTTGACCGCCCTCGATTATCAGTGGCTCAGGGAGAGTGAACGCACTAGCCATCTAGTTGGGTGTTCCGGGGTTACCACACCGCCATGGTTTTGAAGATGTGGCATGCATAATTTGCCCAAATACGTACCATTCTGCTGTTTTATGTAGAGATATTCGACGCTTTCAGATTTTACTACTATGTTCGGATGACTCGCCCACAGCTATTTTTCCATCCATAAAATATAAGCTATTTTTTCCCATCCATAAACTATTTACGGGATCAATAACTGTTGCGCTTTTCTGTCAAAAGGATTGTTGTTTTGTCAGTGAATCCGAAACAGGATTACAAGCGACGTACGTTTCTCGAACCTAAAATCCAGAAGGGAAAAGATAAAAGAAACAACCAAGCCAACACATACTGCAAATCTGCCACCATGGCAACGCGTCGCTGCTAAATTAGAAAGGTTTGCGACTTTCCCCTGAAAATAACAAGGACGCGTTGTTTGGAACTTTGGACACGTATGTACGGTGATTAGTCGAGGGCTAATTTGGTTGTGCCCTGCCAATTGTAGAATCTGACAGGGTCGGATCCAGTATACGCGTGCCAAAGCATTCCGAAATCAGCATTTCGCCGGAAGCACGTCGACAAACAACGGCTTGCTACAGCTGGAGCATTTTGCCGGTGCTGCTGCGACCATTCTGCTCGTTACCAAGATTCTACTATCAGAAAAATAAGGCCATCGAAGAAGCAAGATATATTCTAATTGGCCATGGATCACTATGCGCGCTTTGCTACTTGTTTAAAAGAGGAACGGAATTTAATTGGAAAATAAATGCAAACGGAACGGAACATTTTTTTTTTGAGGGAAGGAATTTTTTTTTTGGAAGCTATTTAATTTCGACAAATATACTTTCGTTGGGAATTTCCAAGTGATCTCAGAGTAGGTCCATCGTGGAGATATATATCAGACATTCATGGAACGGTGGAACCTCACCATCCTGATCGGACCGGTCGAAGTTTCCAAGAGATCGAACGGCTGGCAGGTATATATCAGCGAACATGCAGAGCTGATTGTTTCCTGCTGTGTATTACTCCCTCTTTTTTTCTTTTGTGTAACGAAGCATTGGGACGCTATTGTTAGAGGATGTTTGATCTAAGTGCTAATGTTCAAAAGTGCTAAACTTTAGCAGAGTGGGCTAAAATTTAGTCAATACTAAAAAAACCTTTAGTATAGGATAGGATATGAGTGCTACTAATAGGTGCTAAAGTTTAGCATCTAATTTTATCTCCTCCAAATATACCCTTGCTTAGTCATGTTTGGCGACACGCCGGGATGACGGGACACGCGCAACTACGCAAGGTGGTGAGACGAGGTCTCGCTGGCTTGCTAGTTGCCCATGCAATTGTGGACTGGGTCGTTAGTTCTCCTGCTTAAAAGAGGCTCGTTTTGACAGTCTAAATTTGATTATCAGTTCGATCGACTGCATACGCATACATGCATGTGAAAGACACTGTGTAGCATATAGCTTATATTAGAACCTCTTTGATCCACCAGCTATAGGTATCCAATTATTTTTTAGACCTAGTTCATCCAAAAAAAGGACTAGCTAATCCCAGCTAGCACATGCAGCTAAGTACATAGCAGCCATGCAGATTCTGCCGCAGGTCCCACGAAGCCACTCAGGTCTCTGTTTTCATCAGAAGTCAACGTTGATGAATCTCCAAGCGCTATGCTGTGCGGGGTCAGACATACAACTAGCTAAAAAACTAGTGATCCTAGAGAGGTTCCGGCGGCTTCGATTTTACTCGTTCTCGTGCATGTGCCGATCCAGCTACTGAATATATCCGATCAGTGGCTAAGCCCCCAACTTGTGGCGAGTCCATTTTTCTCCATGCATGAGACGGACGGACGTGATTGATCGCAACACATATACTGGCTGAATCCACAACGTCAAATAAGTAATGCGGTAGGGCCGCCGCCAGTCGCCGTCGCTGGTTTCGACGATCCGTGGAGCGTAAACAGCGACGGCCAACACGGCAGGTGCAGAAAGGACACGTGCGCATCCGATAACGATGGCTAGAGATCGAACCTTATTAGCCCATCATCAAGAATGGGTCAGCTTGCTACATGCGCAGCATGTTGCTTGTAGCCCCGCAAAGCCCCAACGTGTGTGACCACAACTTCTATCTCTATGCAGTTGTACGGTATCTTCAACAATCAGCTGACCAACGAGGAAGACAAAAGGGCAACAAAATTTCGAGTTAGTAAAACCTTGGACGGGTCGAGACAGAGTCCATGTTCACATCCAAACCCATTGGGATCCTATCGCTCGCCAACTTTGGTACGGTCCAAAATGTCCGAACGGAACAGAGCTGCATGCAAGCCGGGCCGCCGGCCAGGTCAACGCACGCAGGTCCACGTCGCCCCCAGCGGCCGGGTTGACCTTGACCCCAGCCACTTTCGGCCGGCCGGGCGGATGCCGAGAGCCCGTGAGCGAACACCACGATCATGCATGTCGTCCTACCAACCTACGTGACTCCTCCCGGCCGCGGACCGCGTCCTCCTGGCTCGAAGCCCGTGATCTCGCGCAACATAGAATTTTCAGGCTGCCGGCCTGGTGGACACTGCCAAAGCAAAGATATTTCGATCTCCAAGTCTGGCTCTGGCACCACGTGACAACATGGGGTCCGCCACAGGTAGAGGCGCGAGCTACAGTACGTAGTGAGTTTGTTTCTACAATAGTGCAGCCCCATGCTGGCTGCATGTGTGTTCGAGCTAGTCCTGAGAGTTGAGATTTTACGGGCCTCAGAACAACTTCAACGGGACAAACTACTACCCTCCTGCGTCACTTTTTTTAAGTAAGAGGCGGCCTCGCCCCGCCCCATTTCATTAGAACGAAGCATATACTGTTTGTTGCATTACAGAATCAAAAGGCAAGAGGGAGGGTCTGCTAGAGCCATCAGCTCAAACAAGACCCAAACCCACTGCAGCAGCGAGTAAACGTTTAAAGCTTTAACAGGCAACTGAACCAGAACTGAAAGAGAATTCAAGCAGGCGCAGCTGCTACCAGAACGAACAAACTACCGGCTATCCCAGCTTCGGCGGTCCTAGCTTGAGTTTCTTCATGAATAGTCGATTTCCAGCGGCGCTTTGAGTTTTGATTCCAGAAAGTTGCACCATTGGGCAGCGCCAACTTCCAGAGACTCCTTGTATATCAGCTTCCAGGTTGACATGCATCTCCAGATCTTCCTGAGCACCATTTTTATATCCTGCCAATGTTGGTCACGGAAGTCATGTCATTTCTCACAAGCCAGAACCCCACATGACTCCTGCAGTAATGATATTAAAGCATTCCAAGTTTTTCCCCTCCTGCGTCACTTAACACGCCACTAACATGTATTGCGATTAGGCCTTATCCATTGGTCACATCGATAATACCAACGTTCACTGTCAGTCTGTTATTTTCATTTGTTTTTTTTTTGCGTGTGTACAGTAAAATATTCTACTACTGAAGCAGTCTCCTAGCGACTGTCTTTCTTTGCAAAGTGAGCCCAAAAGTCCCTTGCAGGATGTACCTGTCATGAGAGCTACCTGGTTATGCTCACAAGGCACGGGCTGAAAGACTGGCGAAGATGCAGAAAGGTTAGTCCGAGAATTACAGATAAGAACATAGCAGCAGCAGATCGGGTACAGAACTACGTACCCCGTCACCATCCTACGAGAAAAATACAGTATCAGCTCAGTTACGAGATACCCTATAATTAACGTATATTTGACCGGGCCCGGTTCTTGGGTAATAACGAGAGTAGATGGATAAAGTAGTCCACCGCCCCGCTAAGCTCCAACCAAGGGAAAACTACCACGATGTTACACTTGCATGAATTCGCAGCATAGCTTTGAACGTTCGATCAATCACACTCACCTGTCACCGCTCAGCGTCATCCGATCCGTCACGGTATTCTTCAGCGTTCGATCAGATCGGTGAGCACAACAATGCAGGTTCCGGAGGAGCGAGGGTGAGGACACACCTGTGCCTCAGCAACAAGCTTCGTCTCCGTTAGCGACGACCTCGGCGCCACCGGCAGGCGAAAGCGATCGCTCGACCGCTGGATCCATCGAACGAAGGAACTCGCCATAACCAACTCTGACTCGAGGAGACCGACCTCTTCAGACGAGAACCCGAAGCGTTTACTATCAGGTTTGCATATATTCAGACAAAAAGGAATACAGCAGCAGTATGCGTTTGATTCGTTCGCTCGGTTTACACCGAGAGATGGAGTTCGTTCTACTTCTACGTCCGGGGTTCACATGTCGATCACGGTGGTCTGCGTCGTGCGGCAACAGCTAACGAATGAAGCCGCGAGCGTCAGCCCAGAAACCGGTGGTCGGTCATGACTCGGCCACCGCGTGAGATGACGCAATCAGCTTCACATCCGGGATGGGATCCGTACCTAGCCGGATGGAGCAAACGACGGCGGGGTTGAGGTCTCTACCATCTTCAATGCGTCCTGGGGACCTTGCGGCCGGCTCTCGCTGACAAAGACAGTGTGGACAGGGGACTGGATCGTCGTCGCCTCGTCCGCGCCGAGTCCCAAGCTTGCAAGAAAACGATGAGGCTTTTCCGATGGGAAGTTTGAACAGGTGCAGACCAGCACCTGAAATGAGCCCACTGTACCTGTACTACAAACGAGGGAAAGGAACGGACGAGGTATGAATATGTCATGCGTCAGGTGATTTGGAGCGCTTGAGCAGTTCAGCGGTGGGAATGTTCAGCCCGGGCCTGACCGCGACACTCAACTGCCAATTCCCATACTGATGAGTTCGAGAGACGGGCGCAGAATTGAATGCATGAGGTGAG